>NC_092337.1:218962500-219562500 GCF_046630445.1 Rutidosis leptorrhynchoides | reverse complement strand
GATGTGATAATCGGTATGGACTGGTTGAAAGAAGTGAAAGCAGAGATCGTTTGTTACAAAAATGCAATTCGCATTATACGAGAAAAAGGAAAACCCTTAATGGTGTACGGAGAAAAGGGCAACACGAAGCTACATCTTATTAGTAATTTGAAGGCACAAAAACTAATAAGAAAAGGTTGCTATGCTGTTCTAGCACACGTCGAGAAAGTACAAACTGAAGAAAAGAGCATCAATGATGTTCCCATTGCAAAAGAATTTCCCGATGTATTTCCGAAAGAATTACCGGGATTACCCCCACATCGATCCATTGAATTTCAAATAGATCTTGTACCAGGAGCTGCACCAATAGCTCGTGCTCCTTACAGACTCGCACCCAGCGAGATGAAAGAACTGCAAAGCCAATTACAAGAACTTTTAGAGCGTGGTTTCATTCGACCAAGCACATCACCGTGGGGAGCTCCTGTTTTGTTTGTCAAGAAGAAAGATGGTACATTCAGGTTGTGTATCGACTACCGAGAGTTGAACAAACTTACCATCAAGAACCGCTACCCACTACCGAGAATCGACGACTTATTTGATCAACTACAAGGCTCGTCTGTTTATTCAAAGATTGACTTACGTTCCGGGTATCATCAAATGCGGGTGAAAGAAGATGATATTCCAAAGACTGCTTTCAGAACACGTTACGGTCATTACGAGTTTATGGTCATGCCGTTTGGTTTAACTAATGCACCAGCTGTGTTCATGGACCTTATGAACCGAGTGTGTGGACCATACCTTGACAAGTTTGTCATTGTTTTCATTGATGACATACTTATTTACTCCAAGAATGACCAAGAACACGGTGAACATTTGAGAAAGGTGTTAGAAGTATTGAGGAAGGAAGAATTGTACGCTAAGTTTTCAAAGTGTGCATTTTGGTTGGAAGAAGTTCAATTCCTCGGTCACATAGTGAACAAAGAAGGTATTAAGGTGGATCCGGCAAAGATAGAAACTGTTGAAAAGTGGGAAACCCCGAAAACTCCGAAACACATACGCCAGTTTTTAGGACTAGCTGGTTACTACAGAAGGTTCATCCAAGACTTTTCCAGAATAGCAAAACCCTTGACTGCATTAATGCATAAAGGGAAGAAATTTGAATGGAATGATGAACAAGAGAAAGCGTTTCAGTTATTGAAGAAAAAGCTAACTACGGCACCTATATTGTCATTTCCTGAAGGGAATGATGATTTTGTGATTTATTGTGATGCATCAAAGCAAGGTCTCGGTTGTGTATTAATGCAACGAACGAAGGTGATTGCTTATGCGTCTAGACAATTGAAGATTCACAAACAAAATTATACGACGCATGATTTGGAATTAGGCGCGGTTGTTTTTGCATTAAAGACTTGGAGGCACTACTTATATGGGGTCAAAAGTATTATATATACCGACCACAAAAGTCTTCAACACATATTTAATCAGAAACAACTAAATATGAGGCAGCGTAGGTGGATTGAATTATTGAATGATTACGACTTTGAGATTCGTTACCACCCGGGGAAGGCAAATGTGGTAGCCGATGCCTTGAGCAGGAAGGACAGAGAACCCATTCGAGTAAAATCTATGAATATAATGATTCATAATAACATTACTACTCAAATAAAGGAGGCACAACAAGGATTTTTAAAAGAGGGAAATTTAAAGGATGAAATACCCAAAGGATCGGAGAAGCATCTTAATATTCGGGAAGACGGAACCCGGCATAGGGCTGAAAGGATTTGGGTACCAAAATTTGGAGATATGAGAGAAATGGTACTTAGAGAAGCTCATAAAACCAGATACTAAATACATCCTGGAACGGGGAAGATGTACAAGGATCTCAAGAAACATTTTTGGTGGCCGGGTATGAAAGCCGATGTTGCTAAATACGTAGGAGGATGTTTGACGTGTTCTAAGGTCAAAGCTGAGCATCAGAAACCATCAGGTCTACTTCAACAACCCGAAATACCAGAATGGAAATGGGAAAACATTACTATGGATTTCATCACTAAATTGCCAAGGACTGCAAGTGGTTTTGATACTATTTGGGTAATAGTTGATCGTCTCACCAAATCAGCACACTTCCTGCCAATAAGAGAAGATGACAAGATGGAGAAGTTAGCACGACTGTATTTGAAGGAAGTCGTCTCCAGACATGGAATACCAATCTCTATTATCTCTGATAGGGATGGCAGATTTATTTCAAGATTCTGGCAGACATTACAGCAAGCATTAGGAACTCGTCTAGACATGAGTACTACCTATCATCCACAAACTGATGGGCAGAGCGAAAGGACGATACAAACGCTTGAAGACATGCTACGAGCATGTGTTATTGATTTCGGAAACAGTTGGGATCGACATCTACCGTTAGCAGAATTTTCCTACAACAACAGCTACCATTCAAGCATTGAGATGGCGCCGTTTGAAGCACTTTATGGTAGAAAGTGCAGGTCTCCGATTTGTTGGAGTGAAGTGGGGGATAGACAGATTACGGGTCCGGAGATTATACAAGAAACTACCGAGAAGATCATCCAAATTCAACAACGGTTGAAAACCGCCCAAAGTCGACAAAAGAGCTACGCTGACATTAAAAGAAAAGATATAGAATTTGAAATTGGAGAGATGGTCATGCTTAAAGTTGCACCTTGGAAAGGTGTTGTTCGATTTGGTAAACGAGGGAAATTAAATCCAAGGTATATTGGACCATTCAAGATTATTGATCGTGTTGGACCAGTAGCTTACCGACTTGAGTTACCTCAACAACTCGCGGCTGTACATAACACTTTCCACGTCTCGAATTTGAAGAAATGTTTTGCTAAAGAAGATCTCACTATTCTGTTAGATGAAATCCAAATCAACGAAAAACTCCAATTCATCGAAGAACCCGTCGAAATAATGGATCGTGAGGTTAAAAGACTTAAGCAAAACAAGATACCAATTGTTAAGGTTCGATGGAATGCTCGTAGAGGACCCGAGTTCACCTGGGAGCGTGAAGATCAGATGAAGAAGAAATACCCGCATCTATTTCCAGAAGATTCGTCAACACCTTCAACAGCTTAAAATTTCGGGACGAAATTATTTAACGGGTAGGTACTGTAGTGACCCGAACTTTTCCATGTTTATATATATTAATTGAGATTTATATTTACATGATTAAATGTTTCCAACATGTTAAGCAATCAAACTTGTTAAGACTTGATTAATTGAAATATGTTTCATATAGACAATTGACCACCCAAGTTGACCGGCGATTCACGAACGTTAAAACTTGTAAAAACGACATGACGATATATATATGGATATACATATGGTTAACATGAGATTATGATAAGTAAGTATCTCCATAAGTATATTAACAATGAGTTATATACATATAAACAAGACTACTAACTTAAGGATTTCGAAACGAGACATATATGTAACGATTATCGTTGTAACGACATTTAAATGTATATATATCATATTAAGATATATTAATATATCATAATATCATGATAATATAATAATTTAACATCTCATTAGATATAATAAACAATGGGTTAACAACATTAATTGAGATCGTTAACTTAAAGGTTTCAAAACAACACTTACATGTAACGACTAACGATGACTTAACGACTCAGTTAAAATGTATATACATGTAGTGTATTTAGATGTATTAAAATACTTTTGGAAGACTTCAAGACATATATCAAAACACTCATACTTAACGAAAATGGTTACAGTTACTTTCCCATTCTTTTCTTTCATCAAGAATTCTAGTCGTATTTTTACCCGTATTATACACAGCTTCAAAACGTACTTACTATGGGTATATACCAATAGGAACTAGCATGGGATTCCACTCTTGATTATGTCATGTATGACTAATCAATTTTAACTTCTACCATGAGCTAGTCAACTAACTAGAACTCCTTTTAACCCCACTCAACACTCACCAATTACCACTCATCATTCACTCCATTTCACTTCCAATTCTCTTTCTAATTCTCTCTCAACACACCCACACTATTATGAATGTATTTTTCCTGTAGTTAATCATCATCTTCATCAAAAATCACTTCAAGAATCAAGCTATAATCATCATAGGAAGAACACTTCAAGAACACTCCAAAAATCCCTTCAAGTTTACTAATTTACTTCCAAGCTTTCTAATCCATTCCAAGTAATCATCTAAGATCAAGAAACCTTTGTTATATACAGTAGGTTATCTTTCTTATTCAAGGTAATATTCATATTCAAACTTTGATTCAATTTCTATAACTATAAACTATCTTAATTCGAGTAAAAATCTTACTTGAACTTGTTTTTGTGTCATGATCCTACTTCAAGAACTTTCAAGCCATCCAAGATCCTTTGAAGCTAGATCATTTCTTGTCACTTCCAGTAGGTTTACCTACTAAACTTGAGGTAGTAATGATGTTCATAACATCATTCGATTCATATATATAAAACTATCTTATTCGAAGGTTTAAACTCGTAATCACTAGAACATAGTTTAGTTAATTCTAAACTTGTTCGCAAACAAAAGTTAATCCTTCTAACTTGACTTTTAAAATTAACTAAACACATGTTCTATATCTATATTATATGCTAACTTAATGATTTAAAACCTGGAAACACGAAAAACACCGTAAAACAGGATTTACGCCGTCATAGTAACACCGCGGGCTGTTTTGGGTTAGTTAATTAAAAACTATGATAAACTTTGATTTAAAAGTTGTTATTATGAGAAAATGATTTTTATTATGAACATGAAACTATATCCAAAAATTATGGTTAAACTCAAAGTGGAAGTATGTTTTCTAAAATGGTCATCTAGACGTCGTTCTTTCGACTGAAATGACTACCTTTACAAAAACGACTTGTAACTTATTTTTCCGACAATAAACCTATACTTCATCTGTTTAGATTCATAAAATAGAGTTCAATATGAAACCATAGCAATTTGATTCACTCAAAACGGATTTAAAATGAAGAAGTTATGGGTAAAACAAGATTGGATAATTTTTCTCATTTTAGCTACGTGAAATTTGGTAACAAATCTATTCCAACCATATCTTAATCAACTTGTATTGTATATTATGTAATCTTGAGATACCATAGACACGTATACAATGTTTCGACCTATCATGTCGACACATCTATATATATTTCGGAACAACCATAGACACTCTATATGTGAATGTTGGAGTTAGCTATACAGGGTTGAGGTTGATTCCAAAATATATATAGTTTGAGTTGTGATCAATACTGAGATACGTATACACTGGGTCGTGGATTGATTCAAGATAATATTTATCAATTTATTTCTGTACATCTAACTGTGGACAACTAGTTGTAGGTTACTAACGAGGACAGCTGACTTAATAAACTTAAAACATCAAAATATATTAAAAGTGTTGTAAATATATTTTGAACATACTTTAATATATATGTATATATTGTTATAGGTTCGTGAATCAACAGTGGCCAAGTCTTACTTCTCGACGAAGTAAAAATCTGTGAAAGTGAGTTATAGTCCCACTTTTAAAATCTAATATTTTTGGGATGAGAATACATGCAGGTTTTATAAATTATTTACAAAATAGACACAAGTACGTGAAACTACATTCTATGGTTGAATTATCGAAATCGAATATGCCCCTTTTTATTAAAGTCTGGTAATCTAAGAATTAGGGAACAGACACCCTAATTGACAAGAATCCTAAAGATAGATCTATTGGGCTTAACAAACCCCATCCAAAGTACCGGATGCTTTAGTACTTCGAAATTTATATCATATCCGAAGGGTGTCCCGGAATGATGGGGATATTCTTATATATGCATCTTGTTAATGTCGGTTACCAGGTGTTCACCATATGAATGATTTTTATCTCTATGTATGGGATGTGTATTGAAATATGAAATCTTGTGGTCTATTATTATGATTTGATATATATAGGTTAAACCTATAACTCACCAACATTTTTGTTGACGTTTTAAGCATGTTTATTCTCAGGTGATTATTAAGAGCTTCCGCTGTCGCATACTTAAATAAGGACAAGATTTGGAGTCCATGCTTGTATGATATTGTGTACAAACTGCATTCAAGAAACTTATTTTGTTGTAACATATTTGTATTGTAAACCATTATGTAATGGTCGTGTGTAAACAGGATATTTTAGATTATCATTATTTGATAATCTACGTAAAGCTTTTTAAACCTTTATTGATGAAATAAAGGTTATGGTTTGTTTTAAAATGAATGCAGTCTTTGAAAAACGTCTCATATAGAGGTCAAAACCTCGCAACGAAATCAATTAATATGGAACGTTTTTAATCAATAAGAACGGGACATTTCATTAGTGAGTCTGGACTTCGACCGTGTCTGCATGTCAAAAGTTTTGCTTATCATTTAGTGTCGAAATTTATTTGCTTATCATCCTTAAAGTCTAGACACGTCTTACTGCCTCTATTGCATAGAATGTGTATAGATAAATTCATATCTTAGCGTATCTGTTATTGTTACCTTTGCCTGACAGCTACGGTAGATTCCTCCGTAACTTATGGGATTTTAGTATTATATATGCATATGTAAATTATGTATTGTAGGGTACTAATCTACATTCTATAATCAATTTCTTATCGAAAATCCTTCATCTGATCGTACGAGATGAATCCCTCAACCAGTTTGAATTCATCAGATTCTGACAGCTATTCTGACATGGATGTTCACCTAAGCTCCGAAAGCAGCGTCACCAGAATGAATCAACCAATCAGCCATTCCCAATTCATCTGATGGGTTCGTAGTTTACTAAATCATTGGAGACAAGAAGAAGGTGATCCCTTTCATCCACCACATTTCCCTCTTGGCGAAGAACCTGAAGCACTTACCGGCGAACCTATCCGAAACACCATTTTCAGCCTCATTTCCAGTGTAGCTCGAAAAAATTATATTCTATCTACATATCTAAACCTTATTCATTCGCTCATTCCTACCGATAATCATTCCGGAGTAATAAGTCAACAAGCTTCGTGCCCAAGTTGTAACCTTGGAAAATATGGTGCAAAACGTACCAGCAGCAACAGTACCACCAACAGCAACATCTGCATCCCACACCTCGACATCACAATCTATACCTCGAGCATCAACGTCGTATGTACCATAGATACCAAGGAGTACTAATAAAAATCAACGATGAAGTATTGATTCATAACTTCATTGGAGAACTATTAGGCGGCAATTATGTAATCTCTAAAGTTTTAGAGATAATTTATTCTAGTTCCAATCGAAAATCAAATGAGCTTAATATGATATTAACTCATTAAATCCATGATTATATCTGAAGAAAATATATATGTATATATATTTTCATAAAGATTGTAATTAAAAATTTCTTTTGTACAAACTGTTAATGGTGAAAATATTTTAATGGGTAGGTAATACCCGAGGAATATTTAGATTTCACATTAATAAGTTACACTGTACATTCTTTCAATTCCGATTCAACAGTCATTTACTATCCTACCTACATCCACAGATATATGAATCCCTTCACCGCAGAATAACTATTTTCATCCAATTTCATATTTGGATTTTGATTTATTAGAATCCAACAAGTGGCATAATGAAGAAAACATTGGATAAAATAAAATTTATTAGAAACAAACAAATTAACTATGAGAAATTTTGTTAAGAATCCACGCTAACTGTTTTCAGCTAACTGTTCCTAGCTAACTGATTACATTTTATTTATTGCAGTTCATTTATCGCAATTTAATTATCGCAATTTTATTTATCGTCATTTAATTTCTGTTATTTACTTTACGCATTTAATTTATCGTCATTTAATTTCTGTTATTTATTTTACGCACTTTAAATATCGGGACACGTATACAAGGTTTTGACATATCATATCGACGCATCTGTATATATTATTTGGAATCACCATAGACACTCTATATGCTGTAATGCTAGAGTTCGCTATACAGGGTTGAGGTTGATTCTATAATAATATATATACTTTGAGTTGTGATCGAGTCTGAGACATGTACATGGGTCACGATACGTATTAATTAATTCAAATATTATATATTAAACTATATATGAATTATTGGACTGTTAACTGTGAACTATCGACTGTGGACTAATAACATTGGACAATTAAAATGAATTAAAATATTGATTATAACATATGAAACTAAATAATTCTTCAAGTTTGCCACTTGATTTCATCTTAAACTTCATTTGTATCTTGACGATTACAAAATGCGATTCAAACCTTTCATAATTCTTGAAAACACTTCAATCGATAGGATGAACCAACCGCACTTCATCTACAGAAGAAGAGATTGATGCATATAGTTATGCACCTGAAAACACTCGGAATCTGTGTAAACGTTTAACATATATATGTGCTAGCTCATTTAGCGCTGGTATTACCGAAAATAACTTTGCAATCCCTTTCTAAAGTAGCCAATTTTGTCACAGCTTCAGCAAATCAATTTCGACTTTTCATTCGAATGAACTCTACTATAACTTTGATATATAAGTTTGCCTTTCGATATCATTACCGGGGAATCATTTATATTCCACTACATTAACAGTAAACATACCCGCAACTTCATTACTCATTGTTTTAAGTCACTCTGAAGAACCATTATATTCGTTCATTAAAACCCTATCATATATTCATTCGCATCTTGTAACGAGAATTACCATACCAATTATCGGTAATCAGCAATCAGTATTTTGAAATCTCGCAGCGTTTCTACATCAACAGTTATATGTACATATATAACATTAAACTCTTAGAATTATGATCTTTCATTCTAGAATTCCTGAAAAGCACTCTAGCTTACGAAACAGATCTCTGAGTTCTGAAAAAAAGCTAATGAAACAGCGAAAACTGAAGACTGTTTAAACAGTCAAAAGTTTGATAATGATGAGCGACAGACTGAAAAAGCTCAAAAAATTTGGAACTGGAAAACGGATTGATCTAACCACGAAGGAGACCAAGGACAAATACAAGGACCATACCCTATATTCAAAGAATCCATGTAATTCTGGATCTGTTGAAATCTTTAGAGAATATCTTGCTCCAAAGTCATGTTAAAATCTTGCGGAAAATTTTTCTTCATCAACCTTCAAACTTGAAAATTCCAAAATATCATCATAAATATCTTCGATATTTTTGAGGATATTTTCGTAAATATTCTCGTTCAAAATTATATACCTCTTTGTGCTTCCTGTGTTTCATTATATTGGAAACTTTTGTAAAATCTAAGTTTAATTTATGAATGAATTCTGGAGAAATGTAAAGAAATTGATGCATGAATTAGTATAATATAATGACACTTGATCAACGTGATTATATTACAGTAAGTCATGCTGAGTTTCTAATGGAACGTGATAATTCAAAGATCATAACGTTATCATGTGCCATGTTACATAACTCTTTCATTCTGCTTAACTTCTGAACATATCAAGAAAGTATATTCTTGATAGTTCTATTCTCAGTGATTCTGGTAATTTGACAAATCAAATCGTGCTAATACATTCTATCTTATTTAGAACATGATATTTATCCAAAATTCCATACTTACGAATTCTGGACCGTTACTCGATTTACTAGAGGTCGGGAGGATAATAAAAAGGCAAAGAGCTCTAAAATATAAGAGAAAATAAAAAGCCCAATAACAACACAGAAGTTACAAACCGTGGATATTAATACGAATAGCAATATAAAGACAAGGTATAATTAAGAATAGTATAACCCCAAGGCAATAGTAGAAGTAAACAGATTTTTCTGGTGTAAGATTGAAAAGAAGGATGACAGAAATGATAATTAGGAAAATATCAAGGATTAGAACAAGATTAAACATTTTCATAATCTTTTGGATGTATGAACTAAGAAAGTTAGTATAGGAATGGTGAAAAATAATGGAACGGAAAAAGTTTAATTTATAACAGAAATATTAGACAGGGTAATCAAGACAGATCACCGTATTTAATTAAAGAGATCTTAATTTCCTTATTCGCCGAAGAATCAAATCTTTTAGATTTCGAAGATTTTTTTAAATCCCTTGAACTCCGGAATTCAACCAATACAATGTCAGACTATAAGATGCACCTTATTTCCTAAATTCAACCATGACTACGTCAAAAGTTAAGACGAATCTGCATTTATTCATTTCACTCTTTTTTGATAGCTTCACTCGTATGCTTCGAATAATCGAATTTATCCATATTACTCAATGATGATAAAACTATACTTATCAACTCATATTCGTCATGAAAACATTTTTATTGTTAGCCATGACCACCTTACTCAAATTTCGGGACGAAATTTCTTTAACGGGTAGGTACTGTGACAACCCGGAAATTTCCGACCAAATTTAAACTTAATTCTTATTTGATTTCGATACGATAAGTGAAGTCTGTAATGCTGAGTCTCAAAAGTTATAGAACTATGTTCATATATTCAATTACTCTTCGACTGTTCCCGACGATTCACGAACAATGGTGTGTGGATAAAAATATATATATATATATATATATATATATATATATATATATATATATATATATATATATATATATATATATATATATATTTGTATATATATAAATGTAGGTTTATATAATAATTGGAAATAATAAAATATAATTGAATCATTAGAATCAAATATGTAAAGTATGATACAAAATAATTAAGCTGTTATTAAAATGAACTTATGTAAATATATATATGATTTTTGTACACAATAAATATACTATGTATATTGTATTAAATATTCGAATATGTTATATGAATATTACATAATTAATAATATGTAATGTTAATATATTATATATATATATATATATATATATATATATATATATATATATATATATATAAAAATATAATTGAAACATTAGAATCAAATATGTAAAGTATGATACAAAATAATTAAGCTGTTATTAAAATGAACTTATGTAAATATATATATATATATATATATATATATATATATATATATATATATATATATATATATATATATATATATATATATATATGATTTTTGTACACAATAAATATACTATGTATATTGTATTAAATATTCGAATATGTTATATGAATATTACATAATTAATAATATGTAATGTTAATATATTAAATATAATTACAAGTTAAATATAGTTATAACATTAATATATATATATATATATATATATATATATATATATATATATATATATACACTTTATTGACATCAACATTATTAATATTATTAATTTAATACATAATATATAAATATGAGATTTAATACGCATAATTTATTATATCAATATTATTTGTATTACTCTCATTATTAGTATTAATATTAATATTAATATTAGTATTATTATTTGTGTTGCTAATATTATTATAATTATAATATAATATATATATATATATATATATATATATTATATAGATATGAAAAATGAAACATGTAACTTGTTATTATTAATATTATTATTTAGTATTATCATTATAAATCATTATGTATGTTATCATGAATAATATGATCATTACCATTTTATAAGTATTATTATAATTATCATTAATATTAGTATTAGTGATATCATTATCATTATTATTATTTCTATTATTATTATTAGTATTATTTTGATAGATAATATTATTATTATTATTTTCTGTTATTATAATTATCAGTATTTTTTTATTATTTCCAATAACACAAATAATATTATTATTATTAATATATTTATTAATATTTACTAATTAGTAATATGAACATCAACTATAAATAAAATCAAAATACAGAAATCAACTTGAGGAATTGCAATCACAATCGAACTGTTCTATTTTTTGTTCCTGTCTCTTAATTGATTCATCAAATCCATCGTACAATCCATTCTATTATCAATTCGTTCTTTTTATTTTTTTTTATTTTTCTGTACGTACTCAATAATAGATGACGACTCAAATTTTGCCATAAATCAAAGGAAACACTCTGAAGTTATCCTCACATTAAACCAACTGCACACCCTCAAAATCATTCATCATCTTCATTGAAATAATTTTTTTTTTTGAAACCTGCTGTAACTAGTCGACCCTGTTGGTTCCAATTTTTTTAAAATCACGAATCCAAACCTTTTTGCGAAATGTATAAAAATAGTATTGTTAGGAATTGTATAAGTAAACTATCTGTAGAATTCAAAATTCCAATTCGTAATATCAATTGTGAATTTTTGAGTCAAAGTTAAAGATTAAAAAGTCAACCGATTTGATCTTGAAGAAATTCGAGTTCGTGTTTTTGTTTTAGGTTAAATTGACAATTTCAATGGTTTCTAAAAGTGATTTGAAAACGTTTTTATGTAGGAATTATAGATCAAAAATGTATAAATCGTTAAATCAATTTTTTTTCTTTCTGAATGTAGCGAACAACGTATGCTGTATTTGTCTATTTTTTTTGTTTTTCAAAACTCTCAAAAACCAAAATATGTTGAATATATTTCGTATGAAAGTCATAAAACCAAACATTTAAAGTGTTGTGGGTAATTTTGTACCTTGGTCGACTAGTTATCAAATGAAGAAGATGAAGACTTAGAAAACTGAAATAATAAGTTAAATAAAATTTGGGGATCGTTTAATTACAGAAAAATGAAATTAGATCGATGGTTCGGCAGTGTGTTAAGGGAATGAGAGGTTGAGGGTTCGAACCCCAGCTGTGAAAAATATTTTTAGAATGGCTTACACATGAGGTTGTTATTAAATTTTTATTATTACTTCCTTATTGTTATTATTGCTATTGCTATTATAAATTGTTATTATTATTCTTTTTATTATTATTATTATTATTATTATTATTATTATTATTATTATTATTATTATTATTATTATTATTATTATTATTATTATTATTATTATTATTATTCATTTATTATAATTATTACAAGTATTATAAGTAAAATAAGTATTAGTATTATTATTAGCATAATTATAAGTAGTGTAATCATTATTATTATTATTATTATTATTATTATTATTATTATTATTATTATTATTATTATTATTATTATTATTATTATTATTATTATTATTATTATTATTATAAATCTTATAAGTATTATAAATGTAATTATTATTGCTAAGGTTATCATTTAAGTAGTATTATTATAGTTATCTTAATAAGATTTCTAAAAGTGGTATTGATAAAATTCATAGAATTATTATTAATATCATTAACATAGGTATTAATATTATCATTATTAATATTGTTGATATGAATATGATTAGTAGTAAATTTTAATTATAAAGTATTAGTATTATCATTATTACTAAAAGTATCATAATTTTAAATCGAAAATTTTGTTAAAACTAGTATGATCATTATTATTATTGTTAAAATTATGAAGTATCATTATCATTACTACCATTAACCTTATAATTAACATTTTACAATTATTATTAATATCAGTATCATTAATAGAATTATTAACATTATTATCGTTACTAGTAATAATAAGTATTATAATAACTATCATATTTACCACTACTAATATTATTTTAATATTATTATAACCACTACTATTAACATACAAATGATATATATATATATTAAAAATATATTTAATATATAACATAACGAAAACTAATATTGTTATATAACAAAATGAATATATATTAATAATGAAATATATAAGTTACTAATATAAAAACTTGATCATTAATAATATATATATATATATATATATATATATATATATATATATATATATATATATATATATATATATATATATATATATATATATATATATATATATATATATATATATATATATATATATATAATTGTTCAATTACAAGGATATGTATTAATGAATACACAAATGATATATGTTCATGAATCTGAGGCCAACCCTGCATTGTTCAATATAGTCATATGTATTTTTACTACAAAATACATTAGGTGAGTTTCATTTGCCTTTTTACCCTTTTATATTTTTGGGCTGAGAATACATGCGAAATCTTTATAAATGTTTTACGAAATAGACACAAGTAATCGAAACTACATTATATGGTTGAATGATCGAAACCGAATATGCCCCTTTTTACTTGGTAACCTAAGAATTAGTAAACCAGTCTACTAATTGACGCGAATCCTAAAGATAGATCTATTGGGCCAAACAAACCCCATCCATTGTAGCGGATGCTTTAGTACTTCGATGTTGTTTTATCATGTCCGAAGGATTTCCCGGAATGATAGGGGATGTTCTTATATGCATCTTGTTAATGTCGGTTACCAGGTGTTCACCATATGAATGATATTTTTGTCTCTATGCATGGGACGTATATTTATGAGAACTGGAAATGAAATTCTTGTGGTCTATTAAAATGATGAAAATGATCGTTTATGATAAACTAATGAACTCACCAACCTTTTGGTTGACACTTGAAAGCATGTTTATTCTCAGATATGAAAGAAATCTTTCGCTGTGCATTTGCTCATTTTAATGATATTACTTGGAGTCATTCATGACATATTTCAAAAGACGTTGCATTCGAGTCATTGAGTTCATCAAGATTATTATTAAGTCAATTATAGTTGGACATATTATGAAATGGTATGCATTATGTCAACTTTCGATGTAATGAAAGTTTGTCTTTTAAAAAACGAATGCAATGTTTGTAAAATGTAACATATAGAGGTCAAGTACCTCGCGATGTAACCAAATGTAATGTATTCGTCCTGATAGATTAGGACGGGTCGCTTCACAGAATCCATCTTGTACGATTGATGTTATGCGAGGTGTATATAAAATAGCTTTTAAATTTTAGTAGGAAATACTATTAAATACGATACAATTTTACACAAGATATTTATTTATTTAGAGAATGGATATACTTAAACCTTGCTACAACACTTATAGGCAGTGTACCTAATCGTACAGTAGTGTAGTTTTTAGTAAGTCCAGTTCGTTCCACAGGGAAAATCTTTAAACAAAGCTTAACGCTATATTAGTTTACTTTTATAAAAATTAAAATATATATATAAGTAATATTATTATTATTATAAAGGGGGGTTTTTACCGTTTAATGACCGGTTTGTCGATTTTAAAACTTTAGTCGCAGTTAAAACCAAATGTAAAATAATAAATAAATACAAGACTTAATTTTCAGCGTAAAGTAAATAACGATAATGAAATTGCGAATAATAAAAGTGCGATAAAATAAACTTGCGATAATTAAAAAGTACGATAATTAAAAGTGCAATTAAATATAATAACAATAAAAATGTGATAATTAGAAGTGCAATTAAATATAAAATAAAGGAAATTAAATATGAAATAAAAGAATTATGCTTATTTAAACTTCCGTAAGCATGATGTTTGACGTGTTGATTTCTGTTTTATGCCCATGGGTTGATTGTCCTTCGTCCTGGATTATTTAATATGTCCGTCTGGTTTTTGTCCATAACAGTCCATCAGTCATAAATATAAAGTGCGAGTGTCCTCGTCAAATTATCCTTATTCCCGAAGTCAAATATTCCAACTAATTGGGAACTTAAACTGTAACAAGATTTTAATACTTTGTTTAATAATTACACCAGGATGTCGACTGAGTGTAACCCAAGGTTTTAATATTTTGTTATCAATTATACCAAGTGTCCTTGTACATAATTTCACCCCTGTTTTAATTATTCTAGTGGCTATTAATCCATTCCCATGTCTGGTTAAATGAACGATTATTCGTACATATAAATACTCCGCCCATCGTGTCCGATCGAGTGTATATGGTAATTTATAGGGACGCCCAATTGTAAATCTTTATATTAACATTGACAAACTATCATTTAGTTAAACAAATATAAAGCCCATTAATAGCCCATAGTCTAATTTTCACAAGTGTCGTTCTTTTGTCCAAACCCCAATTATGGTACAAAGCCCAATTACCCAATTTTAGTAATTAGCCCAACATCATGATTACTTCGTTTTAAATAAGCATAATAATAACTTAGTTACGAGACATTAAATTAAAAAGGTTGAACATAACTTACAATGATTAAAAATAGCGTAGCGTTACACGGACAGAATTTCGACTTACACCCTTACAACATTCGCTAACATACCCTTATTATTAGGATTTAAAATTAAAATTAAAATTAAAATATAAATATAAATAAATATTTACGTATAGATATAGAGAGGATGGATATATATGTTATATTTTGCGATCAGAATTCGTTTGCTTTTATAGGGAGTTTTAGTTTTTGGGGCTCCGAGACTTGCGGCCTTTTCTGCCTTCAAACTCCGCGAGTCGCGGAGTTTGAAATTCCAGCTCACCAACTTTGGAGTCTTTCTTGCCGACGGATTTTTTTATTTATATAATATATAAATAATTATAAGAATTATTTAAATATTATATTATATTTATGTGCATAGTTGACTTGTAATTTTTAGTCCGTTGCGTCGAGCGTTGAGAGTTGACTCTGGTCCCGGTTCCGGATTTTCGAACGTCCTTGCGTACAATTTAATATCTTGTACTTTGCGTTTAGAATCTTGTACTCTTGTAATTTCGAGACGTTTCTTATCAATAATTGGAACTTCTTTGATTGTATTTTGTACTTTTGAGCTTTTTGGTCATTTGCGTCTTCAATTCGTCGAATCTGTCTTTTGTCTTCACCTTTTAATATTTAAACGAATATCACTTGTAAATAGAACAATTGCAACTAAAAGCTTGTCTTTCTTGAGGAATAATGCTATGAAATATATGTTCGTTTTTAGCATTATCAAATATTCCCACACTTGAGCGTTGCTTGTCCTCAAGCAATATCGTCTTGAAATACTAGAATCACTTCTTTATTCTTCACACTTTGTACATCAGTGATTTCTATACGGCGGTATAAACAATGGTAGTAACGATATGGTTTACAGTCCCACATGACTTATAAAAATTTAGATCCATTAAGGAAATTGGATCTTTATGAAAACGTTTGATCTTTTGAAAATTAAATCTAGCTTTTACCCTAGATAAGTTTTCCGGAATAACCCTTCACCGGTGTTTGTAAAATATTTTTGTGGGTTTGGTGGGTTTCAGATTTGAAAATTTTAGCTCAAAACTTGCTGTTTTGTGTCACCCACTTGCTAACCTTGTATTAGGAAAGCAACACGTCCAGTTTACTTGCTCCGTATATTACCTTTCGGTAAACTACCGTCCGGTTGTAAAGGAAAGTGTTGAACAAGCAACTGTTAAGGCAATGTCCCCTGACATGCTTTTAATTATGGTCTATAACGTGTCGGACGCAATTACTATCCTTGGTAGGAGCAATAGTAAAGCTCACCCTTATAATTTTTTGGTCTGGCACAAGGTCCTGTCTTTGACCATGCTATGCAACCACCGTTCTTACGGTTGACACCCGATTTGGTTCAGGTGACCTAATGAATTCTAGGTGAATTCCTAGGATTTTACGTTCAATGGTAATGAACGCATTGAAAATGGGTTTTTAGAAAACAAATCGGTTTGTAATTTTATCAAAATATTTTCTCGTTCAAGCTCGAGTTTAGATATCATTTAATTCCATGAGTTTGAATTCTCAATCTTTAAGGTCAATCTCAAGGATTGAGTAATATCAGTCTTAAAAGCTGATTTTTAATCTTTAAGGAGATTATCCTTTCTGGGGATCTGATTCATTAGTCTTATCAAGCTAATTTGCACGGTGCCTCCCCATTATACGAGATAAATCCTTCTCATGGTTAGGATAAATCTGACCACTTGGCGACCCTGTTTAATGCTGAGGTCCGTGGATTTCCTGCCGATTTTAGTGATGACTTTTTTAGATTTTTCGTCAACCTACAGCTGGTCTGGACGACAACTTCTTGACCTAAATCACGAAGCGCGTGTCTTTTTCAGAAGACTTTACTTCCTTTTAATGATGGAATTGATTCATCGTGTAGATCCATCTCTTCTTTTCTTTCATTGGGTAAAACAGTTTAGTTTAGTCCAAAGCAAAAGTATTTTCAGTTATTTGTTACAGAAATATGTGACATATGTTTAAGATAACTTGGTAATTTTTTCCCACACTTGGCTTTTATTTTCCTTTTTATTGTCCTCTATTCCATTTTAAATGAATTTTAACATTTTGGTTTGTTTCTCAATTTATGTCCTTTTCGAGGTAACAATAATTTCGGTGTTAAAACCTAGTTTTATCGTTCATAAATATGTATAAACATGATTTTGAGTTCATTTAATTGAAAATTTTGAAAAATTTTACTAGAATTGAGTAGTCAGTATATAAGACTAGGGCTGTTCTTTATTACCAGAGAGCACTAGATTCTAATACAACTACTACGTTACTAGTATTTTTAATGGTAACCAAGTGTTTAAGATAAAAATTTTAAAATCCGAAAGAATTTAACCCCTTCCCACACTTAAGATCTTGCAATGCCCTCATTTGCAAGAAATCAGTAACAATTTAAATTATTGAGGGTGATTAGTGTGAAAATGATTAAATTTTACCAAAGTTTCCAAACATATTTGTGTTTGCTTGCTGAATGATAAATGGTGCATATCATTTGTTCATTCTGTCTTGTTGTTATTTCACATATATTTTGCATCTTGTCGTCAAAATTAGTTGCTTTTGCTGAACTTAATGTCAGTCTTTGAAAATGCGTTGTTTTACCCTGTTGTGTACATAAGATAAACTGCAAACATATATACATATTTTTGAAGTTTGGTATATTACCCCACATTCAAAAATTATTAAAATCTAAGAATAAAAGTTAGAAAATTATAAAAACTATTACAAATCCAACATAAGTATTAAATGTATCAACATTACAAATAATAAAATAAAATAAAAACTAAGTAGACTAGGGATGATACTGATACCAATAGGGGTTCCATGCATAACCATAGGTGCTATAAAATGCTTCGGCTGGGTTATACGTAGGATACGGTGGTTGAATCTCTATAGACCAGGGAGGGAATATGGGCTTTGGAGTAGGAATATAGTTTCTACCAATATGTTGGCAATAAGCTATGATTTGGTTTTGATGAACTTGCCAATCTTCAAATGCTCTTTGTCTAGCATTTTCGTACTCCTGTGAAGCTATAAACCTTTGCATTTCTTGCATTTCATTTCCCCCTCCTACATTACCTTGCTATTGGTTTCTCTCAACCTGTGGATGTCTACCATGGTATTGTACTGCGGCGTTATTTCGCCTCTTCAAAACTTTCGCACCATGGTATACATTTAAACCTATAGTATCGCGGGGTTCTGGTTCTTCGACTAATAATCCCCCCCGACTTATATCCACACCGAGATATTCAGCAATCAAAGTAATAAATATACCACCTCCTATTATGCTATGCGGTCTCATCCCCCTAACCATAGCTGATAAATAATAACCCACACAATAAGGTATACTTACAGTGCTTTGTGGGTCTCGAATACACATATGGTAAAACAAATCCTGTTCATTTACCTTTTCCTTGTTCTTACCTCTTTGTGTAATCGAATTAGCTAAAAACCTATGAATTACTCTTAATTCAGCTCTATCTATATCCAAATAAGAGTAATTTCCCCCTTTGAATCGGTGATGGCTTGTCATTTGACTCCATACACCATGTGTATCAAATTTTTCATCTATCTTTCTACCATTTAGTATCAACCCTCTACAATCGGCAGATGCTAACTCCTCAGGCGTATATATACGTAAAGCCTGAGCCATGTCTAGTAAAGACATGTGGCGCATCGAACCTCCTAACAAAAATCTAATAAAAGATCGATCGGTTAAACTAGCTACCCGATCATTTAATTCTATACTACACAACAATTCTTCACACCATACTTTATATACAGGTCTACGCATGGTGAATAAACGTACCCAGTCGTTAAAAGTAGAATTACCATACCTCTGTGCAAGTAATTCCCTAATTGGCCCGGCCAATTCTACAGCTTCTAATGGTCCCCATTCTATGACCCTAGGTACCTCAACAACTTTAGAATGAAGAGTATGCAAACCCCTTTGGTATTTTGGATAATCTATCCAAAGTCTGTCAAATCTCAGGTTCGGGTGCAAATCTTCCAGGTGCATATCAGAAAATGTCATGACTGGATGAGGTATATCTTGTTTGTAGTAGTTATCCACCTCCTGTTGTTCCGCATTCTCAGCAGGAGCATTGCGAGCTTGGGATGAAGATTCACCCCTTTCAGTCTGCAAAACACATCAAACACAATTTTTGTGCATCCAAATATGCATTAGTGTCAGCAAAATCATCAATTAAAATAATTACAATGACATGATCAATTTATATCAAACTTAAGCTCATTTTCATATTTTCATCAAATCTACACTTTTTCAAATAAGCATATACGAAAATGTTCGCCAAGTTCATAAGCATTCAACTCAAATAACATGTCAAAATAATCATCACTAGCAATTAAACAAGTTTCAAATGGCATTATCTCTCAAAAATCAAGTTCATGAATTTTTAGACTTGAAAAAGTCCACTTTAATTCTCAAAATTATGTTTAGGCTCAAAGTTTGGATCATTTAACTACCTAAACATGTTACACTACTTAATTTAGTAACAATTCATGACAAAAATCGGCCATAACCTGTTTATATCAAAAAGCCCCAAATTTGCTCAAGAACACAAACCCTAGATTATTCAAAATATGAAGTTTAAGGCTTCTAATCATGTTAAATAGCATCAATCTAGGTTATACAAGCATAATACATAAACAATTTAAGCATAATTACACTAAAAAGCATCAAAATCAAATTGGGGAAAAAATTGCTCAAGAACACTAATTTTCGGATTAAATGGTGTTTAGGTGTAGAAATTTACCGTTTTTCTTGAGTAATTCCTTGATAGCATCCTTCTCAACATGATTTTAGTAAAAGATTTGATGATTAACGGTTAAAAATTGTGATTTTGGGGGTGTTTTTTCGGGTATTTTGCGGTTTGTTTTCGCAGTATTTTCTGTGTTGTGGGTTGGGGACTGATCAGTTCTGCGTTTTAATTTTTTTCTGATTTTTGGTCCCTCCGCGAGCGCGGTGTTTGGACCTTCAAACTCCGCGAGTCGCGGAATTTGTTATTTTTTTTTTTACAATCTTTAACTTATAAAACAATTAAGTAATTAATTTTTAAAATTTTGTTTCCCTTGTTATTTAGGACGAGGTCGTTTCGGATTGAAGTCCTAGTCCGTCCTTCGACAAAATTTTAAAATTTGTCTTTTTGTAGCGATTGTTTTAAAAGCTAAGATTTTTGGGGTTTTTTTTAATGTTTTTTGGCATACTTTAATTCAATAAGATTAAAAATAATGATAATAAAAGTTCTCGTCCCTCCCTTGGGTAAAGCAATTTCGGTTCAAAGACCTAGTCTTCAACTTACGACGAAGTTTAAAAATCATATTTTTAACTTAATGAGATAAAGTAAATTTTTGTTTTTAAATTCACACAATTTAAATATAAAATTCAAAATTAATATTAAAAATTCACACAAAACTTACAATTTAAAATGCATAAAAATAAAATTCATATTTTAAAAATTAAAAATTCACAGCAAACTTAATTTAAAAAATTCATATTATAAATTCACACCAAACTTATATTAATTTTTCAAATATTTACAATTTTAAATATATTGTTTTTACACAGTTTACAATATTAATTTAAAATTTATATATTAATTTTAAATACATGGTAAAAATAAAATTAAAAATCTTTTTGGCTTTTTATCCCACTTTAATCAATCAAATATTATCAAAAATATGCGCCCCTCTTTTCGGTAAAGTAATTTCGGTTCCAAGACCTAATTTAACTCATGACGAATTTTTGAAATATTTTGGGTTGATTGATTAAAGATATTTATACCTTAAGAATAAACTTTAAATTTCGCAGTGATGTAATAAATTTTTGAATGATATCAATAATTTCGGTCGCCAAACCTAATTTTATTCAATACCAATTTAATACTTTATAGCGACAAATTAGCGTTTATTATCAAAAGGTTAAAAATAAAAATAAAAAAAAATAAAAAACTGTACAAACATACCTGTGAAATAGATTTCTTAGTTATATGATCTATCCCATTCATAAGATAGTCGGTTTAATTGGTTTTCCATGGCTACATAGGCGTAATCTCGAGTATTCAGTGTTTTTCTTCTAAACATACGAACGGTCCGTCTCTGCATAAAGTAACAAATTCGGTGTTTGAATAGGTTTGATTATTTGAACATTTACCTCCATGTGACCATTTTCCGCATTTGTGACATCTTTCTAGGTGTCGTGCTCTTCTTTTCGCTGCGGATTTTGATTTTCCTTTACCAAATTGTAACTTATTATCTTCGCATCTGGATTCTTTTCTAACTCCGTCCAATCTTTCTCTGATTACTGATACTATTTCACTCGGAAGTGTGTCATTATTACGTTTAGTGATCAAAGCGTGTAGCATTAGACCATGGTTTAGTTCACAGGCAGTCTTCATTTCCTAAAAAAAATAAAAATTCAGAATGGGGGGAGAAGACTAGTTCTTTAGGGTCTGCTAGGGAAAGACCATTCGGGTTCCATTTTCGAGAACTACACGAAAACAGACAGTCTAACTCTAACAGAAATACATATTATCTTTTAAAGACTTGATTCTCCCCACACTTAGTTAGCTGTGGTATCGAAATTGTGATTAACTTCGTTGTCAACTTCCATCGGACCATGTATGTAATGTTTAACTCTGTGACCATTAACTTTAAATTCAATCCCATTTGAATTTATTAATTCTATCGTTCCGTATGGGAAAACTCTTTTGACTATGAATGGTCCAGACCATCTTGATTTCAATTTTCCAGGAAATAGCTTGAATCGTGAATTGAAAAGAAGAACTCTGTCTCCTTCTTTAAATTCTTTTAAACTTCTGATTCTTTTATCATGCCATTTCTTCGTTCTTTCCTTATAGATTAACGAATTTTCGTATGCTTCATGTCTTAATTCTTCTAATTCGTTTAGTTGACTTAATCGTAGACGTCCGGCTTCATGTAAATCAAGATTACATGTCTTCAAAGCCCAAAATGCTTTGTGTTCAATTTCTACTGGAAGATGACATGCTTTTCCATAAACAAGTCTAAAAGGTGTGGTTCCAATTGGAGTTTTGTAGGCTGTTCTAAAAGCCTAGAGTGCATCCTCCAATTTAATGGACCATTCCTTCGGATTTGATCCTACGGTTTTCTCTAGAATACGTTTTAAAGCTCGGTTGGTATTTTCAACTTGTCCACTTGTTTGTGGATGATATGCGGTGGAGATTTTATGAGTTACTCCATATCTTTTAAGAACTTTCTCAAGTTGATTATTATAGAAATGAGTACCCCGATCACTTATTAAAGCTTTCGGTGTTCCAAACCTTGCAAAAAGACGTTTTAAAAAGTTGACTACAACTCGTGCATCGTTAATTGGGAGAGCTTGTGCTTCCGCCCATTTAGATACATAATCAATGGCTACGAGTATATATAGATTATTATGAGATTTTGGAAATGGACCCATAAAGTCAATACCCCAAATGTCAAATACTTCACATACTTGGATGACATTTTGTGGCATTTCATCACATTGACTTATTTTTCCGGCCCTTTGACAAGCATCACAAGATTTGCAAAGAAGGTGTGCGTCTTTGTAAATTGTAGGCCAATAGAATCCAGCATCATAAACTTTTCTTGCTGTTAGTTGAGGCCCATAATGCCCTCCTGTTGGTCCTGTGTGACAATGGTTTAAAATTTTACTGGCTTCATCTCCAAATACACATCGGCGTATTATTCCATCGCGACAACTTTTGAAAAGATGTGGATCTTCCCAAAAATAGTGTTTTATATCACTGAAGACTTTCTTTCGTTTTTGGTACGATAATCCTTTTTCAAGGAATCCACATACTAAGTAGTTTGCATAGTCTGCAAACCATGGTATTTCTTTATAATCTATCTTCAATAGATATTCATCAGGAAAGTTGTCTTGTATGGCCGATTCATTTAGAACTTCTAATTCGGGATTTTCAAGACGAGAAAGATGATCAGCGGCTAGATTTTCTGCTCCTCTTTTATCTCGGATTTCAATATCAAACTCTTGTAAGAGTAAGATCCAACGGATTAATCTTGGTTTAGCATCTTGTTTTAAAAATAGGTATCTAAGAGCAGAATGGTCGGTATAGACCACCGTTTTTGCTAGAACGAGATATGATCGAAATTTGTCAAAAGCAAAGAAAATAGCAAGGAGTTCTTTTTCAGTAGTTGTATAGTTCGTTTGTGCTCCTTGTAACGTCTTACTAGCATAATATATAGGTTGAAATCGTTTTTCAATCCTTTGTCCTAAAACGGCTCCCATTGCAAAATCACTTGCATCGCACATTATTTCAAATGGTAGATTCCAATTTGGTGTTATCATGATCGGCGCATTAGTGAGTTTCACTTTAAGAATATTAAAATATTTGATACACTCATCTGAAAAGATGAATGGAGCATCCTTTTCTAGGAGTTTATTCATAGGAGTGGCAATTTTAGAAAAATCTTTTATGAAACGTCGGTAAAATCCGGCATGCCCTAGAAAACTCCTAACTCCTCTAACATTGGTGGGATGAGGAAGTTTAGCAATTACATCTACTTTAGCTCTATCCACTTCAATTCCTTCTTTTGAAATTTTATGACCAAGAACGATGTCTTCTTTAACCATGAAATGACATTTCTCCCAATTAAGTACTAGATTTGACTGTTCGCATCTAATGAGCATTCGTTCCAGATTAGCTAGACATGATTCAAATGTATCACCAAAGACTGAAAAGTCATCCATGAAAACTTCCATGCATTCTTCTATCATGTCGTGAAAAATCGCCATCATACACCTTTGAAAGGTTGCAGGGGCGTTGCAAAGTCCAAATGGCATGCGTTTGTAAGCAAAAGTACCATAAGGGCACGTAAATGTAGTTTTCTCTTGATCTTTGGGTGCTATTGGAATTTGAAAATATCCGGAAAATCCATCTAGAAAACAATAGTAACTATTTCCGGCTAATCTTTCCAACATTTGATCTATAAAAGGTAAGGGAAAGTGATCTTTTCTGGTGGCGTCATTTAATTTTCTATAATCAATACATACACGCCATCCTGTTACAGTCTTAGTAGGAATAAGCTCATTTTTTTCATTTGTAATGACAGTCATGCCACCCTTCTTAGGCACGCATTGAACTGGGCTTACCCATGGACTATCAGAAATTGGATATATCAAACCTGCATCTAGCAGTTTAATAATTTCTTTTTTAACTACATCTTGCATATTAGGATTTAGTCTTCGTTGGTGTTTCACATACGTTTTATGACCTTCTTCCATAAGAATTTTATGTGTGCAATACGAAGGACTTATTCCTTTAATATCATGAATCTTCCATGCAATGGCTGGTTTATGAGCTTTCAACACAGAAATGAGTTGTGATTTCTCATTTTCAGTAAGAGAAGACGATATTATTACAGGTAATTCAGATTCACCATGTAAATAAGCGTATTCGAAATGGTTTGGAAGTGGCTTTAACTCTAATTTCGGAGGTTCTTCTATCGATGATTTATATCGATATATGTCTTCTTCTTTTAGCATTTGAATTTCTTCTGTTGTTGGTTCATATCCATTAGCTATAAGTGTAGCTAACATTTCAGCTTCATCAATTGGTTCATTACCTTCTCCTAAAGAACATTCTCCCGTTCCTTGTAATTCTGGAAATTCTTCTAATAATTCTGCATGTGCATCTATAGTTTGAATATAATAACATGTATCATCTGCAGATTGTGGTTGTTGCATTGCTCTATCAACTGAAAAGGTAACACTCTCGTCCTCTATACTTAGGGTCAGTTTCTTACCGAACACGTCTATCATTGCTTTAGCCGTGTTTAAGAATGGTCTTCCTAATATGAGAGGAACTTGAGAATCTTCTTCCATGTCCAGAACAACAAAATCTACTGCAAATACTAAAGTACCAACTTTAACTAGCATGTTCTCCATTATCCCTCTAGGATATTTTATTGATCGATCGGCTAGTTGTATGCTTATTCTTGTTGGTTTCAATTCTCCAAGGTCTAGTTTAGCGTATAGTGAATACGGCATTAAATTTATACTAACACCTAAATCTGGTAATGCTTCTATTGAACTAAGACTACCCAGAAAACATGGAATTGTGAAACTTCCTGGATCAGATAGTTTTTCTGGTATCTTATTCAACAGCACTGCTGAACAATTAGCATTCATGGTAATAGCCGAGAGTTCTTCCATTTTCTTTCTATTCGAGATTAGATCTTTCAAGAATTTAGCATATCTAGGCATTCCTGAAATCACATCAATGAAAGTAAGATTTACATTTATCTGTTTAAACATATCCAAGAATTTAGATTGCTCGGCTTCAAGTTTCTCTTTCTTCATTTTACTCGGGTAAGGAAGTGGTGGTTGTTATGGTTTAACATAAGGTTTAGCCTTAACTGTGTTATCTTCATTAACCTTCTCAACTACTGGTTCTTTTTCCTTATCTTGATCAGGTTGTGGTTCTTGTGGAGTAGGAATAGCTTTATCAGAAGTTACAGGTATTTCAGGTGGTTTAAGTGTTGTACCACTTCTTGTGGTAATGGCTTTAGCTGTTTCATTCCGGGGGTTAGCATTTGTATCACTAGGTAGACTTCCCGGTTTTCTTTCACCTATTAACCTTGCTAGGTTACTTACTTCTTGTTCCAGATTTTGAATAGAAGCTTGTTGATTTCTAAATGCTTGAGCATTTTGTTCATTAGTTTGTTTCTGAGATGTGAAAAACTGCGTTTGAGTTTCAACTAGCTTTGTCATCATATCTTCTAAATTCGGATTTTTATCATCGGGTTGTTGTGGTGGTTTGTTTTGAAAATTAGGTCTTTGCTGATTGTAAGTATTATTGGATACTTGTTGATTGCTAGGACCTTGTTGGTTGTTGTATGGAATATTTCGGTTATAATTCTGGTTTTGATTGTAAATCGGTCTTGGCGGTTGATAATTATTCTGATAATTATTTCCAGGCCTTTGGTTTATGTATGAAATGTTCTCTCTTTGTTCCATTGTTAATTCAATACTGAGACAATCTTTTGTCAAATGTGGTCCTCCACACTGCTCACAACTAATTCGTATTGAGTGAATATCTTTAGTCATCTTTTCCATTCGTCTCTCCACAGCATCTATCTTTGCAGAAATGGAATCTAAGTCATGGCTAGAATCGGCTCTAGCTGCTTTAGATGATCTAACGATATCTTTTTCTTGGTGCCACTCATGTGAGTGGGAAGCAGTGTTATCAATAATTTTGTAAGCATCAGTTTCGGTTTTCTTCATAATAGAACCACCAGCTGCTATATTTATGTCTTTCCTTGTAGTGATGTCGCATCCTTGGTAGAATATTTGTACTATTTGACAGGTGTCCAAACCATGTTGCGGACATCCTCTTAATAACTTTCCAAATCTTGTCCAAGCCTCATATAGAGTTTCATTCGGCTTTAGATGCAGGAAAAAATTGTTTAAGAAATTTTTTAACTAAAACATCCCATGTATCGATCGCCCCTTCAGGTAACGATTCCAACCAATCTTTGGCTTCTCCCTTTAAAGTCCAGGGAAATAACATGAGATATATCTGTTCATCCTCCACTTCTCGGATTTTAAATAGTGTGCAGATCCTATTAAAGGTACGTAGATGTTCATTTGGATCTTCCTTCGGTGCACCACTAAATTGGCATTGATTAGTCACCATGTGTAGAATTTGTCCTTTGATTTCATAATCTGGCGCATTAATGTCTGGATGAGTAATTGCGTGACCTTGCCCAGTGCGTTTAGCTCTCATTCGGTCTTCCATACTTAAAGGTTCCAGATTCTCCATAATTGAATTTGTTGAATCTGAATCACTAGAGGATTATGATTTAATGGTTCATTCCTCAACAATCTCTGTTTGAATGATTGGTGGTTCCAGATGAAAATTTAGTGGTTCAGGATCTATGAATCATTCCTGTATATTCTCCGGATTCTCAATTGTGAGGTCGGGTTCAAAAAATGGATTATCGGAAATTTGAACTGGAGTACTTGGTCGACTGGATGACGATTCTAAAGAAAAATCAACGGCGGTAATATTTGCTAAATGTCTTGATCTAGTTACAGGCGGTGAACGTACAAAAGGTGGTGAACGTCTTGCTCGGTGCATTCACTGAATATCCTATTAGTTTTTAAAAGGAAAGAAAAATTATAATAAGTTATCCAATCAATAGACTTTTCTGATTTTGCCCACGTTTCGAATAGCCAAAAGATGCAGCAGAGGGGCAGGATTCGTTTGGTCTCAATATAATTGAGGACTGTTTGGCTCCAATAACCCGGTCCACGTACAAATCCAACTATTACTACGAACCAGAAAATTTTGATGTCTATCAATTTAACCACTTAAAATAAATTTTCGTAATTTTAAGAAATTTAGATAAGAAGTAGAATAAAAATCTATGTCCTAAAACTAGAATAGCGAGAAATAAGAAAGAAAAAGAGTTCGTCGAAAAAGGTCGAAAAAGAAAAATGGTTGAAAAATAAAAGGTGACGGAAAAATAAAAGAAACTTATAATACTTAAAAACACTTGACTAACCTAACCTTATTATCACAACTAACTTAAAATTATAATCGCAAATTGAGATTACTAATTGGAATGATAATTGATACATAGGTAAAAGTCGTCTAAAAATATTAAAGCTTACAGGAAAAACTATATACCAAATGGAAATAACTTAAAAAGAAACTAAAACTTAAAAAGGCGTCGCAAAATTCTAAAGTACTTAAATCTTAGTCTAAAGAAAAAGCACTTAAGGAATTCTACGGCAAAGCCTAAAAATCTAGAAGTAAAAATAACTATGGCAAAAACTAAGTTTAAAACTAAATATGAGCTAAAAATACAAATATTACGCTAAAACGATTAAAAAGGAATAAACTATAAAAATAAACTAAAAGTTGTAAAAAGTACAATTTTTATAAAAATATTATTTTTATATTAATTATTTATTAAAACTATTAATTTTATATTTTATTTAAACTAATTTAACTAAATATATAAATTAAATAAAAAGAAACTTAAAATAAAACTAATTATAATAATAATAAGTAATTAGGGTTACTAATAATAATAATTAATAATTACTCCGTAATTAATGCTGATTAGTGTTCCTGTGTGGCGTGTCAGGTTGTCTCCGCGAGTTGCGGTATTAGAAGCTGTAAACTCCGCGAGTCGCGGGGTTCCAGAATTCAACTTAGGTACAGTTTTTAATTAGAATAAAAACAAAATACTTAACTAAAACTTATTTAAAAATAAAGAAACTTTATAAAACTTAAATATTTAACAAAATCTTAAAAATACTTATATTTTTGTTTTTCTTTTTATATTTTTGAATATTTAAAACGTATTTTTATAAAAACGAATTTTAATAAAAGTAAACTAATTTTTTTTTTAATTAGCGTTGCGCTTTCGGCGTTTAAGACTTTCCCCGGCAGCGGCGCCAAAAATACTTGATGTTATGCGAGGTGTATATAAAATAGCTTTTAAATTTTAGTAGGAAATACTATTAAATACGATACAATTTTACACAAGATATTTATTTATTTAGAGAATGGATATACTTAACTTTGCTACAACACTTATAGGCAGTGTACCTAATCGTACAGTAGTGTAGTTTTTAGTAAGTCCAGTTCGTTCCACAGGGAAAATCTTTAAACAAAGCTTAACGCTATATTAGTTTACTTTTATAAAAATACAAATATATATATATATAAGTAATATTATTATTATAAAGGGGCTTTTTACCGTTTAATGACCGGTTTGTCGATTTTAAAACTTTAGTCGCAGTTAAAACCAAATGTAAAATAATAAATAAATACAAGACTTAATTTTCAGCGTAAAGTAAATAACGATAATGAAATTGCGAATAATAAAAGTGCGATAAAATAAACTTGCGATAATTAAAAAGTACAATAATTAAAAGTGCAATTAAATATAATAACAATAAAAATGCGATAATTAGAAGTGCAATTAAATATAAAATAAAGGAAATTAAATATGAAATAAAAGAATTATGCTTATTTAAACTTCCGTAACCATGATGTTTGACGTGTTGATTTCAGTTTTATGCCCATGGGTTGATTGTCCTTTGTCCTGGATTATTTAATATGTCCGTCTGGTTTTTGTCCATAACAGTCCATCAGTCATAAATATAAAGTGCGAGTGTCCTCGTCAAATTATCCTTATTCCCGAAGTCAAATATTCCAACTAATTGGGGACTTAAACTGTAACAAGATTTTAATACTTTGTTTAATAATTACACCAGGATGTCGACTGAGTGTAACCCAAGGTTTTAATATTTTGTTATCAATTATACCAAGTATCCTTGTACATAATTTCACCCCTGTTTTAATTATTCTAGTGGCTATTAATCCATTCCCGTGTCTGGTTAAATGAACGATTATTCGTACATATAAATACCCCGCCCATCGTGTCCGATCGAGTGTATATGGTAATTTATAGTTACGCCCAATTGTAAATCTTTATATTAACATTAACAAACTATCATTTAATTAAACAAATATAAAGCCCATTAATAGCCCATAGTCTAATTTCCACAAGTGTCGTTCTTTTGTCCAAACCCCAATTATGGTACAAAGCCCAATTACCCAATTTTAGTAATTAGCCCAACATCATGATTACTTCGTTTTAAATAAGCATAATAATAACTTAGTTACGAGACATTAAATTAAAAAGGTTGAACATAACTTACAATGATTAAAAATAGCGTACCGTTACACGGACAGAATTTCGACTTACACCCTTACAACATTCGCTAACATACCCTTATTATTAGGATTTAAAATTAAAATTAAAATTAAAATATAAATATAAATAAATATTTACGTATAGATATAGAGAGGATGGATATATATGTTATATTTTGCGATCAGAATTCGTTTGCTTTTATAGGGAGTTTTAGTTTTTGGGGCTCCGCGACTTGCGGCCTTTTCTGCCTTCAAACTCCGCGAGTCGCGGAGTTTGAAATTCCAGCTCACCAACTTTGGAGTCTTTCTTGCCGACGGATTTTTTTATTTATATAATATATAAATAATTATAAGAATTATTTAAATATTATATTATATTTATGTGCATAGTTGACTTGTAATTTTTAGTCCGTTGCGTCGAGCGTTGAGAGTTGACTCTGGTCCCGGTTCCGGATTTTCGAACGTCCTTGCGTACAATTTAATATCTTGTACTTTGCGTTTAGAATCTTGTACTCTTGTAATTTCGAGACGTTTCTTATCAATAATTGGAACTTCTTTGATTGCATTTTGTACTTTTGAGCTTTTTGGTCGTTTGCGTCTTCAATTCGTCGAATCTGTCTTTTGTCTTCACCTTTTAATATTTAAACGAATATCACTTGTAAATAGAACAATTGCAACTAAAAGCTTGTCTTTCTTGAGGAATAATGCTATGAAATATATGTTCGTTTTTAGCATTATCAACGATCAAGGAAATGATTTTCGATATGAAATAGATTATAGGACGTAGATTGGTATCCTGCAATACATAATTTACATATGCATATATAATACCAAAATCCCATAAGTTACGGAGGTATCTTCAGAAGATGTCAGGCAAAGTTTATCGTAACAGATACACTAAGATATGTATTTATCTATACACTACCTATGCAATGAGAGCAGGAAGACGTGTCTAGACTTAGAATGATAAGCAGGTAATTTCTGACAAGAAATGATAAGCATAACTTTTGACATGTAGACACGGTCGAAGTCCAGACTCACTAATGTATCTTAACAACTATCAGTTAGACACACTAATGCAAGACCTGGTTCGCTAAGACCACCGCTATGATACGAACTGTAAATGCCCGTCCAAATCTACTTGGATGAATATAATAACATCTGGTCTCATTGCGAGGTACTGACCTTTATATGATACGTTTTACAAACATTGCATTCATTTTAAAAGACAACTCATTTCAAAATAATCGAATGATATATGTTTTCCAATAATATGAATGACTAATCTGCCATTTACTTAATAATTGTCTTTTTGAACTCGACGACTTGAATGCAACGCCTTTTAAAATATGCCATGAACGACTCCAAGTAATATTTTAAAATGAGCAAATTCATAGCGAAAGATTTCTTTAATACCTGAGAATAAACATGTTTAAAAGTGTCAATCAAAAGGTTGGTGAGTTCATAGGTTTATCATAAATAATAAAATTCAGTAATTTTGATAGACCACAAGATTTAAATACAGTACACCTATCTCGTGTACGAAACCATTTTCTCAAAATTCAATAATAACCATACACATATCTCTTGAACAAAATATCATACACATAACCTGTGTATAAAAATCATTCTCTCTATATATATCCTTTGCTTGGTAATCGACCTTAACATATAAAGCGAATCATGAATATCCACAAAATAAACAAAACTTTCAGTCTGTAATATACAAGTATCGTCTGTATATATATAAACCTCGAAGTACTAAAGCATCCGTAACCCGGATGGGGCTGGTCAGTACTGTAACAACCCAACCCAATATCCAACCAAATACGCGAATCATTTTTTTATTTTTATTTTATATCAGTACAGGTGCGCGGCGTGCAGCACCCTAGGGTGCGCGGCGCGCACGAGCCTCATTAGCTTCTGTCTGGTTTTGTCAAATTTCAATTAAAGATCTCCCACTTCCCGACATATTTAGACAAAACGCTTTTCACAACATGTTATAATAGTTAAAACTCACACGATTCAATAATAAAATAAGTTTTATGAAACCGGGCCTACATATGCCGTAATACGAGTTTCGTATAAAATTTGAATTTCGACCACACTAGTTTAAATTCCAAACAACACTATGAGCATGGTGTTTGGGGGTTAAACTACCCAAATCTCGGTCATACTCCAAAAGCTATATGCCAAAAGCGTCCCCTATCAAAACAAAGCGGGATCACTAATCCGAAAGAACGCCCTTACCCTTGTCCACGCCAGAGCCAATAAAAAGGTAAACAACGAGAGGGTAAGCTAAAGCTTAGTGAATGCAATAATTATACATATACATATATAACCTACTTACTTGCAATCACTTACACAATACCGCATACAAGCTAGCAAATCAAAAACTATGCAAACATTATGCATAAACCAATATCCGTAATTCATAATAAGCTAGCGACACCAAAAGCATATAGTTCACAATTAAATATGCTAACACAAAATTCACACAACCATGGTTAACCAATTGTACAAGGGAACGGTACTCGCTAGAGACCATCGGAGTTCATAACATCCATTAGTGTACATACGACGCGTAATCACTAATCCCTCGGGTGATATCTTGAACACCGCGATAATTTCACCCCCATGACAATGTGGTGTCTTGAACACCGCGACAATTCCACATGTCAATCAAACCAATGATTGGTGTCTTAAACACCGCGATAATTCCACTCCCATGACAATGTGTTGTCTTAAACACCGCGACTATTCCACATGTCAATCAACTCAATGACTGGTGTCTTGAACACCGCGACAATTCCACATTCCACGCTACACAAATAAATACATTATATACGTACACGCATAATTATTTCACTCACCTTAACAATTCGGTGACGGTTCTATGATTCTGCAAGCTTCAAGGCAAAGTACCTAATACAATAAGTACTCAATCAACACATAAACTAGTTGGACTAAACGCCAACAACTTACTCAAGTGCATTTAATGACTTAAATGCATTAAATGCCCCATTTTCACCAAAACCGTCCATTTAAGGTCAAGACCATCACATATGACTAAAAGCTAGTGGCTAAGGTCCAACAACATTAACTAATACACAATTAGGGTATTTCATACCCATCTTTCCTAACTAGGTCAATTATTACCCATTTAACCATTTTAAAGTCACACACCCATTTCGGGTCATCCACTAACCCCATTAACACCCATTTGCTTAATAACTAGGTGTACTAGTAATCAACTAACCAATTATGACTCATAAGTCCATTTAACATTTCTAAAACCCTAGGTTAGTCATCCTTGGGTCCTCATGACCCGATCTTACCCAAGAACAACTAAAATCACCAAATATGGGTTTTATGTTCATCACTAAACCAAACCCTAACCCTTAAACAATTTAAAATAAGAAAATCAAAGTTAGAGCTTACCATCACAATCACAACGTAGCTAGTGATTTGATGAACAACTTTAACACACGCGGTTTGGCCCGAAATCAACTTCTTCCTCCTTGATTTGAGCTTTCTCTCTCTCAAAAGGGGTTTCTCTCTCTAAACTTAAAGCAGAAAGATGAAGTTGGTTGAAAGTAGAGTTATGAAACTCCATCCACTGATCTTGTGGCTCTTAACTCAGCCCTAAGTGAATTTACCAAAAAGCCCTTCCAAAATATCAATTAAAAGAAACAGAATCCAGCTACAGTAGCAGTGTGCCACGCGCACCCTTAAGTGTGCGCTGAGCGCACCCTGGTCTGGACAGCCTCTGACCTCTGTTTAACTGCACAATATTTCCCACACTTCAAGTACCCTATTTACACCACTGTACAATAACTATTCGGGTCTTACAACTCTCCCCCACTTGAATCGGAGCGCGTCCTCGCGATCCAAGCCGCATGACAAGAGGGAAGATAAACCAACACAAACTCTTCGGGCTCCCAAGTAAACTCGGAACCTTTACTACTGAAATGTCCCGTTCTTATTGATTAAAAACGTTCCATATTAATTGATTTCGTTGCGAGGTTTTGACCTCTATATGAGACGTTTTTCAAAGACTGCATTCATTTTAAAACAAACCATAACCTTTATTTCATCAATAAAGGTTTAAAAAGCTTTACGTAGATTATCAAATAATGATAATCTAAAATATCCTGTTTACACACGACCATTACATAATGGTTTACAATACAAATATGTTACAACAAAATAAGTTTCTTGAATGCAGTTTTTACACAATATCATACAAGCATGGACACCATATCTCGTCCTTATTTAAGTATGCGACAGCGGAAGCTCTTAATAATCACCTGAGAATAAACATGCTTAAAACGTCAATAAAAATGTTGGTGAGTTATAGGTTTAACCTATATATATCAAATCATAATAATAGACCACAAGATTTCATATTTCAATTCACATCCCATACATAGAGATAAAAATCATTCATATGGTGAACACCTGGTAACCGACATTAACAAGATGCATATATAAGAATATCCCCATCATTCCAGGACACCCTTCAGATATGATATAAATTTTGAAGTACTAAAGCATCCGGTACTTTGGATGGGGTTTGTTAAACCCAATAGATCTATCTTTAGGATTCGCGTCAATTAGGGTGTCTGTTCCCTAATTCTTAGATTACCAGACTTAATAAAAAGGGGCATATTCGATTTCGATAATTCAACCATAGAATGTAGTTTCTCGTACTTGTGTCTATTTAGTAAATCATTTATAAAACCTGCATGTATTCTCATCTCAAAAATATTAGATTTTAAAAGTGGGACTATAACTCACTTTCACAGATTTTTACTTCGTCGGGAAGTAAGACTTGGCCACTGGTTGATTCACGAACCTATAACAATATATACATATATATCAAAGTATGTTCAAAATATATTTACAACACTTTTAATATATTTTGATGTTTTAAGTTTATTAAGTCAGCTGTCCTCGTTAGTAACCTACAACTAGTTGTCCACAGTTAGATGTACAGAAATAAATCGATAAATATTATCTTGAATCAATCCACGACCCAGTGTATACGTATCTCAGTATTGATCACAACTCAAACTATATATATTTTGGAATCAACCTCAACCCTGTATAGCTAACTCCAACATTCACATATAGAGTGTCTATGGTTGTTCCGAAATATATATAGATGTGTCGACATGATAGGTCGAAACATTGTATACGTGTCTATGGTATCTCAAGATTAGATAATATACAATACAAGTTGATTAAGTTATGGTTGAAATAGATTTGTTACCAATTTTCAAGTAGCTAAAATGAGAAAAATTATCCAATCTTGTTTTACCCATAACTTCTTCATTTTAAATCCGTTTTGAGTGAATCAAATTGCTATGGTTTCATATTGAACTCTATTTTATGAATCTAAACAGAAAAATTATAGGTTTATAGTCGGAAAAATAAGTTACAAGTCGTTTTTGTAAAGGTAGTCATTTCAGTCGAAAGAACGACGTCTAGATGACCATTTTAGAAAACATACTTCCACTTTGAGTTTAACCATAATTTTTGGATATAGTTTCATGTTCATAATAAAAATCATTTTTTCAGAATAACAACTTTTAAATCAAAGTTTATCATAGTTTTTAATTAACTAACCCAAAACAGCCCGCGGTGTTACTACGACGGCGTAAATCCGGTTTTACGGTATTTTTCGTGTTTCCAGGTTTTAAATCATTAAGTTAGCATATCATATAGATATAGAACATGTGTTTAGTTGATTTTAAAAGTCAAGTTAGAAGGATTAACTTTTGTTTGCGAATAAGTTTAGAATTAACTAAACTTTGTTCTAGTGATTACAAGTTTAAACCTTCGAATAAGATAGCTTTATATGTATGAATCGAATGATGTTATGAACATCATTACTACCTTAAGTTCCTTGGATAAACCTACTGGAAAAGAGAAAAATGGATCTAGCTTCAACGGATCCTTGGATGGCTCGAAGTTCTTGAAGCAGAATCATGACACGAAAACAAGTTCAAGTAAGATCATCACTTGAAATAAGATTGTTATAGTTATAGAAATTGAACCAAAGTTTGAATATGATTATTACCTTGTATTAGAATGATAACCTACTGTAAGAAACAAAGATTTCTTGAGGTTGGATGATCACCTTACAAGATTGGAAGTGAGCTAGCAAACTTGAAAGTATTCTTGATTTTATGTAACTAGAACTTGTAGAATATATGAAGAACACTTAGAACTTGAAGATAGAACTTGAGAGAGATCAATTAGATGAATAAAATTGAAGAATGAAAGTGTTTTTAGGTGTTTTTGGTCGTTGGTGTATGGATTAGATATAAAGGATATGTAATTTTGTTTTCATGTAAATAAGTCATGAATGATTACTCATATTTTTGTAATTTTATGAGATATTTCATGCTAGTTGCCAAATGATGGTTCCCACATGTGTTAGGTGACTCACATGGGCTGCTAAGAGCTGATCATTGGAGTGTATATACCAATAGTACATACATCTAAAAGCTGTGTATTGTACGAGTACGAATACGGGTGCATACGAGTAGAATTGTTGATGAAACTGAACGAGGATGTAATTGTAAGCATTTTTGTTAAGTAGAAGTATTTTGATAAGTGTATTGAAGTCTTTCAAAAGTGTATAAATACATATTAAAACACTACATGTATATACATTTTAACTGAGTCGTTAAGTCATCGTTAGTCGTTACATGTAAGTGTTGTTTTGAAACCTTTAGGTTAACGATCTTGTTAAATGTTGTTAACCCAATGTTTATAATATCAAATGAGATTTTAAATTATTATATTATCATGATATTATCATGTATGAATATCTCTTAATATGATATATATACATTAAATGTCTTTACAACGATGATCGTTACATATATGTCTCGTTTAAAAATCATTAAGTTAGTAGTCTTGTTTTTACATATGTAGTTCATTGTTAATATACTTAATGATATGTTTACTTATCATAGTATCATGTTAACTATATATATATCCATATATATGTCATCATATAGTTTTTACAAGTTTTAACGTTCGTGAATCACCGGTCAACTTGGGTGGTCAATTGTCTATATGAAACATATTTTAATTAATCAAGTCTTAACAAGTTTGATTGCTTAACATGTTGGAAACATTTAATCATCTAAATATCAATCTCAATTAATATATATAAACATGGAAAAGTTCGGGTCACTACAGTTCCTACCCGTTAAATAAATTTCGTCCCGAAATTTTAAGCTGTTGAAGGTGTTGACGAATCTTCTGGAAATAGATGCGGGTATTTCTTCTTCATCTGATCTTCACGCTCCCAGGTGAACTCGGGTCCTCTACGAGCATTCCATCGAACCTTAACAATTGGTATCTTGTTTTGCTTAAGTCTTTTAACCTCACGATCCATTATTTCGACGGGTTCTTCGATGAATTGAAGTTTTTCGTTGATTTGGATTTCATCTAACGGAATAGTGAGATCTTCTTTAGCAAAACATTTCTTCAAATTCGAGACGTGGAAAGTGTTATGTACAGCCGTGAGTTGTTGAGGTAACTCAAGTCGGTAAGCTACTGGTCCGACACGATCAATAATCTTGAATGGTCCAATATACCTTGGATTTAATTTCCCTCGTTTACCAAATCGAACAACGCCTTTCCAAGGTAGAACTTTAAGCATGACCATCTCTCCAATTTCAAATTCTATATCTTTTCTTTTAATGTCAGCATAGCTCTTTTGTCGACTTTGGGCAGTTTTCAACCGTTGTTGAATTTGGATGATCTTCTCGGTAGTTTCTTGTATAATCTCTGGACCCGTAATCTGTCTATCCCCCACTTCACTCTAACAAATCGGATACCTACACTTTCTACCATAAAGTGCTTCAAACGGCGCCATCTCAATGCTTGAATGGTAGCTGTTATTGTAGGAAAATTCTGCTAACGGTAGATGTCGATCCCAACTGTTTCCGAAATCAATAACACATGCTCGTAGCATGTCTTCAAGCATTTGTATCATCCTTTCGCTCTGCCCATCAGTTTGTGGATGATAGGCAGTACTCATGTCTAGACGAGTTCCTAATGCTTGCTGTAATGTCTGCCAGAATCTTGAAATAAATCTGCCATCCCTATCAGAGATAATAGAGATTGGTATTCCATGTCTGGAGACGACTTCCTTCAAATACAGTCGTGCTAACTTCTCCATCTTGTCATCTTCTCTTATTGGCAGGAAGTGTGCTGATTTGGTGAGACGATCAACTATTACCCAAATAGTATCAAAACCACTTGCAGTCCTTGGCAATTTAGTGATGAAATCCATGGTAATGTTTTCCCATTTCCGTTCTGGGATTTCGGGTTGTTGAAGTAGACCTGATGGTTTTTGATGCTCAGCTTTGACCTTAGAACACGTCAAACATTCTCCTACGTATTTAGCAACATCGGCTTTCATACCTGGCCACCAAAAATGTTTCTTGAGATCCTTGTACATCTTCCCCGTTCCAGGATGTATTGAGTATCTGGTTTTATGAGCTTCTCTAAGTACCATTTCTCTCATATCTCCAAATTTTGGTACCCAAATCCTTTCAGCCCTATACCGGGTTCCGTCTTCCCGAATATTAAGATGCTTCTCCGATCCTTTGGGTATTTCATCCTTTAAATTTCCCTCTTTTAAAACTCCTTGTTGCGCCTCCTTTATTTGAGTAGTAAGGTTATTATGAATCATTATATTCATAGATTTTACTCGAATGGGTTCTCTGTCCTTCCTGCTCAAGGCATCGGCTACCACATTTGCCTTCCCTGGGTGGTAACGAATCTCAAAGTCATAATCATTCAACAATTCAATCCACCTACGCTGCCTCATATAAGTAGTGCCTCCAAGTCTTTAATGCAAAAACAACCGCACCTAATTCCAAATCATGCGTCGTATAATTTTGCTCGTGAATCTTCAATTGTCTAGACGCATAAGCAATCACCTTCGTTCGTTGCATTAATACACAATCGAGACCTTGCTTTGATGCGTCACAATAAATCACAAAATCATCATTCCCTTCAGGCAATGACAATATAGGTGCCGTAGTTAGCTTTTTCTTCAATAACTGAAACGCTTTCTCTTGTTCATCCTTCCATTCAAATTTCTTCCCTTTATGCGTTAATGCAGTCAAGGGTTTTGCTATTCTGGAAAAGTCTTGGATGAACCTTCTGTAGTAACCAGCTAGTCCTAAAAACTGGCGTATGTGTTTCGGAGTTTTCGGGGTTTTCCACTTTTCAACAGTTTCTATCTTTGCCGGATCCACCTTAATACCTTTTTTGTTCACTATGTGACCGAGGAATTGAACTTCTTCCAACCAAAATGCACACTTTGAAAATTTAGCGTACAATTCTTCCTTCCTCAATACTTCTAACACCTTTCTCAAATGTTCACCGTGTTCTTGGTCATTCTTTGAGTAAATAAGTATGTCATCAATGAAAACAATGACAAACTTGTCAAGGTATGGTCCACACACTCGGTTCATAAGGTCCATGAACACAGCTGGTGCATTAGTTAAACCAAATGGCATGACCATAAACTCGTAATGACTGTAACGTGTTCTGAAAGCAGTCTTTGGAATATCATCTTCTTTCACCCGCATTTGATGATACCCGGAACGTAAGTCAATCTTTGAATAAACAGACGAGCCTTGTAGTTGATCAAATAAGTCGTCGATTCTCGGTAGTGGGTAGCGGTTCTTGATGGTAAGTTTGTTCAACTCTCGGTAGTCGATACACAACCTGAATGTACCATCTTTCTTCTTGACAAACAAAACAGGAGCTCCCCACGGTGACGTGCTTGGTCGAATGAAACCATGCTCTAAAAGTTCTTGTAATTGGCTTTGCAGTTCTTTCATCTCGCTGGGTGCGAGTCTGTAAGGAGCACGAGCTATTGGTGCAGCTCCTGGTACAAGATCTATTTGAAATTCAACGGATCGATGTGGGGGTAATCCCGGTAATTCTTTCGGAAATACATCGGGAAATTCTTTTGCGACGGGAACATCATTGATGCTTTTTCTTCAGTTTGTACTTTCTCAATGTGTGCTAGAACAGCATAGCAACCTTTTCTTATTAGTTTTTGTGCCTTCAAATTACTAATAAGATGTAGCTTCGTGTTGCCCTTTTCTCCGTACACCATTAAGGGTTTTTCTTTTTCTCGTATAATACGAATTGCATTTTTGTAACAAACGATCTCTGCTTTCACTTCTTTCAACCAGTCCATACCGATTATCACATCAAAACTCCCTAACTCTACTGGTATCAAGTCAATCTTAAATGTTTCACTAACCAGTTTAATTTCTCGATTCCGACATATATTATCTGCTGAAATTAATTTACCATTTGCTAATTCGAGTAAAAATTTACTATCCAAAGGCGTCAATGGACAACTTAATTTAGCACAAAAATCTCTACTCATATAGCTTCTATCCGCACCCGAATCAAATAAAACGTAAGCAGATTTATTATCAATAAGAAACGTACCCGTAACAAGCTCCAGGTCTTCCTGTGCCTCTGCCGCATTAATATTGAAAACTCTTCCGCAGCCTTGTCCATTCGTGTTCTCCTGGTTCGGGCAATTTCTAATAATGTGGCCCGGTTTTCCACATTTATAACAAACTACATTGGCATAACTTGCTCCGACACTACTTGCTCCGCCATTACTCGTTCCGACAACATTTGTTCCTTTCGTTCTATTAACCCCTGGTCCGTAGACCTCACACTTCGCCGCGCTATGACCATTTCTTTTACACTTGTTGCAAAATTTGGTGCAGAACCCCGAGTGATACTTTTCACACCTTTGGCATAGCTGCTTCTGATTGTTGTTGTTGTTGCGGTTATTATTGTTGTTGGGATGATTGTTGTAGTTGCTGCTGTTGTTGTTGTTGTTGTTGTTGTTGTTGGGCCATTTGTTGTAGTTTCGATTGATGTTGCGATTGTTGGGATAATTGTTGCTATTATTGTTGTAATTACTGTTGTTGTTGTATTGGTGATTCTTATCACCGTTTTCCTCCCACTTTCTTTTGACTTGCTTCACATTGGCCTCTTCAGCAGTCTGTTCTTTAATTCTTTCTTCAATCTGGTTCACTAGTTTGTGAGCCATTCTACATGCCTGTTGTATGGAGGCGGGCTCGTGTGAACTTATATCTTCTTGGATTCTTTCCGGTAATCCTTTCACAAACGCGTCGATCTTCTCTTCCTCATCTTCGAATGCTCCCGGACACAATAGACACAATTCTGTGAATCGTCTTTCGTACGTGGTAATATCAAATCCTTGGGTTCGTAACCCTCTAAGTTCTGTCTTGAGCTTATTGACCTCGGTTCTAGGACGGTACTTCTCGTTCATCAAGTGCTTGAATGCTGACCACGGTAGTGTGTACGCATCGTCTTGTCCCACTTGCTCTAGATAGGTATTCCACCATGTTAACGCAGAACCTGTGAAGGTATGCATAGCGTACTTTACTTTGTCCTCTTCAGTACACTTACTTATGGCAAACACCGATTCGACCTTCTCGGTCCACCTTTTCAATCCGATCGGTCCTTCGGTTCCATCAAATTCCAAAGGTTTGCAGGCAGTGAATTCTTTGTAGGTGCATCCTACACGATTTCCTGTACTGCTAGATCCAAGGTTATTGTTGGTATGTAGCGCAGCCTGTACTGCGGCTATGTTTGAAGCTAGAAAAGTACGGAATTCCTCTTCATTCATATTCACGGTGTGTCGAGTAGTCGGTGCCATTTCCTTCAAAATAGTCAAATGGAACAAGTTAATCATACAGAATATTAAGAGTAGTTAATAGTATTTCGTAGCATAATATGAACTCTTTTATAAAAGCTTTTTCTTCATATTAGCGTTTTATAAGTTTAAATTCGGGTAGTACCTACCCGTTAAGTTCATACTTAGTAGCTAATATACAATTCAACTACTACAATTCTATATGAAAAACTGATTATAATAATATTTCGCGTTCAAACTTTTATACAATATTTTACAAACTTACAATACTGCTTATTTTACATAAAGCATGAAATATAGCACACAATAACTTTGATACAAGATAGTTGTGAAGATAATTCTAGCTAGTACACAAGTCGTTCAGCAAAGGCAATAAAGACACGTAATTCATACGTCCAGAAACAAGTCATGCATTCTGGTTTTACTAGGACTACTTCCCATCCTTGGTCTTGTGGAACATAACCGTTATGGCCGTTGATAAGACAGCGTGTTGTAACGTCGTCAAAGGGATGAGGGTTACGTAATGTCCAACAGTCCCGTAACAATCTAAAAACCTCATTTCTTACCCCAATTACTGACTCCGTCACTTGTGGGAACGTTTTGTTTAATAGTTGTAGGCCGATGTTCTTGTTCTCACTTTGGTGAGAAGCGAACATTACTAATCCGTAAGCATAACATGCTTCTTTATGTTGCATGTTAGCCGCTTTTTCTAAATCACGAAGTCCAATATTCGGATATATTGAGTCAAAATAATTTCTTAACCCATTGCGTAAAATAGCATTTGGGTTCCCCGCAATATATGCGTCAAAGTAAACACATCGTAACTTATGGATTTCCCAATGTGATATCCCCCATCTTTCGAACGAAAGCCTTTTATAAACCAAGGCATTCTTGGAACGTTCTTCGAATGTCTTACAAACTGATCTCGCCTTAAATAGTTGTGCCGAAGAATTCTGACCGACTCTAGACAAGATTTCATCAATCATGTCTCCGGATAGGTCTCTTAAAATATTAGGTTGTCTATCCATTTTGTGTTTTTATACTGTAAAATAGACAAGAGTAAGCTTCATAAAAAAAATACTTATTTAATACAAGAAATTTTTACATATATCATAAAGCATAAGCACACTATATTACATATATTACACCACACGAATACAACTATCTTATTCCGACTCGCTTGTTTCTTCTTCTTCAGTTTTGGTTCGTTTTGCCAAGTTTCTAGGGATATATGATGTTCCCCTAATACGAGCCGTAATTTTCCACATTGGTTTAGAAAAACCTGGTGGTTTAGAGGTTCTCGGGTCATTGTTACAACTTAAGGACTTCGGGGGTTGACGATACATATAAAGTTCATCGGGGTTGGAATTAGATTTCTCTATTTTTATGCCCTTTCCCTTATTATTTTCTTTTGCCTTTTTAAATTCAGTTGGGGTAATTTCTATAACATCATCGAAATTCTCGTCGGAATCCGATTCATCGGAGAATTGGTAATCCTCCCAATATTTTGCTTCCTTGGCGGAAACACCATTGACCATAATTAACCTTGGTCGGTTGGTTGAGGATTTTCTTTTACTTAACCATTTTATTATTTTTCCCGCCGGTTCTATTTCTTCATCTGGTTCCGATTCTTCTTCCGGTTCCGATTCTTCTTCCGGTTCCGACTCTTCTTCCGGTTCCTCTTCGGGAATTTGTGAATCAGTCCACGAATCATTCCAATTTACATTTGACTCTTCATTATTATTAGGTGAGTCAATGGGACTTGTTCTAGAGGTAGACATCTATCACATAATATCAAACGCGTTAAGAGATTAATATATCACATAATATTCACATGTTAAAAATATATAGTTTCCAACAAAATTTGTTAAGCAATCATTTTTCAAGTAAACACGGTCGAAGTCCAGACTCACTAATGCATCCTAACAAACTCGATAAGACACACAAATTAAAAATTCTGGTTCTCTAAGACCAACGCTCGGATACCAACTGAAATGTCCCGTTCTTATTGATTAAAAACGTTCCATATTAATTGATTTCGTTGCGAGGTTTTGACCTCTATATGAGACGTTTTTCAAAGACTGCATTCATTTTAAAACAAACCATAACCTTTATTTCATCAATAAAGGTTTAAAAAGCTTTACGTAGATTATCAAATAATGATAATCTAAAATATCCTGTTTACACACGACCATTACATAATGGTTTACAATACAAATATGTTACAACAAAATAAGTTTCTTGAATGCAGTTTTTACACAATATCATACAAGCATGGACTCCATATCTCGTCCTTATTTAAGTATGCGACAGCGGAAGCTATTAATAATCACCTGAGAATAAACATGCTTAAAACGTCAACAAAAATGTTGGTGAGTTATAGGTTTAACCTATATATATCAAATCATAATAATAGACCACAAGATTTCATATTTCAATTCACATCCCATACATAGAGATAAAAATCATTCATATGGTGAACACCTGGTAACCGACATTAACAAGATGCATATATAAGAATATCCCCATCATTCCGGGACACCCTTCGGATATGATATAAATTTCGAAGTACTAAAGCATCCGGTACTTTGGATGGGGTTTGTTAAACCCAATAGATCTATCTTTAGGATTCGCGTCAATTAGGGTGTCTGTTCCCTAATTCTTAGATTACCAGACTTAATAAAAAGGGGCATATTCGATTTCGATAATTCAACCATAGAATGTAGTTTCTCGTACTTGTGTCTATTTTGTAAATCATTTATAAAACCTGCATGTATTCTCATCCCAAAAATATTAGATTTTAAAAGTGGGACTATAACTCACTTTCACAGATTTTTACTTCGTCGGGAAGTAAGACTTGGCCACTGGTTGATTCACGAACCTATAACAATATATACATATATATCAAAGTATGTTCAAAATATATTTACAACACTTTTAATATATTTTGATGTTTTAAGTTTATTAAGTCAGCTGTCCTCGTTAGTAACCTACAACTAGTTGTTCACAGTTAGATGTACAGAAATAAATCGATAAATATTATCTTGAATCAATCCACGACCCAGTGTATACGTATCTCAGTATTGATCACAACTCAAACTATATATATTTTGGAATCAACCTCAACCCTGTATAGCTAACTCCAACATTCACATATAGAGTGTCTATGGTTGTTCCGAAATATATATAGATGTGTCGACATGATAGGTCGAAACATTGTATACGTGTCTATGGTATCTCAAGATTACATAATATACAATACAAGTTGATTAAGTTATGGTTGGAATAGATTTGTTACCAATTTTCACGTAGCTAAAATGAGAAAAATTATCCAATCTTGTTTTACCCATAACTTCTTCATTTTAAATCCGTTTTGAGTGAATCAAATTGCTATGGTTTCATATTGAACTTTATTTTATGAATCTAAACAAAAAAAGTATAGGTTTATAGTCGGAAAAATAAGTTACAAGTCGTTTTTGTAAAGGTAGTCATTTCAGTCGAAAGAACGACGTCTAGATGACCATTTTAGAAAACATACTTCCACTTTAAGTTTAACCATAATTTTTGGATATAGTTTCATGTTCATAATAAAAATCATTTTCTCAGAATAACAACTTTTAAATCAAAGTTTATCATAGTTTTTAATTAACTAACCCAAAACAGCCCGCGGTGTTACTACGACGGCGTAAATCCGGTTTTACGGTGTTTTTCGTGTTTCCAGGTTTTAAATCATTAAGTTAGCATATCATATAGATATAGAACATGTGTTTAGTTGATTTTAAAAGTCAAGTTAGAAGGATTAACTTTTGTTTGCGAACAAGTTTAGAATTAACTAAACTTTGTTCTAGTGATTACAAGTTTAAACCTTCGAATAAGATAGCTTTATATGTATGAATCGAATGATGTTATGAACATCATTACTACCTTAAGTTCCTTGGATAAACCTACTGGAAAAGAGAAAAATGGATCTAGCTTCAACGGATCCTTGGATGGCTCGAAGTTCTTGAAGCAGAATCATGACACGAAAACAAGTTCAAGTAAGATCATCACTTGAAATAAGATTGTTATAGTTATAGAAATTGAACCAAAGTTTGAATATGATTATTACCTTGTATTAGAATGATAACCTACTGTAAGAAACAAAGATTTCTTGAGGTTGGATGATCAACTTACAAGATTGGAAGTGAGCTAGCAAACTTGAAAGTATTCTTGATTTTATGTAACTAGAACTTGTAGAATATATGAAGAACACTTAGAACTTGAAGATAGAACTTGAGAGAGATCAATTAGATGAATAAAATTGAAGAATGAAAGTGTTTGTAGGTGTTTTTGGTCGTTGGTGTATGGATTAGATATAAAGGATATGTAATTTTGTTTTCATGTAAATAAGTCATGAATGATTACTCATATTTTTGTAATTTTATGAGATATTTCATGCTAGTTGCCAAATGATGGTTCCCACATGTGTTAGGTGACTCAAATGGGCTGCTAAGAGCTGATCATTGGAGTGTATATACCAATAGTACATACATCTAAAAGCTGTGTATTGTACGAGTACGAATACGAGTGCATACGAGTAGAATTGTTGATGAAACTGAACGAGGATGTAATTGTAAGCATTTTTGTTAAGTAGAAGTATTTTGATAAGTGTATTGAAGTCTTTCAAAAGTATATAAATACATATTAAAACACTACATGTATATACATTTTAACTGAGTCGTTAAGTCATCGTTAGTCGTTACATGTAAGTGTTGTTTTGAAACCTTTAGGTTAACGATCTTGTTAAATGTTGTTAACCCAATGTTTATAATATCAAATGAGATTTTAAATTATTATATTATCATGATATTATCATGTATGAATATCTCTTAATATGATATATATACATTAAATGTCTTTACAACGATAATCGTTACATATATGTCTCGTTTAAAAATCATTAAGTTAGTAGTCTTGTTTTTACATATGTAGTTCATTGTTAATATACTTAATGATATGTTTACTTATCATAGTATCATGTTAACTATATATATATCCATATATATGTCATCATATAGTTTTTACAAGTTTTAACGTTCGTGAATCACCGGTCAACTTGGGTGGTCAATTGTCTATATGAAACATATTTTAATTAATCAAGTCTTAACAAGTTTGATTGCTTAACATGTTGGAAACATTTAATCATGTAAATATCAATCTCAATTAATATATATAAACATGGAAAAGTTCGGGTCACTACAACTACGACGCCATTGACCTTTATAAGTTCTCATTTCTTTATTCCTCAACCTTTTCACCTTTTCGTCGAGTATCACAATCGGCTCCTCAACATACTCTAACTTGTTGTTTAGCTCAATTTCGTCTAATGGCATCCATGAAGAATCATCCGCAAGACACTTATGGAGATGGGAAACATGAAATGTATTATGGATCCCCGCAAGCTCTCAGGGTAATTCTAAGCGATACGCAACTTCACCAACACGAGCTAAAATCTTAAATGGCCCAATAAACCGAGAAGCTAACTTTCCCCATTTTTGAAACCGAATAACACCTTTCCATGGCGAAACTTTAAACATCACCATGTCACCTTCTTGAAACTTAATCGGTCGCCTTCGTTTGTCGGCATACGCCTTTTGTCTATCTTGAGCCTTTTTAAAATGAGCCCGAATCATATCAATATTGCTATTTGTCTCTAAAACCAAATTGGTACTCCCGATTTCTCTTTGACCCACTTTACCCCAACAAATCGGGGTTCGACACCTACGCCCATAAAGCATCTCGTAAGGTGGCATCCCGATACTAGTATGATAACTATTATTGTACGAGAATTCCACCAATGGTAAGTACTCATCCCAATTACCCCTAAAATCAATAATACACGCCCGTAACATATCCTCCAATGTTTAATTCTTACGTTCGGTTTGACTGTTCGTTTGAGGATGGTACGCCGTGCTCAATTTCAATTGTGTACCCATATCTTCATGAAACGTTTCCCAAAACCGAGATGTGAAACGAGTATCTCGATCTGAAATAATAGATATAGGAACCCTGTGTCTCGATATCACCTCCTTGATAAACAACTTAGCCAAGGTCTCCGACGATATCGCTTCCCGAATGGGAAGAAACAAAGCACTTTTCGTCAATCGATCAACTATTACCCAAATCGAGTCAAATTGGGCTCTTGCCGTCTTTGGTAACTTTGTGATAAAATCCATGGTAATGTGCTCCCATTTCCATTTCGGAATTTCTAACGGTTGTAACTTACCATACGGATTTTGGTGCTCGGCCTTAACTTGCAAACACATGACACATTGTTCAACATACTTCACGACATCACGTTTCATGCCCGGCCACCAATACTCTTTCTTCAAATCAAGATACATTTTTGTCGCGCCCGGATGAATGGAATACTTTGACTTATGTGCTTCATCAAGTAGCACTTGTCGGTAACATCCCATTCTAGGCACCCACACTCGTCCTTGAAAAGATAACAAACCATGCGGACCTAAAGTAATAGACTCCGTTTGCCCCACGATTCGTTCCTCATGTTTGTTGTTAACAAAAGCTTCAATTTGAATTTCACCAAGCTATACAAGAAAATCGTTAGTAACAATCATGCGTAACGATCCTACTCGTATCGCCGGATGTTGACTCTTCCGACTTAACGCATCCGTGACCACATTCGCCTTACCCAGATGATAAAGTATTTCACAATCATAGTCTTTCACCATATCCATCCATATTCGTTGACGATAATTCAAATCTCGTTGATCAAAAAGATGTTTTAAGCTCTTGTAATCCGAATAAATCGTACACTTGACACCATAAAAGTAATGGCGCCAAATTTTCAACGCATGTACAACCGCCGCCAACTCAAGATCATGAGTCGGATATCTCGTTTGGTGTTCCTTTAATTTTTGAGAGGCGTAAGCGATGACTTTACATCTTTGCATTAGACGCACCCGATCCCATTTAAAGACGTATCACAATAAACCGTCTTGTCTTCTACCCCTTCCGGCAACACTAACACCAGAGCTTGACATAACTTCTCTTTTAAAAATTGAAAAGAAATTTCTTGCTCGTTCTCCCAATTAAATCTCGCGTTCTTCCTCGTCAACTTCGTCAAAGGAGAAGCGATTTTAGAAAAGTCTTGGATAAACCGACGATAATAACCGGCCAATCCGAGATAACTTCGGATTTCCGTATGCATAGTCGATCGTCCCCAACTCTTCACCGTCTCAATCTTCCCCAGATCTACTTGAATACCATCCTTGTTCACAATATGGTTGATGTCGTAGCGTGGGGGTATGAAATAGTGTATATTTTACTAGGAAAAACTATTAAATACGATACATTTTTACACAAGTTATTTATTTATTTACAGATGTGGGATATACCTAAACCTTGCTACAACACTTATAGGCAGTGTACCTAATCGTAGAGTAGTGTAGTTTTTAGTAAGTCCGGTTCGTTCCACAGGGAGCTGGCTTATTTCACACTATATTTTAAACAATTATATTCGTACAAAATATATTATATTAATAATATATAAAAGGGGATTTTACCGTTTAATGACCGGTTTGTCGATTTTATATTTTAAGCGTAAAGATAAATGACGATAATTAAAGTGCGTAAAATAAATAACAATATTTAAAATTACAATAAATAAAATGACAGTAAATAAAAGTACGATGAGATATAAAATAAAAGAATTATGCTTATTTAAACTTTCGTAATCATGATGTTTGACGTTTTGATTTTAATTTATTACTCTGGGTTAATTGTCCTTTGTCCTGGATTATTTAATATGTCCGTCTGGTTTTTGTCCATAATAGTCCATCAGTCATAAATATAAAATGCGAGTGTCCTCGTCAAATTATCCTTATACCCGAAGTCAAATATTCCAACTAATTGGGGACTTAAACTGTAACAAGGTTTTAATACTTTGTTTAATAATTACACCAGGATATCGACTGCGTGTAATCCAAGGTTTAATACTTTGTTAACAATTACGCCAAGTGTCCTTGTACATAATTTCACCCCTGTTTTAATAATTCCATAAACTATTAATCCGTTCCCGTGTCCGGTTAAATGAACGATTATTCGTACATATAAATATCCCGCCCATCGTGTCCGATCGAGGGTAAATGGTTATTTATAGGTACGTCCAATTGTAAATCTTTATATTAAAATTAACAAACTATCATTTAGTTAAACAAATATAAAGCTCATTAATAGCCCATAGTCTAATTTCCACAAGTGTCGTTCTTTTGTTCAAACCCCAATTATGGTACAAAGCCCAATTACCCCGTCTTTAATATTTTAGCCCAACATCATGATTACTTCGATTTAAATAAGCATAATAATAACTTAGTTACAAGACATTAATTTAAAAAGGAGAACATAGCTTACATTGATTATTTATCGCGTAGTGGTACACGGACAGAGCTTCGACTTTAAAACCCATAAAAATAACTTTTACATAACCCAAACTAACTAATATAAAACTACCCTATACTATACATATATATATATATATATATATATATATATATATATATATATATATATATATATATATATATATTATTTATTTATTATTTTTTACAGAGTATTATTTTTATTCTTAAACTCGGCAGAATGCATGGCCTTTTATAGGCATTTCTGATTTTTGCAGCTCCGCGAGTCGTGGAGTTTTAAGCCTGCAAACTCCGCGAGTCGTGGAGTTTGAAAATCCAGCTCACACAATTTTGGAACCTTTCTTGTCGACATAATTTATATATAAATATAAAATATAAATAATTAATATAATTATTTATATATTATATTATATTCTTGTGCATAGTAGACTTGTAATTTTTGGTCCATTGCGTCGGGCGTTGATAGTTGGCTCGGGTACCGGTTCCGGATTTTCGAACGCCTTTTCGTATAATTTAATATCTTGTACTTTACGTTCCGCAACTTGTACTTTTGTCATTTTTAGACGTTTCTCATCAATAAATTGAACCACTTGGATTGTATGTTGTACATTTGAGCTTTTTGGACGTTTGCATCTTCAAATCTTCGTTTTCGCCTTTTGTCTTCGCACTTATTTAATATAAACGATTACAACTTAAAATAGGACAATTATAACTAAATAATTTACATATTGGGAGGATATTGCTACTATATATATGTTCATTTGGAGCACTATCAAATATCCTCACACTTGAGCATTGCTTGTCCTCAAGCAATACAAAACTTGAAATTAAATCACACTAATCACTTCTTTATTCTTCACAATTTATACATTAGTGATTTTGATACGGTGGTATAAACAATGATAGTAACGATGTGGTTTACAGTCCCACATGACTATAAAAATTTAGATCCTTTAAGGAAATTGGATCTTTATGAAAACATTTGATCTTTTGAAAATTAAATCTAGCTTTTACCCTAGATAAGTTTTCCGGAATACCCCTTCACCGGTGTTTGCAAATTCTTTTTGTGGGTTTGGTGGGTTTCATATTTGAAAATTTTAGCTCAACACTTGTGGTTTTGTGTTACCCACTTGCTAACCTTGTATTAGGAAAGCAACACGTCCAGTTTATTTGTCCCGTATATTACCTTTAGGCAAACTACCATCCGGTTGTAAAGGAAAGCGATGAACAAGCAACTGTTAAGGCAATGTCCTGTGACATGCTTTTGATTATGGTCTATAAACGTGTCGGACGCAATTACTATCCTTTGTTGGAGTAATAGTAAAGCTCACCCTTATAATTTTTCGGTCTGGCACAAGGTCCTGTCTCCGACCATGCTATGCAACCACCGTTCTTACGGTTGACACCCGATTTGGTTCAGGTGACCTAATGAATTCCAGGTGAATTCCTAGAATTTTACGTTCAATGGTAATGAACGCATTGAAAATAGGTTTTCAGAAAACAAATCGGTTTTAATTTTGATCAAAATATTTTCTCGTTCAAGCTCGAGTTTAGATATCATTGAATTCCATGAGTTTGTAATTCTCAATCTTTAAGGTCAATCTCAAGTATTGAGTAATATCAGGTTTAAAAGCAGATTTTTAATCTTTAAGGAGATTATCCTTTCTGGGGGTATGATTCATTAGTCTTATCAAGCTAATTTGCACGGCGCCCTCCCCATTTTACGAGACAGATCCTCTCATGGTTAGGATAAGTTTGACCACTTGGCGACCCTGTTTTATGCTGAGGTCCGTGGATTTCCTGTATATTTTAGTGATGACTTTTCTACGTTTTTCGTCAACCTACAGCTAGTCTGAACGACAACTTCTTGACCTAAATCAAGAAGCGCGTGTCTTTTTCGGAAGACTTTACTTCCTTTTAATGATGGAATTGATTCATCGTGTAGATTCATCTCTCCTTACAGTAAATCGGGTAAGACAGTTAATTTAGTCCAAAAAGCACCTGCAATAACTTTACAGAAACATGTGATAGATAGTTTTTAATTGAATAACTTGGTACATTCTGCCCATACTTGGCTTTTTTCATGCGTCTTTTTATATCTTAAATAAATAAATTCAAGCGTTTTAGTTGTTTCTCAATTTATGTCCTTTTCGAGGTTACGATATTTTCGGTATTAACACCTAGTTTTCATCGTTCATAAATATGTATAAACATGATTTTGAATTCATTTAGTTGAAATTTTTTTAAAATTTTCACAAAATTTAGAAAATAAGCCAAGAATAGACCCGAGAGAATTTATAACCCTTCCCCACACTTGAGATCATGCAATGCCCTCATTTGCATGAAATCAGACTATAATTATAAATTCATGAGGGTGATTAGTGTAGAAAAGTGATTGAAAATACCCAGTTTGTAATTTCAAAGCTCGTTGAATGATAGATGGCGCGCCTCATCGTTCATTCCTTCTTGTTTTATCACAAATGCTTTTCTTCAAAAACGGTTGCTTTTCTGAACTGTTTGTTAATATTTGAAAATGCGTCTTTTACCCTAATCATGCATTTTTATTAACGAGTTATGCACTAACCCGAACCCCTAATTTAACGTTAAGTGGGGTTAGACTTCCCCACACTTAGCTGACGACATGTGAAGTCGGTAGAATAAGTTCCACGAATTAGAATAGTGAGCCAGTTATTTACATCTCGGGTGGTATAAAATATATAAATGGGTTTAAAGTTTAGAACCACCCGATCGTCACTACTTAATTCTTTTTTGAGTGTAGCTTTTAGTAAATGGATATGTCTCTTTTCTGGTTCTTGGTCAAATGGATCGATATACATTGACATACATATTTCTATAGGGTGGATAATTCTTAACATTTCCTTCCGTTCATTCTCGGGATCAAAGGTTTCACCTCTATTACCCAATTGGGTGAAATTCGAGGTATCATTTTCTATTACAGCTCGTAGTTCATTTCCGGTGGATGACTCGTCTATTGAGAATATTGGGTTGGAAGGTTGTGGAATGGTGAATTTCGGGATCAAAGCAAATTCTTCTTCATCAATGGTACTTATTGGTCTCACCATTTTGGTCTCGGGGGTAAAATTTTCAACTTTATCGTTTTCCCAAGAATACCAATTTGTCACCCTTACTTCTTCTTCATCATTGATGGATCGATGATTTCGTTGGTAGAGGCTAATGTGTCGATATGTTGTGAAATTGGTAAAACTGAATAAAAAGTATCATCGGGATAATTGGTGATTTCGGAGCTCTCGAATTCAACAAAATTCGATGATATGAGATTTTCTTGCACAATACTCCTCAGATCAACATGTGTGTAATCTGATAGAGTTTCAGCTTGCCGATTTACAAACTCTCTGATTTGTTCATTTTGAGCATCAAGTTCTTCGAGTTTGATTTTCATATTGTCTAATAAATTTTCAGACACGTAATTTTCCTCGTCTACTGGTTGTTGAGTTTGGAAATATTCTTGGGAATAATCCCAATTTGAATTGTATTCTTCATAATCGTTCCATTCAGGTTCCATGGGTGCATAATTTTCCATAGGAACGTAATAAAAACATTCCCATGTTGAGTGATAATCTCCACAGATTTCACAACCAGTTATTGTTTCGTCATTCGTGATCCAAGATTGACCGAACGAATTGTCATCAACACCCGTTTGAGAGTATTGATTAAATTGATTTCGGATGTCATAAAGATTTTCCAAAATATTCTCGAGATTTTTCATAATGCGCTTATTACCAAATTTTAGCTACAATGTGGTGCATTTACTTAATTATTCTATTAGTTATAAAAAAAATAAAAATTATATAAGTTATCAAATTAATAGACTTTTCTGCTTTTGTCCACGTTTCGAATAGCCAATAGATGCAGCAGGGAGCCAGAACCCTTTAAATCGGAAGCTCACAACTCAGCCACTAACAAATCCAACTATTACTACGAAGCAGAAAATTTGGATGTCTATCAATTTAACCACTTAAAATAATTTTTCGTTTGGAATTATTAGAGAAGAAGTAGAGAAAATTTCTAAGTCCTAAAAACTAGCGTGTCGAGAAATAAGAAAGAAAAAGAGTGCGCGTCGAAAAAAACGTCGAAAAATAAAAATAAGAAAGAAAAACGTCGAAACTTAAAAGTCTAAAAATTAAATCTAAAAAGTTGCGCCTAAAGGTATTAAAGCTTAAAGGAATTCTATATCCAAAACGGCAATAACTTAATTAGGCACTAAAATCTAAAAACTGCGTCGCAAAATTCTAAAGCGCCTAAATTTTAATCTAAAGAAAAAGCACTTAAGGGATTTTACGGTAAAGTCTAAGAATCTATACATATAAAATAACTACGGAAAAACTAATTTTAAAACTAATTGCGAACGAAAAATATACAAAATATTACGATTACACTAAATAAAAGGATACAAATTATAAAAAGTGATAAAATTACTTATTTTTATAAAAATATTATTTTTATATTTATTTTATAAAAGTATTAATTTTTATATATAATAAAACTAATTATAATTAATTAAAACTAAAACTAAATAATAAATTAATTAAACTAATTTAGGGTTTTAAAAATAATAATAATTAATATAATCCTTATTAAATGCGATTAGTGTTCTGTGGTTAGGTCTGCCAGGGCGGCTCCGCGAGTCGCGGTGATCCGTACCAGAAAACCTCCGCAAGTCGCGGAGATTGAAAAACGTGTTTTTTTTAAATTTTATATTGTTTTTCTAAAATGATATATAAATATATTTATACAAAAATAAATTAAAAATATAGCGTTTCACCGAGTTCCCCGGCAGCGGCGCCAAAAACTTGATGTTGTAGCGTGGGGGTACGAAATAGTGTATATTTTACTAGGAAAAATTATTAAATACGATACATTTTTACACAAGTTATTTATTTATTTACAGATGTGGGATATACCTAAACCTTGCTACAACACTTATAGGCAGTGTACCTAATCGTAGAGTAGTGTAGTTTTTAGTAAGTCCGGTTCGTTCCACAGGGAGCTGGCTTATTTCACACTATATTTTAAACAATTATATTCGTACAAAATATATTATATTAATAATATATAAAAGGGGGTTTTACCGTTTAATGACCGGTTTGTCGATTTTATATTTTAAGCGTAAAGATAAATGACGATAATTAAAGTGCGTAAAATAAATAACAATATTTAAAATTACAATAAATAAAATGACAGTAAATAAAAGTACGATGAGATATAAAATAAAAGAATTATGCTTATTTAAACTTTCGTAATCATGATGTTTGACGTTTTGATTTTAATTTATTACTCTGGGTTAATTGTCCTTTGTCCTGGATTATTTAATATGTCCGTCTGGTTTTTGTCCATAACAGTCCATCAGTCATAAATATAAAATACGAGTGTCCTCGTCAAATTATCCTTATACCCGAAGTCAAATATTCCAACTAATTGGGGACTTAAACTGTAACAAGGTTTTAATACTTTGTTTAATAATTACACCAGGATATCGACTGTGTGTAATCCAAGGTTTAATACTTTGTTAACAATTACGCCAAGTGTCCTTGTACATAATTTCACCCCTGTTTTAATAATTCCATAAACTATTAATCCATTCCCGTGTCCGGTTAAATGAACGATTATTCGTACATATAAATATCCCGCCCATCGTGTCCGATCGAGTGTAAATGGTTATTTATAGGTACGTCCAATTGTAAATCTTTATATTAAAATTAACAAACTATCATTTAGTTAAACAAATATAAAGCCCATTAATAGCCCATAGTCTAATTTCCACAAGTGTCGTTCTTTTGTTCAAACCCCAATTATGGTACAAAGCCCAATTACCCCTTCTTTAATATTTTAGCCCAACATCATGATTACTTCGATTTAAATAAGCATAATAATAACTTAGTTACAAGACATTAATTTAAAAAGGAGAACATAGCTTACATTGATTATTTATCGCGTAGTGGTACACGGACAGAGCTCCGACTTTAAAACCCGTAAAAATAACTTTTACATAACCCAAACTAACTAATATAAAACTACCCTATACTATATATATATATATATATATATATATATATATATATATATATATATATATATATATATATATATATATATATATATATATATATATATATATATATTTATTTATTTATTTATTTATTTATTATTTATTATTTATTACAGAGTATTATTATTATTATTTTTATTCTTAAACTCGGCAGAATGCATGGCCTTTTATAGGCATTTCTGATTTTTACAGCTCCGCGAGTCGTGGAGTTTTAAGCCTGCAAACTCCGCGAGTCGTGAAGTTTGAAAATCCAGCTCACACAATTTTGGAACCTTTCTTGTCGACATAATTTATATGTAAATATAAAATATAAATAATTAATATAATTATTTATATATTATATTATATTCTTGTGCATAGTAGACTTGTAATTTTTGGACCATTGCGTCGGGCGTTGATAGTTGGCTCGGGTACCGGTTCCGGATTTTCGAACGCCTTTTCGTATAATTTAATATCTTGTACTTTGCGTTCCGCAACTTGTACTTTTGTCATTTTTAGACGTTTTTCATCAATAAATTGAACCACTTGGATTGTATCTTGTACATTTGAGCTTTTTGGACGTTTGCATCTTCAAATCTTCGTTTTCGCCTTTTGTCTTCGCACTTATTTAATATAAACGATTACAACTTAAAATAGGAGAATTATAACTAAATAATTTACATATTGGGAGGATATTGCTACTAAATATATGTTCATTTGGAGCACTATCAATGGCCAAGGAATTGAACTTCCCTTAGCCAAAATTCACATTTGGATAATTCTGCATGCAACTTCTCCTTCCGCAACGTCTTCAACACACCACGCAAATGATGTTCATGTTCCTTCATACTCTTCGAATAGACAAGTATGTCGTCAATGAACACAATCACCGACTTGTCCAACATAGGTTGGCACACTCGGTTCATAAGATCCATGAATGCCGCCGGTGCATTCGTAAGACCAAAAGGCATAACTACAAACTCATAATGCCAGTAACGCGTTCGAAAAGCCGTTTTCTCAATATCTTCCTCACGGACCCGCATTTGGTGATAGTCGAACCGTAGGTCAATCTTAGAGAAACATGTTGCACCTTGGAGTTGGTCAAACAAATCGTCAATCCGAAGCAATGGATAACGATTCTTTATCGTCACTTTATTCAACTCCCGATAATCGATGCATATCAACATACTACCATCCTTCTTCTTCAAGAATAAAACCGGAGAGCCCCATGGTGAAGCACTCGGTCGAATAAAACCCTTTTCAAGAAACTCTTGGGTTTGATTTAACAACTCTTGCATCTCCGTTGGTGCTAAATGATAAGGAGTTTTAGCAATGGGAGTAGCCCCAGAAACCAACTCAATGCGAAATTTAACTTGTCTTTCCACCGGAACACCCGGTAATTCATCCGGAAAAATGTCTTCGAAGTCACTAACCACTGGAATTTCATGAATGGATGGTGGCTCTTCACGAGTATCAACTTCATGAGCAAGAAAAGCCATGCCACCACTAACAAGAAAACGACGTGCCCGTGCATAAGTGCATAATGGCACAAGTCTTCTCCATCTCTCGCCATGAATAATTAACTCTCCCCCACTTGGGGTCTTCACACGAATAGATTTTTCATGGCATGCAATATCGGCTCTATAGCGATCGAGTCAATCCATACCAATGACAATATCAAATTCACCCAAGGTCATAGGGATAAGATCAATTTTAAACGTTTCGGAACCAAACACAATATCACAATCATTACACACATCAACCCCTAGCACCGCCTTACCATCCGCTATTTCGACTTCTACTGGATGACTTAACTTAGCTAGCGGTTTATCAAGCTTAGACACAAAACTTGGAGAAACAAACGATAAATTAGCACCGCTATCAAATAGGATCCTTGCCGGATTAGAGTTAACCATGAAAGTACGTGAGACAACTTCGTTTGATTACTTGGCCTCATCATGGGTCATTAAGTAATTTCGTCCCTGAGCCGTACCCGCCGCCTTCTCCAACTTCTTAACATGATCATCCCGCAACTCGAGACACTCCGACCTTCGGTGCCATTCTTTACCACAATTATAACAAGTGAGTTTGGTTGTAGTAGATGGTTTGGTACAATCACGGGCCATATGCCCCCTTCGTCCACAATTGTGACAAGAATAAGGAAAAGCTCCGGAAGCCCCTTTCTTCACACTACGAACACTCTCGGTTGCATCTTTACTCTTCTTGTCCGAATGACTATTATCTTCGAACTTCCTTTTGCCAAAAGTGAGCCACTCTTTCTCAAAGAGAGTGACTCAAAACCTTTGGCCATATCAAACAACTCATCAAAGCTTTTCACCACGTTTACACTAATCTTATCTTGATAGTTGTCGTTCAAGATTTGATAGAAGTCTTCCTTCAACATTTTATCATTCCCGACATACTCCGGGCAAAATTGGGTCTTTGACAAGAAAACAGATTTGAGAGTGTTCAAATCCATCGACCGTTGCCTCAAGGCACGCAACTCGTCCTTATGTCTAGTAAGATCGGCCGAAGTTCGGTACTCGTTGAAGAACTCCACCTTGAACTCATCCCAAGTGAAATCCATGCATTGTTCTTCCCTATAAAGTTGGATTTTCGCGTCCCACCACAACGTCTTCACAAGTTCAAAAAGCCCCCTCCATATCGGAGATCCAACGATTGCTTTTTAGTGGATCCCTTTCGCCATCAAAAGTAGGAGGTTGAGAATCCTTGAAATTCTTATAAAAGAAGTCTCGCCTTCCCACATTGTCTTCTTGTAGAACAAGCTTAACTTGTTCCTTAACCATATTGACTACTTGCTCGTCAATTGAATCTAGAAACATTTTCCTAACGTCTTCGAGAAACTCCGCTTTTTGACGTTTGAAGATGGCCTCAACTTTGGCCGTGAACTCACCATCCTCACTCGTACCTCCATCATTGTTCTCGGGTCCGTTTCTCGTCTTCATACTATAAAACGGAAATAGATTAAATAAGGAAACGAGAGGACAAGACACAAATATATACATATACACCTCACCGCCCCATCTTGCTCAACAATCATCGTACATCACTTGTTTGACACGATTTGAACCGGTAACCATGGTAGCTAATCATTGTTACGCGAGCACGTCGTATTAACTTGCTAGTACAACATCTATTTCGCTTGATTATCGCAAACACAACACAAAACAATTAGCGCATAGTTAGTTCACCTAAACATAGGCACTAACCAATTCCCGGTTCGACCTGTCTCCTATAAGTCCCGCATAACGCGCATATACAATAAAGTCTAAGTCTAGGCACCTATCTCAAGTCGCCTAAATCCCTTAGACCATGCTCTGATACCACTTGTAAGAACCCAACCCAATATCTAACCAAATAAGTGAATCATTTTGTTTTTTATATCTGCACAGGTGCGCGGCGCGCAACACCCTAGGGTGCGCGGCGCGCACGAGCCTCATCAGCTTCTGTCCGGTTTTGTCAAATTTCAATTAAAGAACTCTCACTTCCTGACATATTTAGACGAAATGCTTTTCACAACATGTTATAATAGTTAAAACTCACACGATTCAATAATAAAATAAGTTTTACAAAACCGGGCCCACATATGCCGTAATACGAGTTTCGTATAAAATATGAGTTTCGACCACACTAATTTAAATTCCAAACGACACTATGAGCATGGTGTTTGGGGGTTAAACTACCCAAATCTCGGTCAAACTCCAAAAGCTATATGCCAAAAGCGTCCCCTATCAAAACAAAGCGGGATCACTAATTCGAATGAATGCCCTTACCCTTGTCCACGCCAGAGCTTATATATATATATATATATATATATATATATATATATATATATATATATATATATATATATATATATATATATATAACCTACTTACTTGCAATCACTTACATAATACTGCATACAAGCTAGCAAATCGACAACTATGCAAACATTTTGCATAAACCAATATCCGCAATTCATAATAAGCTAGCGACACCAAAAGCATATAGTTCACAATTAAATATGCTAACACAAAATTCACACAACCATGGTTAACCAATCGTACAAGGGAACGGTACTCGCTAGAGACCATCGGAGTTTATAACATTCATTAGTGTACGTACGACGCGTAATCACTAATCCCTCGGGTGATGTCTTGAACACCGCAACAATTTCACCCCCATGACAATGTGGTGTCTTGAACATCGCGATAATTCTATATGTCAATCAAACCAATGAGTGGTGTCTTGAACACCGCGATAATTCCACTCCCATGAAAATGTGTTGTCTTAAACACCGCGACTATTCCACATGTCAATTAACTCAATGAGTGGTGTCTTGAACACCGCGACAATTCCACATTCCATGCTACACAAATAAATACATTATATATGTACACGCATAATTATTTCACTCACCTTAACAATTCGGTGACGGTTCTATAATTCCGCGAGCTTCAAGGCAAAGTACCTAATACAATAAGTACTCGATCAACACACAAACTAGTTGGACTAAACGCCAACAACTTACTCATGTGCATTTAATGACTTAAATGCATTAAATGCCCCATTTTCACCAAAACTGTCCATTTAAGGTCAAGACCATCACATATCACTAAAAGCTAGTGACTAAGGTCCAACAACACTAACTAATACACAATTAGGGTATTTCATACCCATCTTTCCTAACTAGGTCAATTATTACCCATTTAACCATTTTAAAGTCACACCCCCATTTCGGGTCATCCATTAACCCCATTAACACCCATTTGCTTAATAACTAGGTGTACTAGTAATCAACTAACCAATTATGACTCATAAGTCCATTTAACATTTCCAAAACCCTAGGTTAGTCATCCTTGGGTCTTCATGACCTGATCTTACCCAAGAACACCCAAAATCACCAAATATGGGTTTTATGTTCATCACTAAACCAAACCCTAACGCTTAAACAATTTAAAATAAGGAAATCAAAGTTAGAGCTTACCACCACAATCACAATGTAGCTAGTGATTAGATGAACAACTTTAACACACGCGGTTTGGCCCGAAATCAACTTCTTCCTCCTTGATTTGAGCTTTCTCTCTCTCAAAAGGGATTTCTCTTTCTAAACTTGAAGTAGAAAATTGAAGGTGGTTGAAAGTGGAGTTATGACACTCCATCCACTGATCTTGTGGCCCTTAACTCGACCCTAAGTGAATTTACCAAAAAGCCCTTCCAAAATATCAATTAAAAGAAACATTTTCGGCTACAGTAGAAATGCGCCACGCGCACCCTTAAGTGTGCACTGAGCGCACCCTGCTCTGGACAGGTTCTGACCTCTGTTTAACTGTACAATATTTTCCACACTTCAAGTACCCTATTTACACCACTGTACAATAATTATTCGGGTCTTACAAGTACCCATAGATCTACCTTTAGGATTCGCGTCAATTAGGGGCCATTTCCCTAATTCTTAGGTTACCAAGCTATAATAATCAGGGGCGATATTTGATATAATAATCGATAGAACAACTCGTATGTATAATAATTCATTAGATGAATGTTTTGCTTTTGTCTATCGCGTCAAACATTTAAAAAAGTATTTCATGTATTCTCAGTCCCAAAAATATATATTTCAAAAGTAAGTAAAAAAGGAGCATATGAAACTAACGATACGATATTTTTGTAGTAAAAATATGCATACGACTAATCTGAATAATGCAGGGTTGGCCTCAAATTCACGAACCTATATATATATAACTGATATATATATATATATATATATATATATATATATATATATATATATATATATATATATATATATATATATATATATATATATAGTTGGAATCGAACAAATTTATATATTATTAGTGATATAAATGTTATCTTAATAAATTATATGTTTTGTTATATATATATATATATATATATATATATATATATATATATATATATATATATATATATATATATAACTTAATTAATATATTTATTTTATATGCTTTTAAATAAATAATTAATATTTATTATAAGAATATTATTATAGTTTGTTAAATATATTTTTATATAACTAATTTTTACTATAATAATAATAATAATAATATTAACAGTAGTATTGATAATAATAATAATATAGTTATAATAATAATAATAATAATGATACTAGTAGTAAAAATGATAATAAAAATGTTAAAAATAATAATATTAATGTTAATAATAATAATAATAATGATAATAAAAATAATAATGATAAAAATAATGATAATTCTAATAATAATAATAATGATACTTTTAATGATAATAAAATGATAATTTTTTGTAAAAATGGTAATTTTAATAATAATGATACTTTTAATAATAAAATGATAATTTTAATAATAATAATAATAATAATAATAATAATAATATTAATAATATTAATAATAATGATAATATTAAAAATGATAATAATAAAAATAATTCTAATAATGATACTTATATTGATAATAAAAATAATCATGCTTATATTAATAATAATAATTAATAATTAATAATTAATAATAATAATAATAATAATGATAGTAAATAATAATAGTAAATAATAATATTACCTTAAAAAGATAATTATGTCACAGGCCAGGCTTGAACCAACAACCTCTCTCTTAAACCCAACACCCTCCACCATCCGTCTATCCTTGCATTTCTGATTTAATTCTCACTATTATATTTTTAACATGTAATTTGATGTGTAATCATCTTCCCCAAATCATAAATCTTGTATTCATTTTATCACTAACCTTTCATCAAAAATCATCATTACTCTCGGTCATGCACCTCTTCCTCATGCATCATCTAAAACTCTAGTGTTATATCACCTTCATCATCATTCTAATTAGTGTCCTAGAACCCATAATTTGGGTCTTGGCCCAACAATAAAATCGAATTTAAGTGGCCAAAATTGATAAACCAATTTAAGATAACCCGGTTAAATTATAAGCCCGATAAGGAAATCTTCATAAGCCCACATATCAAAAGGGTTTACGGTTGTAAGTGAAAAGGCAGAATAATTTCGTTAATCACGTGGGGCCTTCGTTGTCTTCACAGCGTATACCATTGCCATGAATATCTTTAATATAACCGTCCACTTCAAGAATAAGCTGGGGTCTACGGATGAAAGAAGAAGAAAAAAGTGTTTCCCATCTTTTGGTGTTGGGTCCGGTTGTAACAGGAAACGTACATCAGGAATTTAATAACCGCAAAAGGAATAGTAACAGTTAAGTACAAACGATGGTGCTGGTGGTTTGATCAAGGTGAAAGGTGGCGGTTTGTGGTATTGTTTGGGTGACGTCCGATCAGCAAACAAGAAACAGAAATAATTTTTGTAGTAGTAGATGTAACAACGTAGTAGTAGCAGAGTTTCACGATGTTGGAGGTTTATTGATTGAAAGAATTAGGAATTAATAGGGGTAGTAGTACAACAGTAGGTAGCTGAAACAGAAATAATAACGTAACAGTTTGTAGAGCAAGTGGTGCTTTTCGGTTGTACTGTAGCATTTAATCGTGGTGGTAGTGATGTGATTATTCATCGTGAAACAGAAGGGAAACAGAAAGTAATAGTAGCGGTTTTGATGGTGATTTGCGATGGTTTCAAAACAAAAAAATAAATTGTAACAATGGTGACGGTTTAGGTTGTCTTTGGCTGCAAAAAGGTGTTTGGTGGTCTGGGTATGTAACCGAAACATAAGCATAACAGTATTAGCAACGATCGTTCTCATGGTTGTGTGGTGGGTTTCACAAAGAAGAAGGGAAGAGAGAGAGGAGAGAGAGCCGGTAATCATGGTGGTGATTGTTTAGGCTGCGAAACCAGAACAAAAATAGGAGCTAGCAGTAGTAGTATAATGGTTTGGTTAGGGTGGTTGTCGTTGGTGAATAAAGATGATGAGGGTGGATGTGGTGATTCGAAAGGAAACAAACAGTTATGGGTTTGATGATGGTGGTTAATGGTTGAAGTTGGTGGTTCGATAGACAGAATCAAGAAGAAGGTAATGGGTATTTAAGTTTGCATAAGAGATATAAATACTTGTATATATATAAATGCAGAGGTGTGTGGGTGGTGGGCGTGTGGTAATCATGTATCATATAAATGTATATATCTAATATTTAGATAAATATAGATAGACAATGACAGATTGAGATGGATAACAGAAATCATTAAATAGTTGATTGTAAAGTGGGTGGTGAGTGAGAATGATAATCGACAAAAGAAAGAAGGAAATAAAAGTAGTTTCAAGTGAGTGAAGATCAATCAACAGTATTTATAATGATCAATTGAAATTAAATGTGTGATACATTTAGCCACACAACAAATATAGTAACTCAATAATTAATACTAATTATCAATCTTAAACAGCAATTTACTCAACAAATATCTAGAATAGGGTAGTATGATTGAAGGTGAATGATTTGTGGTCATTTGGTTGTCTCGTAGCAGAAATCAGAAAGAAATATGATAGTGATATGCTGGATGCATGTATATGTTTTAAATAATAATTATTATAGTATTATATGTTATTTATTTTACATAATAAATTTCAACAACAATTTCATATAATATTAATATAAATATATATCTATTTACAAATAGTTGTTCGTGAATCGTCAGAATAGTCGAAGGGTAATTGAAACAGTTCAAAAATTTTGAGACTCAGTTTAACAGACTTTGCTTATCATGTCAGAATTATGAAATCATATAGAAAATTCAGTCGAAATTTTCCGGGTCGTGACATTACCTACCCATTAAAGAAATTTCATCCCAAAATTTGACAGAGATCGTCATGGCTGACAATAAGAATGTTTTCATGACGAATATGAGTCGATAAATAGGGTTTTATCATTATTGGGTAATATAGATAAAACAATTCGATTTCTCGATGCGTATGAGTGAAGCTATCGTAAAAGAATGAAATGAAGAAATAATGATCCGTCTTAACTTTTGACGTAGTCACGGCTGCTTTTCCGTGATTCAAGGGATTTAAAGAATATCTTCGTAATCTGTATAAGTTTGGTTCTTCGGTAATTAAGGAATTTAGGATTTTCTTCTCGACTTTAAGTAAAGCAGTAATGGTCCAGAATTCGTATATATGAAGTTTCGAATGATCATAATATTCTAAGTAAAAAGGAAATGTAATAGCACGATTTGATTTGCAAATTTCCAGAAATCACGAAAAGGATAGAACTATCAAGAAAATATGTTCTTGATATGTTTAGAGGTTAAGTAGAATGAAAGAGTAATGTAACAAGGCACATGATGATGGTATAGTCTGTGAATTATCATGCTCCGTTAGAAATACAGCATTACTTACTGTAATATAACCACGTTGGCCTGATGTCATTTTATTATACTAACCCATGCTTCAATTCCCAACACTACTCCATGAATTCATTCATAATTTAATCTCGAATTTTATAGAATGTAGAAACTAAAACATTTTCTCTTATGATATAACATAGATAGCACGAGGAGATGGATAATTTGGGACAAAAATATTTATGAAGGTATCTTCAGAAATATCGAAGATATTTATAATGAAAGAGATACGATGATATCTTGGAATTTCTAAGATCGAAGGATGTTGAAGAAATTTTTTCCGCAAGGATTTAAGATAGGTAAGGAGCAAAGTATTCGCTAAAGATTTCATCAGAAACTGAAACATATGGATTCTTTGAATACAGGTTTAGTCCTTGTGATTTGTCTACCATCTCTTTCCTAGTTTGCTCAATCCATTTTTCAGTACCAAGTTTTCTGTTTAGTGTTTCCAATACTCCATTCTTATTATCAAGCTTTTGGCCATTAAGACCATCTATAGCTTTTGCTGCTTCATCAGCATTCTCAAGGTTAATGAATCTGAATCTTTGGTTATCGATCCGTGATGTTTTCAGGAATTCTGAAGGGTTTGAACGCAGATGGTAATTGTCAAGATACAAAAGATTGTTTAAGATGAAATCAAGTGGAAAACTTGAAGAAATATTTAACTGTAGAAGATGTAATTTATTAACGCTATTTTAAATCAAAATGTGTTATAATTAATATTTCCTACTCTTTTAATACTTTTTAATTGTCTAAGGTTAGTAGTTCAATGTTAGTAGTCCAATAGTGCAATAGTTCAATATGTAATCTAATTAATCAAGACGTATCGTGACCCATTGTACAAACTATTGTCTCAGAATTAATCCGGCGTATTGTGTACATGTGTCCCACAGTATATTAAGGTGCGTAAAATAAATAACAGTATTTAAATGACGATAAATAAAGTGCATAAAATAAATAACAGTATTTAAATGAAGATAAATAAATTGCGCAAAATAAATAACAGTACTTAAATGACGATAAATAAAATAGCGAGTAATAAAATTGCGATAATTAATTGTGATAATTAAAATGACAATAAATAAAATGTAATAAGGAAATAGTCATAACGGGTTAGGAACAGTTTTCTAGAATTTGGTTAGTATAGATATAAAATTTTACGTAGTTAATTAATTGGTTACTAATCAGTTTATTTTGTCCATTATTTTCATCATTATGCCACTTATCAAATCTTGACTTGGATTCTGATCGGTCAAAATCCGAATATGAAATTGAATTTAAATGAAAATGGTTATTCTTGGGTTTACGGATACGTATATCTGGGGTTGTAAGTAGGATAGTAAATGACTGTTGAATCAGAATTGAAGAATGTACAGTGTATCATATTAATGTGAAATCTAAATATTTCTCGGGTATTACCTACCCGTTAAAATATTTTCACCATTAACAGTTTGTACAAAAGAATTTTTAATTATAATCTTTATGAATATATATATATATATATATATATATATATATATATATATATATATATATATATATATATATATATATATATATATATATATATATATATATATATATATATATATATATATATTCTTCGGACGTAATCATGATTTTAACTAGTCAATATGATATCAATCTCATTTGATTTACCGTTACGACTAGAATACGTAATCTCTAAAACATTGGAGATTACATAATCGTCGTGTAGAACGAAGATAAATGATGTAGAACGATATGTAGAACGAGGACAATTGATGTAGAACAAGAGGTAGAATGAAGATAATAGATGTAGAACAAGATGTAGAACGAAGGTTATGCTCGAGGTATAGTTTGTGATGTCGAGGCTTGTGTTGTTGGTGCTACAGTTGCTGTAGGTGCTGATGCTGGCGATTGTAAGTTTTGCACCATATTCTCTAAAGCTATTACTCGAGCGTGAAGCTCGTTGACTTCTTCTATCACTTCAGATGATTGGCGGTTGGAACAAGCGGATGAATAAGGTTTAGAATTGTAGATATTATGTAATTGTTGTGAGCTATTCTGGAAATGAGAGTGAAAATGGTGTTTCGGATTGGTTCGCCGATAAGTGCTTCAGGTTCTTCGACGAGAGGGGAATTTGGTGGATGGAAAGGATCGCCTTCTTCTTGTCTCCATTTATTAAGTCGACTACGAACACATCCCCAATTCATCCAGAATTGAAGATGACTAATTGGTTGATCCATTCCGGTTACACTGCTTTCAGAGCTCAAGTGATTATCCATATCAGAATAACTGTCGGACTCCGAGGAACTCGAACTGGATGCAGAATCCATCTTATACGATCAAGGAAATGATTTTCGATATGAAATAGATTATAGGACGTAGATTGGTATCCTGCTATACATAATTTACATATGCATATATAATACCAAAATTCCATAAGTTACGGAGGAATCTTCAGAAGATGTCATGCAAAGTTTATCGTAACAGATACACTAAGATATGAATTTATCTATACACTATCTATGCAATGAGAGCAGGAAGACGTGTCTAGAATTAGAATGATAAGCAGGTAATTTCTGACAAGAAATGATAAGCAAAACTTTTGACATGCAAACACGGTCAAAGTCCAGACTCACTAATGCATCTTAACAACTATCAATTAGACACACTAATGCAAGACCTGGTTCGCTAAGACCACCGCTCTGATACGAACTGTAAAGGTCCGTCCAAATCCACTTGGATGAATATAATAACATATGGTCTCATTGTGAGGTACTGACCTCTATATGATACGTTTTACAAACATTGCATTCATTTTAAAAAACAACTCATTTCAAAATAATCGAATGATATTTGTTTTCCAATAATATGAATGACTATTCTGCCATTTACTTAATAATAGTCTTTTTGAACTCGACGACTTGAATGCAACGTCTTTTGAAATATGCCATGAACGACTCCAAGTAATATCTTTAAAATGAGAAAATGCACAGCGGAAGATTTCTTTAATACCTGAGAATAAACATGTTTAAAAGTGTTAACCAAAAGGTTGGTGAGTTCATAGATTTATCATAAATAATAAAATTCAGTAATTTTGCTAGACCATAAGATTTAAATACAGTACACCTATCTCGTGTACGAAACCATTTTCTCAAAATTCAATAATAACCATACACATATCTCGTGTACAAAATATCATACACATAACCTGTGTATAAAAATCATTCTCTCTATATATAACCTTTGCTTGGTAACTGACCTTAACATATAAAGCGCATCATGAATATCCCCAAAATAAATAGAACTTTCAGTCTGTAATATACAAGTATCGTCTATATATATATAAACCTCGAAGTACTAAAGCATCTGTAACCCGGATGAGGCTGGTCAGTACCCATAGATCTACCTTTAGGATTCGCGTCAATTATGGGCCATTTTCCTAATTCTTAGGCTACCAAGCTATAATAATCAGGGGCGATATTCGATATAATAATCCACAGAACAACTCGTCTGTATAATAATTCATTAGAGGAATGTTTTACTTCTGTCTATCGCGTCAAACATTTAAAAAAATATTTCATGTATTCTCAGTCCCAAAAATATATATTTCAAAAGTAAGTAAAAAGGGAGCATATGAAACTCACGATACAATATTTTCTAGTAAAAATATGCATACGACTGAACTGAATAATGCAGGGTTGGCGTCGAATTCACGAACCTATATCATTTATATATATATATATATATATATATATATATATATATATATATATATATATATATATATATATATATATATATATATATATATATATATATATATATATATATATTAACACATATAATTGGAATCGAATAAATTTATATATTATTAGTGATATAAATGTTATCTTAATAAATTATATGTTTTGTGAATAACTTAATTAATATTTTAATTTTATATGCTTTTAAATAAATAATTAATATTTATTATAAGAATATTAATATAGTTTGTTAAATATATTTTTATATAACTAGTTTTTATTGTAATAATAATAATATTATTAATAGTAGTATTGATAATAATAATATAGTTATAATAATAATAATAATGATACTAGTAGTAAAAATGATAATAATAATAATAATAATGTTAAAAATAATAATATTAATGTTAAAAATAATAATAATAATAATAATGATAATAAAAATAATAATGATAAAAATAATGATAATTCTAATAATAATAATAATGATAGGTCAGATCAAGTTGAGATTGAGAGAAATGATAAGATAGAATGAGATTCGGTAAGTGTGAAGGAGATTCGGTATTAGAGAGAATTAACGGGATTTACATTCCACAGCTTCTAGAACTCAGTTACAATGCAATAGCTATCTAATTATGACTACTTAGGTTCCTTATATAGTCCTCTTCTAAGGAACCATCAATTAAGCTTATTTCACATTAACACTATACTACTTCGGGGTCCTAACAATCTCCCCCTTAGTGTTAAGTGTGAACTTTACAATATAATCCTATTAAAACATCTAAAGGAACTTTGTTCCTCTGAAGTGAACTTTGGATTTGAATCCCTTGAGATTCTCATATCTTCGTATGTTCACTCTTATCTTTAGACGACTTTTCAATCTTGTGAGAATGTATTTGACAATCTCATTATCTTCAATTGAATAGTAGTTATTGATCCTTCTCCATCTCAAATATTTGAAAGCATACATCAACGTTCCATCTGAGTATCTTCTGAAATCTGAGACTCTGATGAAGATCTTTGTATAGTGAGAATTGACAAACACAAACCCATAAGGACTGTCACTTAATTCAAGTAAGGAAAAATATCTTAGCTCTTTGATTACTTGATTTGGCGGTTTGATTCTGAGCTTTTTGTGTCCAGATTCTAACCCCATCTGAAAATCGTGAATGGACATCCATCTCTTTGAGTCAAGAATAAATCCGTAGACTGCCTTCATCGCAGTAGCATGATAAATTGTTGCAGATTCATTCAAGTTAATCAAGTAGTTGTAAATGAAAATAATGTCATCCATCTTTAATCTATCAAAATTTGCCTCAGAGAATTGATAATCTTCGTCATCCATTCTTGTTACCTGAAACAATGGAATCTTCACTCCATCCTTGTTAATCATCAAAATCTTATTTATGCTTTTGATCTCTGAATTTCGCTGAACTTGAAGTTTCTCTTCATTCTTCAATTTATATTTGTCACGAACACTCAGATAAGCTTTGAGAAATTCTGGTTTCTTATGATATTTCCATGCACTCAGAACACTCATTGATGCAGAAAGGACGAGATCAGAATCACCATATATTCTATACGCTTGTTGTTCAATGAATGGTGAATGAAGAATCATCTTCTCTTCTTTGTCACTTAATTGGAAATCAGCATCACGCTCAAGAACAATCTCTGCAATTTGAAATGGAACATTCAGATCAGGAGGAGTCGTAGTATCTTCCTTGTCATTAGAGAAAATCTCCTTCTCAAAGTGTATCCCAAATTCATCAGTTGGAGATGACAAGTTAACAAATTGATGATTATTGAATTCATTAGCGACACTCGACAACCCCTTCAAAATATCTTCAATATTATTGAAGTTTTATTTGTCCTCTTGAGCTGACTTATTCTCTACGTGATCAGCTGAATCCATAATCATAAGCATCCCTGAGTCACCCTCTCTCTGACCTTTCAATTCATCTAGAAAACTCTCACACTGAATTTCCTCAATTTCATCGCTTTCAGAATCAGATATATCAACAACATCTTGATCCTTATGTTGACTAGATATACCAGCTTCATACGTTGTTCTTTGAAAACCACTGGACCGATAACCACCTTGTCTATTCTCCCCCTCATGAAGATTGTCGGGATTGAAATCATCATGATCAGGCATGTGAATTGGTCCAGGTGACTTGCATGGAGATAAAGGATATACTATCCTTGATTGCTCAAGATAAATCATCATAGTCTTGCGAACTTCATCAAGATCAGTCCTTTTAGCAAACTCAACAAGATATAGTTCCTCCACCTCATTGTTAGAGAGATATCTTAATCCATATCTATTCGAAACCCGAGAAGGTGACCCATTTGGTGAAACAATAGTGTAACCACGAACAACATCAGCATCAGTAGTAACTGTTGGAGCTGAAGTCGGTGGAAGTGTTTGATTTGTCGTGAGGGCAGGTATGTGCGATATTATACTTATATGTAGGGTTGTACATACTACTAGTCAGATTCGTGATATCCCCTTCTGATGGAGGTTGGGCAACAACCGAAGTTGTCGCCGGTGAAGTTTCTTTCGAAGCATCCGCCTCCATGACTTTAGTCTCATGGTACTCTGACAAAGTAGTAGAACTACCCGTCGGTTTTGATCTCGCAGAGATATTTCTATCTCCAACTCCTGAAATCATTGATATACCATGAGGTGGTACATCTCTTTCAGTTAACGACTTTTTCTCCAGACCCTGAGTTTCAGAATCTGAAAGAGAAGTGGTTTGAACCAATGGATCACTTACATGAACCAAGGGATCAGTCTACTGGAAGTCTGATAAATATCCCGAAGGATTGTTATGTTGACTCGTTTCAATGGTACGCGACAGATCTTCCTCATCAAGATAAGCCAGACCTCGAGTCCTTTTTGTACGTTGAGGCACAGGATGATTTCCAGCCGATATGCAGGGTGCCTTTTCAAGACTTTTCGGCTACCCTTCGGCCATTCTGGAGTTCAATGATTGAGTTTCCTAAATCGATTTAGTCAATGTAGACTTTACTGCAGAGGAAGACTTTACTTCCTTAGATGCCGAAGCATCTTTCTGTGTAAGATATATTGTTAAGTCCTGTTTAGATTGGATGGGCTTAGTGGTCTTTTTACCATCCTTGCGTTTAGCTCTCTTGCCTACCGAAGCTTGCGCTTAATTTAGTGTAGGGCTTACTGTTATTATTGGATGTGATACGGAGATGGGTGTAGGTGACCTAATTGGCTCTAGGTCTTGATCCGTAACACCAACGGTTGGAGTAACTGTTTGGCGAACGATGGGTGTCAAAGTCCTAGATCTAGTTACTCGTTGGGTTAACGGAGTTTGAATCATCTCATCAGGTATAAATCGAGTTATCTTAGGAGAATGTTCAGGAGATGACTTAGTTGCTGAAGAATCAGTGTCACTACTCACTTCGGGTGTTGTTGTAAGGGTTGGTTCAATCCTAGGTGAACTAGGCTCCCTGATCCTCACGGGTTGAGCTTGGTAGGCTGTCCTGGAATGTTTAAGGTTCACCCTAAGTGGAGGATTAGCTGGCCCGGGTGGTTGTACTACAGGTTCCTCAACAACCTCTGGGGCTGGAACCGCGGCGGGTTTAACTTGCTCTTGTTGTGCCGAATTCGGAAGAGGTATTCCTATAGCCTCAAAATAAGAGCGCATTCGAGTGTCTTGAGGTACAGCAAGCCCTACAAGCCAATTTAGAATTGGCGCAGTGAATTGATTATCAGAAATCACCGGGGTATTCATCTTCAGCTCCCCAAATCTTTTCATCTATAATCCATGTGTACCTGGTACAAAAATATTTGCATTTCTGCAAGCAGTGATAGCATCATGGATAAAGATATAGAAAAACCTTTCACAAGGGATGTATGAACCCCTTGGCTTATCAACTTGTGCCTGAACCAGTTCCCATAGAAGTTCAGCATAGTCAGGAGCATCTACTCTTATGAAAGAGTAGAACAACTTCAGCATTGGCACGGTCATGCTGTCGGATCCACTCCTTGTCATCAGCAAGCATCTGTTGATGATTGAGAAGATCACATACCACCTTGAGTGTAGATATTTCTTCTAGAACTTAGCCGGTGGAACATTGGTAGCTCCAACATAACCAAGATCGAAGACTGCATTCATCATTTGCTGAGTAGCAGGGAAAGCTGGAGCATTCTGTACAAAAGGAAGTCTGAAGATCCTTCTGAAATCCGCCTTAGTGATACTCCTCATCCCTTGAACTCCCCTTAGTTGAAATTCAAATTGAGCTTGAGTTCCCTCTGGATTTTCAGCAGTAGGTTGTGTAGCTTCCACAAACCTAATGGTTCTATTGAGTAGCTCCAGATCTGTCGTAGGTACACTGACAGTTGAGCTTAGAGCAGGCCATAGTGTATGCCTCTCTAGTATTGCAGTCCAGTAATTGCAAGGAATGTTGGTTTCAGAGTTGATGAAGTGATTGTTCGCCATTTAGCTGTATGAATAAGAAATAGAAGACCACAAGATATTTAACATAAAGCACATATCTCTATTCTTATTTGCCTTTGAAGTCCTTTGAATTTTTCAAATTTTATAATTTTTATGATTTTTCTAAGTTAAAAACATCATTTATTCCAAATATGAACAAGTAATTGAAAAACATGACATTCATATGATATTCATTACAGAAAGTCATCATGCAAAGTCAATTATATAACACAAAGAATCAGAACAACACTTAGTCAATTTTAAGCACAAATCAAGCAGATTCGGTAGTCATGAAAACTTGAGATTCTGTAAACAAATAAGCTTGAGTTTTCATACCAAAGACTTAAATAAGCATGCAAGATTTATCAAGTTGAAAATCCCAAATTTTGAAAGTACCAAATAACAGACTCGGTATAATGCCAAGGACAGATTCGGTATCTTCAAAAATCATATATTATCACCCAAACATGCATATTCAGTCTTATATCATGCAAAAACATAGTCACAATCAATTAACAACTCAAACAAATCAGAAAAACATGTTAATGACTTGAACAGACTCGATACTGTAGCAAGAACACACTCGGTATGTACAGAATCTATCAAATACTCAATTAAACATGTAATCAGACTCGGTCAATTGATAGATCAACTAATTTAACATGGATTTGACAAGATTTCATGTTAATCAACCAAATTAGATGAGTTTAATCAAAGAATTATGAAATACGACTCAGATTCGGTATAAGCAACAATTTTCAAAATTAAGTGTCACAATCATGTTATTTGCTTGATTTTCTGGTTTATAAATGTTCAATTATCTCATATCTACAACATGTGATGCTTAAATTCAATTAAAACAAGAATATACCAAAGATTTGAAGATACAGAGAGATGGATTCAGTAGATTAGGCAGACTCGGTAGTTTAGATCAGATTAGATATGCAATTAGGTAAAAGTAAAAGAAAGTTTGACTTTGACCCTGCTATTTATAGATACCAAATATTTTGAAGATATGGGCTTTACCGAATGGGCCTTAAGTACCGAATGCAGTTCATTTTTATATTTAGACACATTGCACTTCAAACTTTGACAAATCTTTATCAAAAATCATTCAAGATTATCACATTTTTGATGAAAAACATTTCTGAGACAATTGTTGAAAAATTTTGAACTTACCGAATCTGCACTGTTGGTTGTCAGATTCGGTATAATGCAAAAATTAGCATTTATTCATTTAAATTCAAATGTTTTTGGATTTTACCTTTTCTAATTTTTATGAATTTTATCAAAACAAGGTTTGTACTTAGAAAATTTTGAATTATGTACAAAGTACAAATCTTCAGTGATACCAATTGTTAAAACGGGTTTCATACTGAGATGTATACAAGCCTTAGTGAATTATTTCAGATAAAAACAAGGAATTTATAAAATTCACTATTGAAAAACAGTTTTCTTTTCATTTTCTCCCTTTTTCTCCCCCTCAAAATGTGATATACAAAGAAGTAAATCACCATTTTGGTATATTCCCAAGAAAATGAGTTAACTCCCCATTGAAATATGATATCAATGAGTTACCTCCCCCTTTCGTAACCATTGAAATTTAATCCCAGAAAGTTAACAGAATTCTAAAAGTAAGGCTCCCCCTTGAAAGATGTTATCTAAAGCAAAAGAAGTAGTTGCTCCCCCTAGAATGTATCTGCTCCCCCTAAACACAAGATCCTAAGTATAAGTCCTAACAGATCCCCAACATCTGAATTGATCCAGATGTGCTTTTTCTATCAACATGGCAACCGCCATGATCCGCATCAGTATAAGCATTGAGATTGAAATCAGATCCATGAGGATATCAGATCTCAAGGTTAGGTGTACCTTCAAGGTACTGAAAAATCCTAACAACCGCTTTGGAGTGAGATTTATTAGGGTTGGACTGAAAGCGGGCACATACAGTTACAGCAAGTGTAATGTCTGGTCGACTTGCAGTCAGATACATTAAAGAACCAACCATGCTTCAATAAAGCGTAACGTCAAAGGGTTCCCCATTAGCATCAGTATCCAGTAAAGTCCTCAAAGGGGTTGTCATTGGTTTTAAATCAGTCATTTTAAAATGTTTTAGCATATCATTGATATACTTTGTTTGACTAATAAAAATCTCATTTGGTAATTTTTTTACTTGTAACCCCAAGAAGAAATTTTAACTGGTCAAGCATGCTCATTTCGAATTTGTTGGCCATAAGATCACCAAATTCTTTGCATAAGGCCGGGGATGTGGAACCAAAAATAATATCATCAACGTAAATTTGAACCAAGAGAATGTGACCGTGGTTTTTACGGATGAATAGCGTTGTATCAATCGTTCCACGAGAGAAGCCATTGTCCAGCAAATACTTTGTCAAGGTCTCGTACCATGCACGCGGTGCTTGCTTCAGACCATATAGAGCTTTCTCCAAGTAATAGACGTGGTTTGGATGAATGGGATCAACAAAGCCTTCTGATTGATCAACATAAACTTCCTCTTGAAGATGGCCGTTCAGAAAAGCAGTTTTGACACCCATTTGAAACACTGTGAACTTCATATGAGAAGCAAATGCAAGAAAAAGACGAATAGCCTCAATCCTAGTAACCAGAGCAAACGTTTGGTCATAATCAATACCCTCTTGTTGTCGATATCGCTTGGCCATAAGACGTGCCTTGTTTTGAACCACAATTCCATCAGAATCCTTCTTGTTCTTAAAAATCCACTTAACCCCTATTGGTCGTTGACCCGTTGGTCTTGGAACCAATCGCCATACTTTCAAACGATCAAATTAACCGATCTCTTCTTGCATTGCTACTACCCAGTTTGGATCTAGTAAAGCTTGAGCAACCGTTGTTGGTTCAATCTTACTAAGAAAGGCAGTGTATAAACACATATTCCGAGTCTTCCTTCGAGTCGAGACTGGAGCAGATGCATCACCAATGATAAGATCAATTGGATGACTTTTAGTCCATAGGTTGTTATGTGGAAGAGGTTGTACATCAGTGGTATCCATTGAAACATCAACCGTTGTTGACGTTGAGCCTTGATCCGCTTGATCTGATGTAACACCATCTAATGTATCAACTGATGAATTTTGAATTGGTTCAAGATTATCTATATCTGGAGGTGGGAGGGAGGATAAAGAAGCAACGGGTGAATTAGTTGGTGTTGTATCTTCATCAAAAAGACTTGATTGAGTCTCCACAGTAATTGAATGTGATGGTGTAACTGGTACGGTTTGAACATTTGTATGCCGTTGAGGAGCATAAAGACTATCAAACAAAATATCCAGTTCCTCTGTTGTTACCGTAGGAACACCCTTCTTCAAGAAAATTGAGTTTTGCACGGAAGAAGTAATAGCCAGGTTAGGATCGGGTTTTGAACTAAGTTGTTCAAAAGCCATTCCCGATAATTCATCAACAATGACAAGCACATGTTTCCGGCCACCGAGGCTAGAAACCCTCATGGGTCCACATAAGTCCATATGCAATAATTGCAAGGACGATGAAGTACTAGGGCGTTGCTTAGTCGAATGAGAAGTCCGTTTAAGCTTACCCATCGCACATGATGGACATACCTGATGCTTATCATATTGAAAGCTTGGAATACCATCAACTAAGTCTTTAGAGACTAGTCGATTAATACCCTTGTAATTCAGGTGAGACATCCGGTGATGCCATAACCATGAATTTTCCTTTGTTGAAAGAGTGACCAAACACATGGTTCCATGTGATGGTGCATCATTGAGGTCAATAGTATAAAGTGAAGCACAATGTTTACCAACAAGGAGATCGTTTCCATCGGTGGATTGCACCGAGCATTGACAACGTTCAAACAAAACCTTGAGATCTTCGTTACAAAATTGGCAGACACTAAATAAACTGCACCTCCAACCCTCAACATATGAGCCCCGTTTGATCGTTATGCCATTCTTCACAAAATCTCCATAACCCGTTATTGCTGCAATCTCATCATTTCCAAAAGTAACCGTTCCTAGAAATTTGACAAGCAATGATTTATCGCCCGTCATGTGTCGAGAGAAACCGGAATCGATATACCAAAAACAGACGTCGAAACCCTGTAAACGTTAATTTCCTAGAGTTTAGGTACCCAAAGTTTCTTGGGTCCTTTTCGATTAGTACCAACAATAAACTTTAGATCAACAATGAGATAATCACGTAAAGCATCATGCAATTTAGACAATAAAGAATCATTTAAAACCACATTACATGAAGCATCATACGCAATATCAAGTTTTACATCGTTATCAGAAGTCTTAACACACAACTTATTCCAAGTAGATGTTATGTTCACAGACGAAAATTAAAAAACATGAGATGATTTCCTAGGTCGACTAGCAGATTTCTTTGATTTAGTTGCTACTTTCTTAGTCATGGACTTAGGAACCCATACAGACTTGTAAGTAAAATTTGGATTATAACCCGTGACACGAAAAAACACCTCTGTTAGTTAGACGTCCCAACTTTTCAGTTGACACATGAGATGATTGATTTTGCAAAATTTCCAATTTGATTTTACGTTCCTTTGCATCATACTCACTCAAATCAGGTTGTGGACTCTTGTGTTGTGTTGACTTGACTAATTTTGGTAAAAGACTTTCCTTTGATTGATTTGACATTGAAATCATAGGAATCTTTTTAGTTAACACAGAACCATTTTGAGAATGAACTTTCTTGACAACAAATTGTGTTGAAGGTGCAACTTTTGAAACACGTTTACCAAATTGAGAATGTAATGGGTTTATAAGAATAGTAATGGGTTTTGCATCCATAGATGTTTTGGTTCCCTTCCCCTTCTAATAAATCCCACCAACACATTCAGACACATTGGTTTCAAGAGTAGATGATTGCTTAAGTGTGTTAACATGTTTCAGTTGAATTATTTTTTGTTTTAAGCTCTTAATCTCAAGACATAATTCCTCTGCAGAAACAAGCACTTCACCTTCCGTAAAATCATAAGTACATTTTTCTTAGGAAGTGGAGGCAATTTATCACACAAATCAAGCATTTGTACTAATGATTGACACTTAAGTTGCAAATCAACATTTTCTTTTTCAACTATACCTAATATACATTTCAAGTTTCGTACAACAGGTATGTTTTCATAAAATTCATTTATTGTTGTGTCAAAGTCTATCATGTTTTCAACATTTGGTTCATCTTGAAGTTCTACCTTTACATCAACATCAGGCTGACCTAGGGATTCTGTCTTAAAGAAGAAAGTTAGTTCATGTGCTAGGTCTTCACAGAAAATATTATCAGAACACGCAGGCAAAGCTGGTAGAATTGGTTTCACATCAAAAGTTGGTTCATCAAACACCTCATCTATGGCAATAATGCTAGAACTAGGTTTGTTAAACACTTCATTCTCAAGCATTAAAATGTATTTCTCTAGCATAAGTGTTGGGATATAAACCAGTCTATTTGATTTACCCATTTTAGCATTGATTTTCTCATACATTAAGCTAATTTAATGGTATTTCCTAGATTTACGATTAACAATAATATCATCAAAATCAGCATCAGAAGCATGCACAAAATGATATGGTAAACCAGCTTGAAAGTAATCAGAATGATATAGTCCTGGAATCTTTTTGGAAGCATTTTCTAAGATCTTAGGATCTTCATAACCCAACCCCCACTTGTCACCATGAATTGTTTTTGGTCTATTCATGAAAATCGTTTGTTTTGAAAGTTCCATAATCATGATAGCTTTAGATTGATCTGTTCGATAGAGTTTTTCCTCATATCGAGCAAGTTGTGCTTTCATTTGAAAAGACTCTTTTGACAACGAAGATATTTCAGAATTCTTTTCAATGATGGTGTTTTCCAATTGAATAATTTTCTTGTTTAGCTTTGAAAGTGTGGGTTCATGTTGAGTTTTCAAATCAGAAAGATCTTTTTCTAGAAATTGAACTTTTTCTGCAAGTCGTTCCGATTTTAGACGATAATCTGTCCTTTCGACCTTAATCAGATGAACTGATTTTTTAAGATCTTCCAACTCAGTTTCCGTGGAGCTGAGTTGGATAGTCAATCTTTGCAGTTCCGATTGTAATTTAGATGAAGATGGTTTGGTCTCAAAAAGTTTGATTTTATCTTTTAAAACCTTGTTTTCAGATTTTAAACCTTTAACTTCTTTTGACATTGAGACCAAATTCTTCATCATGTCATTTTGCACTTTGATAAAATCAGGTGGAATTTCAGATGATTGTAGCTCATCATCGTCAGATGCTGAGTCAGAATTCTCCATTGCTTCTGTAGCTTTGATGAGCTTAGTCACCTTGCAAACATTTGCATGTTCAAACTCTGAATCTGAATCGTCAATTCAGTTAAACCAAGTATCATCAACCAGTTTCTGCTCTCCCCCAGTTTCTACAATCTTAGCCAACAACATTTTCTTCTTGTAGTAAGCTGCATCCTTCTTCTTAGGCATCTTGCACTCACGAGAGTAATGACCAGCTTTGCCACAATTGAAACAGATTGAATCATCCTTCTTGGAATCATCAGCACGTTGTTGTTATTTTGATTGATCAGCTTTCTTGTAGTACGAGGAAGATGATGAATTCTTGCGTTGATTGCTTGATTTGCCTTTGAATTTGTATTTGTTCAAGGCTTTTGTAAACATGGCTGCCATCTTGACTCATTCAAGGTGAGAATCATCAATATCAGACAGATTCAACTCTTCAGAATCAGTTGAATCTTCAATAAGCACTTTCTTGGACTAGCTTTTGGAAGTCGTAAATGATTTGCTCTTCTTTTTGGCAATGAGAGCAAGAGGATCACTTGGAGATAACTCTTTCCTTCCTTCTTGAAGTTTAGACACTTCAGGTTGGTAATGCATAAGAACTCCAACAAGCTCATGAATAGTCAACTTGTCAATCTGTTTGGTTGATCGAACAAGGGTTCCATAAGGAAGCCAATCAACATTGAGCTTTTTGAGAAATTTCATGTTGACTTCAGCATTTACTTTTATGATCTTGCACCTTTTCAACTCATTGAGAACACCATTGAAATGACGATAGGTATCCTTGAGTGGTTCATCAGGTTCCTGCTTGAAATCTTCATAAAATCCCATAGCCTTATTCAGTTTAGTAACATCTGACATGTCATAACCTTCTTGCTATCGTTTGATCTCATCCCATATATCTTTTGCTGTTGTATTGCTATCAACATTTTCAAACAACTCATAGACTGGAATTGGCATACCAGTATCCGGATGATAATCTACAACTGGACCATCTCTCAGAGAAGCCCATATGTACTTTGCTTTCTCACCTTTGTAGTCTATGTACTGAGTGATACGGTGAAGCCACTGAGTGTACTTGCCATCAAACAACACTGGAGGACGGGAATCTGATCAAATGATCAAAGTATCTTGAGTAGACATCTTGAAAATGAGGTAGATTTGGTAAAGATTCGGTATTACTCAAATCTAAGATGAAAAATCACAACAATCTAACACAAATGTTAGATTCGGTAACTGATTCAGTACGGTAGCAGATTCGGTACAGATTCTGTACTGTAGCAGATTCGGTAAACCAGATTCTGTATCAGAAACTGATCAGAAATACAAGTAACACACCCATATTTGGTAAAGATTCTGTAACCACAAGATTTTAGCCTGAGAACACTTAAAACCAATGAAGTAAGTGATACCGAGATCTTGATTCAGTATCTGACTCAGTAGTCAGATTCTGTATGAATTTGAATTCAAACACAATTCAATTCCTTTGAATTAGATTCTGTAACCTTGCTGCACAAGGAAATAAGTTAGTATCACACAAAATATCAAAGATACCTAATGTATAGGATACAGAATGACAACTGTAGCAGTTGACAATACCGAGTCTAAGTATGAAAACATAGAATTCAAATGAATCATTTCTCAAATCACACCAATTAGCTACGTATGATCAAATCGAATGTGATAGAATCACAAACACACCACAATCTGCAACACTGATTGAGAATTAATTGCTTTAAAGCAGATTTGGTATGGCAGTTACGATACTGAATGTGTATCAAATCTTCAAAACTTGAAGAATTGATGAAATTAAACAGTCAGAAATGTGATTAAACACCTCACGATCACAACTGAAACCTCAAATCTTTACTTAAATACAGAATCAAGCTGTAATTAATGAATACCGAGAGTTTTAGCCACGAACTCTAAAAATCAACTTGATTCTCCATATTATTATTATCACAGGAATCTGAACGTTAGATTATCAGATTCGATTATACTGAGTCTGATTCAAAATACCGAGAGTGTTCAGATTCTGTAATCTTCAATCTCTGGATCGATCTAGTGATGTAATATCACTCCCTGGAAGCTCTGATACCAAATGATAGGTCAGATCATGTTGAGATTTAGAGAAATGATAAGATAGAATGACATTCGGTAAGTGTGAAGGAGATTCTGTATTAGAGAGAATTAACAAGATTTACATTCCACAGCTTCTAGAACTCAGTTACAATGCAATGGCTATCTAATTAGGACTACTTAGGTTCCTTATATAGCCCTCTTCTAAGGAACCATCAATTAAGCTTATTTCACATTAACACTATACAACTTCGGGGTCCTAACAAATAATAATGATACTTTTAATGATAATAAAATGATAATTTTAGTAAAAATGATAATTTTAATAATAATGATAATTTTAATAATAAAATGATAATTTTAATAATAATAATAATAATAATAATAATAATAATAATAACGATTAAAAATGATAATAATAATAATAATAATAATAATTCTAATAATGATACTTATATTGATAATAAAAATAATAATACTTATAATAATAATAATAATAATAATAATAATAATAATAATAATAATAATAATAATAATAATAATAATAATAATAATAATAATAATAATAATAATAATAATAATAATAATAATAATAATAATAATAATAATAATAATAATGATGATAATAATAATAATGATAGTAAATAATAATAGTAAATAATAATACTACCTTAAAAAGATAATTATGTCATAGGCCAGGCTTGAACCAACAACCTCTCGCTTAAACCCAATGAAACGACCCGTTCATATCACTATAAACGCAGTACGTTATTCATTGGTCTCATAGCGAGGTATTTGACCTCTATATCATACGTTTTAGAAATTATTGCATTCGTTTCATAAAAAGCACACCATTATTATACATAATGCATGTTTTACACAAGTGGGCAATTATTTAAGAGATAAGCCTCATAATACATCGGTTTCCAAATACTATACACGTGACATAAAAGTTGAATATAATACATGATGAAGGTTTTATTGAATGCAACACTTCATTTAAACAAAAACATGAGACTCCATGCACAGCTTGCTCAGATAATACAACAGCGGAAGACTTTCTTAAGGACCTGAGAATAAACATGCTTAATCAGTCAACACAAAGGTTGGTGAGATATTTATGTTTAGCATCAATAAAAATAAAGATCACAAGATTTCATAGTTATAAATATATGTACACTCGCAAGTGTATAAAAGTATTCTATAAGTTGTTGAGCGCTTCGGTAACCATACTTAACCATTAATGTAGCATATTCCCTTTATTATGAAATCTCCCTACAATGTACCAAGTGTAGTAAAAATGAAGTACTATGCAACCGTTTACGATACTAGAGCGACTAGCCCGGTTGGGGTTGTCAAACCCGATAGATCTATCAATAGGATTCGCGCTTACATGTTCTTACAACATGTAAATATTAGTTACCAAGCTATTAGGGAAGATACGTAAAGTAGTACAACTCAACGTAGAATATATTTTAAGTACTTGTGTCCATGGCGTAAAACATAAACTGCATGTATTCTCATCCCAAAATATTTTTAAAGTTTAAAAATGGGACTATATACTCACAGTAGTAAAAGTATATTAATAATAAGTTTTCAACTTATTAAAAATATGACGTCGTCCTTGGATTCACGAACCTATAACAATAATAACGATTCAGATAATAATACAACATATGAATAAAATAAAGCAAGTTCATAGAATACTTATATAATAATTTTTAACATTTTATGTTAGTAGTCCATTGTTTGTAGTCCTTTGTTAGTAGTCCAAAATAGTCCGAAAAGTCCAACAGTCCAGTAATCGAGATATATATATATATATATATATATATATATATATATATATATATATATATATATATATATATATATATATATATATATATATAATCTTAGATTTACCCCACGACGTATTGTATACGTATTGTCTTAGAATTAACTAAGACGTATTGTGTACGTATTGTCTTAGGATTTATCAAAACGTATTGTATACTTATTGTGTTAGGACGTACCAAGAATATTATTATACATATATACAATCACAGAATTAACCAAGATTATAATATTTTGTTATACTACTAATAACATGTCCAAATATATATATAGGATATAGGAAAAGTTAACAAGGATATGGTTAATATAGTTTTTATAATATAAATTTCGTCCATACAACGTTAATTTTAGTAGATTTTGTTTTGCTCGCCAAATATTCATTACAACTCCGTTTAAAGTGAATGAAATTGCTATGGATTTCTTAAGAAGTAATTTTTACAAAACCAATTCTAAAAGTTCATCCCAAGTAGTAATTGTTAGAGCTTTACCCTCTTTTTGTGTCGATGGACAGATTTGGAAAAATCCCGGCATCCACCCAATATATGATTTTTGATAAAATACTTTCACTTTGTCTAAAATCATGAAAAAAATACTGGAAGTCTTATATACATATATTAACATATTTCCAAAGTCTTAGCCTCGAACTCAAATTCTAAGATAGGTTTTTAATTCCCAACCCAAAACAGCCCGCTTTTTACCGAATGGAGATTAAAGGATATCTGTTAAGTTTCAAGGTGTTCTTCATATGTACAAGTTATAAGTTCTTATATTAACTTAATATAAAATCATAATACATATAAATAAGTGTTATTAGAGTTATGTTAGAAAGATTAGATTAGTTTTTCAAACAAGTTTGGTGTTCACCAAAACAAGTTCTAGATTTTACAAGTTTTATAAGTATAATAAGATAGCAACTACACAAGGAATTGAACAAAGATTTTGAGAAGTATTTTACCTTGATTATGAAGAGGAAAGTTGCTGAGATTAAAGTATGATATGAGAGCATTCAAGTGTGTGTTTTTAGTTTAAGAAAATGTGGAGTAAAAATGAGTTAAAATGGTCCTTATTTATAAGCTTATAATTTTGGCTTTTAGTGAAAATATCTAAGATAAGTTAAATTGTATTAAGTCATGCATGACATATTAAATTAATTAGGTCATGGATGACATATTACACAAATAATTGCATATTTCTATTGGTATATACCAATAGTAAATACTTCTAGAAGCTGTGTATAATACGGGTAAAAATACCGTAAGAATGCGAGTAGAATTCTTGAGGAAATTGAACGGAAATACGAGTATAGCTATCCTTTATATGTATTGGTATGTTATAAAGTGTATTCAATACTTTTAAGGATGTATTTACACTCGTAATACATTTTAACATAAGTTAATTACGTCGTTTAAATAGTAACATATATATTGTTTGAAAACTCTTTAAATTAGTAGTATGAAAATATATATATAATACTTTGTTAATATACTTAATGAGATATTTAATTATCATATTTTCAAGTTAAATATATATAAATCCATATATATACACAATAATTAAACATTTAAATAATTAAATCAAGTTATGACGTTCCTGAATCGTCGGAATAAAAGGGTGACAAAAAGCTTGTGTAAAACTCTTTCCGGAGGCTCAATATTTATTAAAATTCATTGTTTATCAAGTCAGAATTATATAAAGATTAAGTTTAAATTTGGTTGGAAATTTCCGGGTCATCACAGTACCTACCCGTTGTGACAACCCGGAAATTTCCAACCAAATTTAAACTTTAATCTTTATATGTTTCCGACACAATAAGCAATATTTGTTAAGTTAAATTTCAAGAATTTTAAACTATGTTCATACATTCATTCAACCTCGACCAAGTTCCAACGATTCACGAACCATTAAACGAATATGATTATATATGTATATGTGTATATATATTATAACTTGAAACGTAAACGAAATATTAGATTAAATACTTTATATGATTGTATCTGTTTCAAAATGTTTATCAATGGAATTAGAAGATAAGATCAACTGATTGAATTATCAGATATATTAAATTATGATTACAAGTCTCTGTTGAAAGGCCCACGTTGATTTGAGAAATCTTTCCATTTTAACAATATTCGGAAAATGGTAAAGTAATTTATAAATAAGAACAAATTGTCAATCATTGAGAACTAGATAAAGGATAGTGGAAGATTGAATCTCATAAAGACTCGATTGATCTATTTAGTTTCAAACGTACAAAAACGTTTTCAGTTTAAAAAGAACTTTATTATTAAAACGTATATAACTTTTATAAATATCTAGAACCACTTTTGACAACTCATTACTTAACTAGTATGATAAAGATAACGATATTTATATTTTATTTTATTAAATATATATAATGATTTAAATTAATATTATATATATTTATACGCGTATAATACGTACATAGTTTTATACTTTTACTATACTTAAACTTTACCTTTACTTTATTTTTACTTTACTTTAACTTTAATAATTCACTTTAATAATTCATACTTTAATAATTTATACTTTAATAATTCACTTTAATAATTCATACTTTAATAATTCACTTTAATAATTCATTTTAATAATTCAAAAATCTATTATAAATAGAATTTAATAGGTTTCATTATTTCATAAAAACTTGAAAATATTTTTCTCTAAACTCTCTCAATCGATTTACATATATATATTTACTCCGTATTATTTCAAGATATTATTAGTATACATAAAATATTACGACGGAGTGTTGTCCGAGTGATTTTGAAATTGTTTTTCGAGTAGGATAGGATTAAGGAAATTATGGGTTATAGCTATGGAGGTGATTGAGTATGGTTCATGGGTATGCTCGTGAGGTCAATATAGTGTTTATCATTTCCGTTGCTTCTACGTACCTTTCCTGCAATATTGAATCTCAATATTGATACGTGAGTACTCATAATTTAACTTTTACATACTAATAGTGTATCCCTGACTAGTGCTCGAGTATTTAGGATTATGCATGCTTGTACTTTTGATATTGCCCTTAGACAGGTTATGTTGAATCTTGAATTAGTTACACTTGTGGTTGAGATAAGGTATAAGATATGCATGTCCTTGGAAAGCTAGCGAAAAATTAAGAACTTTTCCTTTAGATATCGAATGGTTTCGATGAACGGATTAGAAGTTATAATCAATTGAATTTTCGATATTTTTATTAAAAATGATTATTATTATCGTCGTTTTTATCGTCGGTCTAGTTTTATCTTATTATTATCATTATTATTATCTTTATCAATAAAAGGGATTTATCATTAAAAATTGTTTTTTTATTACTATCGTTATTATCGTTAAAGTTATAATTAGTATTATTATTATTATTATCCAATTATCATTATTATTATTATTATTATTATTATTATTATTATTATTATTATTATTATTATTATTATTATTATTATTATTATTATTATTAGTATTATTATTATTATTATTATTATTATCATTATTAATATATATATATCATTATTTAAAAATGGTTATTGTTATTGTTATTATTATTATTACTATATTATCATTAAGATAATTATTAGTATTATCGTTAATAATATTATAGTAACTATCATTATTAATATTAGTGTAATTAAAACAAATAATTGTAACACCTAAATATTTTGATTACTATTATTATCATTATTATGAACACAATATAAAAGACGATTAAAAGCTATTAAACGAAACGATTAGGAAATAATGAGTAAGAGTATCATGATGAAATTAAAATATTATAAGATATTAATTTAGATAAAATTATCGTTCTTATTATTTTTATCATTACTATTATTATTAAAAGTATCGTTAGTATTAAAACTATCATTTTAACAAAAATTATCATTTTAATAGAAATGTCATTGTTACTATAAAATATCATTATTATTATTATTTTAAATAGAATTATTATTTTAAAGATAATATTAAAAATTATCGTAAATATTAAAGTTATCATAATTAGAATTATCGTTTTATCATAATGTCATCTTAGTAATTATAAATATTGATATTTTTATAATAATAATTATTATTATTATTACAAAATAATACAACTTTTACTTACTATCATTATAGATATTATTTTATAAAATAAATATGTGATATAAACATATTTTACTACGTGTAATAACTTACTTTAATAATACCTATCATATTATCTTTATGATATTAAATGAACCCTATAAATTTTATTACTTAATATATATAAAAGTATATTTGATTATATAAATTTAATATAAAATTTTATTTATTAATAAATAAATTATATTATTTACTCTAATAAATCTTTTTAAAATATTTAAAAATATAAAACGACGATATTTAAACTATATATTAATCATGTATAGATTTTTAGAAATTATGTTGAGTCAAATTTACTTTTGTTGACTTTTGCATATTAGTCTCGAGCATTAGGATTGTGGTACACTATGACTTGACCTAATTTGTTAGACAAATATTGACCAACATATAAATATATATAATTAATTTAGGTTCATGAATCCGAGGCCAACCTTGCACTTGTTCAATGACGTTATATGTATTTTTACTACGAAATACAGTATGGTGAGTTTCATTTGCCTTTTTACCCTTTATATTTTTGGGCTGAGAATACATGCGCAACTTTTATAAATGTTTTACGAAATAGACACAAGTACGTGAAACTACATTCTATGGTTGAATTATCGAAATCGAATATGCCCCTTTTTATTAAGTCTGGTAATCTAAGAATTAGGGAACAGACACCCTAATTGACGTGAATCCTAAAGATAGATCTATTGGGCCTAACAAACCCCATCCAAAGTACCGGATGCTTTAGTACTTCGAAATTTATATCATGTCCGAAGGAGGATCCCGGAATGATAGGGGATATTCTTATATGTATCTAGTTAATGTCGGTTACCAGGTGTTCACCATATGAATAATTATTTTTGTCTCTATGCATGGGACGTATATTTATGAGAACTGAAAATGAAATTCTTGTGGTCTATTAAAATGATGGAAATAAATGATTATGATAAACTAATGAACTCACCAACCTTTTGGTTGACACTTTAAAGCATGTTTATTCTCAGGTGTTAAAGAAATCTTCCGCTGTGCATTTGCTCATTTTAAAGATATTACTTGGAGTCTTTCATAGCATATTTTGAAGAACGATGCATTCGAGTCATTGAGTTCATCAAAGATTATTATTAAATCAATTTATAGTTGGATAGTGGATATTATGAAATGGTATGCATGCCTGTCAATTTTTGATGTAAAGAAAGTTTGTCTTTTAAAAACGAATGCAATGTTTGTAAAATGTATCATATAGAGGTCAAATACCTCACAATGTAATCAACTATTGTGAATCATTTATAATGTATATGAACGGGTCCTTTCAGTTGGTATCAGAGCGGTAGTCTTAGTGAACCAGGTATGCATTAGTGTGTCTAACTGATAAGTCGATTGGATGCATTAGTGAGTCTGGAATTCGACCGAATCTGCATGTCAAAAGTTTTGCTTATCATTTTGTGTCGAAAATTAACTACTTATCATCCTCAGAAAATTACCTGCTTATCATTTTTAGTCTAAGACACGTCTTGCTGTATTGATTGCATGAATAGTGTATAGACAAAAATTCATATCTTAGCATATCTGCTAAATCATATCTTATCGTATCTGTTACTTTAAACTTTGCCTGACATATCCCGCAAAGTCCTCCGTAATCTACGAAATCTTTTGATATATATATATATATATATATATATATATATATATATATATATATATATATATATATATATATATATATATATATATATTCTATGTAATTAGAATACCATCCGTTAGCCAAAATCATTTCATATAAAAAAAAATCCTTTATCCAATCGTACGAAATGGAATTCGTCATCAGTTCAAGTCACTCAGATTCTCCGTAATCTACGAAATCTTTTGATATATATATATATATATATATATATATATATATATATATATATATATATATATATATATATATATATATATATATTCTATGTAATTAGAATACCATCCGTTAGCCAAAATCATTTCATATAAAAAAAAATCCTTTATCCAATCGTACGAAATGGAATTCGTCATCAGTTCAAGTCACTCAGATTTCGAAATGGAATCCCATTCAAGCTCCGAAAGCAGTGTGACCGGAATAGATCAACCAATCAGTCATCACCTATTCTGGATGAATTGGGGATGGGTTCGTAGCCTCCTCAATCATTGGAGACAAGAAGAAGGTGATCCCTTCCATCCACCACATTGCCCTCTTGATGAAGAACCTGAAGCACTTACCGGCGAACCTGTCCAAAACACCATTTTCTCGCTCATTTCCAGAGTATCTCGTCACGATTATATATTACATCAAATTTTAGATTTTATTTATCCGCTCGTCCGAACCGACAATCACCCCAGTGTAATAGAAGAAGTCAACGAGCTTCGCGCTCGGGTAGTGGCTTTGGAGAATATGGTGCAGAGATTACAAACACCAGCAGCAGCATCAGCAGCATAACCAGTACTGTAGTGACCCGAACTTTTCCATGTTTATATATATTAATTGAGATTGATATTTACATGATTAAATATTTCCAACATGTTAAGCAATCAAACTTGTTAAGACTTGATTAATTGAAATATGTTTCATATAGACAATTGACCACCCAAGTTGACCGGTGATTCACGAACGTTAAAACTTGTAAAAACTATATGATGACATATATATGGATATATATATAGTTAACATGATACTATGATAAGTAAACATATCATTAAGTATATTAACAATGAACTACATATGTAAAAACAAGACTACTAACTTAATAATTTTTAAACGAGACATATATGTAACGATTATCGTTGTAAAGACATTTAATGTATATATATCATATTAAGAGATATTCATACATGATAATATCATGATAATATAATAATTTAAAATCTCATTTGATATTATAAACATTGGGTTAACAACATTTAACAAGATCGTTAACCTAAAGGTTTCAAAACAACACTTACATGTAACGACTAACGATGACTTAACGACTCAGTTAAAATGTATATACATGTAGTGTTTTAATATGTATTTATACACTTTTGAAAGACTTCAATACACTTATCAAAATACTTCTACTTAACAAAAATGCTTACAATTACATCATCGTTCAGTTTCATCAACAATTCTACTCGTATGCACCCGTATTCGTACTCGTACAATACACAGCTTTTAGATGTATGTACTATTGGTATATATACTCCAATTATCAGCTCTTAGCAGCCCATGTGAGTCACCTAACACATGTGGGAACCATCATTTGGCAACTAGCATGAAATATCTCATAAAATTACAAAAATATGAGTAATCATTCATGACTTATTTACATGAAAACAAAATTACATATCCTTTATATCTAATCCATACACCAACGACCAAAAACACCTACAAACACTTTAATTCTTCAATTTTCTTCATCTAATTGATCTCTCTCAAGTTCTATGTTCAAGTTCTAAGTGTTCTTCATAAATTCTACAAGTTCTAGTTACATAAAATCAAGAATACTTTCAAGTTTGCTAGCTCACTTCCAATCTTGTAAGGTGATCATCCAACCTCAAGAAATCTTTGTTTCTTACAGTAGGTTATCATTCTAATACAAGGTAATAATCATATTCAAACTTTGGTTCAATTTCTATAACTATAACAATCTTATTTCAAGTGATGATCTTACTTGAACTTGTTTTCGTGTCATGATTCTGCTTCAAGAACTTCGAGCCATCCAAGGATCCGTTGAAGCTAGATCCATTTTTCTATTTTCCAGTAGGTTTATCCAAGGAACTTAAGGTAGTAATGATGTTCATAACATCATTCGATTCATACATATAAAGCTATTTTATTCGAAGGTTTAAACTTGTAATCACTAGAACATAGTTTAGTTAATTCTAAACTTGTTCGCAAACAAAAGGTAATCCTTCTAACTTGACTTTTAAAATCAACTAAACACATGTTCTATATCTATATGATATGCTAACTTAATGATTTAAAACCTGGAAACACGAAAAACACCGTAAAACCGGATTTACGCCGTCGTAGTAACACCGCGGGCTGTTTTGGGTTAGTTAATTAAAAACTATGATAAACTTTGATTTAAAAGTTGTTATTCTGAGAAAATGAGTTTTATTATGAACATGAAACTATATCCAAAAATTATGGTTAAACTCAAAGTGGAAGTATGTTTTCTAAAATGGTCATCTAGACGTTGTTCTTTCGACTGAAATGACTACCTTTACAAAAATGACTTGTAACTTATTTTTCCGACTATAAACCTATACTTTTTCTGTTTAGATTCATAAAATATAGTTCAATATGAAACCATAGCAATTTGATTCACTCAAAACGGATTTAAAATGAAGAAGTTATGGGTAAAACAAGATTGGATAATTTTTCTCATTTTAGCTACGTGAAAATTGGTAACAAATCTATTCCAACCATAACTTAATCAACTTGTATTATATATTATGTAATCTTGAGATACCATAGACACGTATACAATGTTTCGACCTATCATTTCGACACATCTATATATATTTCGAAACAACCATAGACACTCTATATGTGAATGTTGGAGTTAGCTATACAGGGTTGAGGTTGATTCCAAAATATATATAGTTTGAGTTGTGATTAATACTGAGATACGTATACACTGGGTCGTGGATTGATTCAAGATAATATTTATCGATTTATTTCTGCACATCTAACTGTGGACAACTAGTTGTAGGTTACTAACGAGGACAGCTGACTTAATAAACTTAAAACATCAAAATATATTAAAAGTGTTGTAAATATATTTTGAACATACTTTGATATATATGTATATATTGTTATAGGTTCGTGAATCAACCAGTGGCCAAGTCTTACTTCCCGACGAAGTAAAAATCTGTGAAAGTGAGTTATAGTCCCACTTTTAAAATCTAATATTTTTGGGATGAGAATACATGCAGGTTTTATAAATGATTTACAAAATAGACACAAGTACGTGAAACTACATTCTATGGTTGAATTATCGAAATCGAATATGCCCCTTTTTATTAAGTCTGGTAATCTAAGAATTAGGGAACAGACACCCTAATTGACGCGAACTCTAAAGATAGATCTATTGGGCCTAACAAACCCCATCCAAAGTACCGGATGCTTTAGTACTTCGAAATTTATATCATATCCGAAGGGTGTCCCGGAATGATGGGGATATTCTTATATATGCATCTTGTTAATGTCGGTTACCAGGTGTTCACCATATGAATGATTTTTATCTCTATGTATGGGATGTGTATTGAAATATGAAATCTTGTGGTCTATTATTATGATTTGATATATATAGGTTAAACCTATAACTCACCAACATTTTTGTTGACGTTTTAAGCATGTTTATTCTCAGGTGATTATTAAGAGCTTCCGCTGTCGCATACTTAAATAAGGACAAGATTTGGAGTCCATGCTTGTATGATATTGTGTAAAAACTGCATTCAAGAAACTTATTTTGTTGTAACATATTTGTATTGTAAACCATTATGTAATGGTCGTGTGTAAACAGGATATTTTAGATTATCATTATTTGATAATCTACGTAAAGCTTTTTAAACCTTTATTGATAAAATAAAGGTTATGGTTTATTTTAAAATGAATGCAGTCTTTGAAAAACGTCTCATGTAGAGGTCAAAACCTCGCAACGAAATCAATTAATATGTAACGTTTTTAATCAATAAGAACGGGACATTTCAGTTGGTATCCGAGCGTTGGTCTTAGAGAACCAGAATTTTGCATTAGTGTGTCTTATTGAGTTTGTTAGGATGCATTAGTGAGTCTGGACTTCGACCGTGTTTACTTGAAAAATGATTGCTTAACAAATTTTGTTGGAAACTATATATTTTTAACATGTGAATATTATGTGATATATTAATCTCTTAACGCGTTTGATATTATGTGATAGATGTCTACCTCTAGAACAAGTCCCATTGACTCACCTAATAATAATGAAGAGTCAAATGTAAATTGGAATGATTCGTGGACTGATTCACAAGTTCCCGAAGAGGAACCGGAAGAAGAGTCGGAACCGGAAGAAGAATCGGAACCGGAAGAAGAATCGGAACCGGGTGAAGAAATAGAACCGGTGGGGGAAATAATAAAACGGTTAAGTAAAATATTGGTGTTTCCGCCAAGGAAGCAAAATATTGGGAGGATTACCAATTCTCCGATGAATCGGATTCCGACGAGAATTCCAATGATGTTATAGAAATTACCCCAACTGAATTTAAAAAGGCAAAAGAAAATAATAAGGGAAAGGGCATAAAAATAGAGAAATCTAATTCCAACCCCGATGAACTTTATATGTATCGTCAACCCCCGAAGTCCTTAAGTTGTAACAATGACCCGGGAACCTCTAAACCACCAGGTTTTTCTAAACCAATGTGGAAAATTACGGCTCGTATTAGGGGAACATCATATATCCCTAGAAACTTGGCAAAACGAACCAAAACCAAAGAAGAAGAAACAAGCGAGTCGGAATAAGATAGTTGTATTCGTGTGGTGTAATATATGTAATATAGTGTGCTTATGCTTTATGATATATGTAAAAATTGCTTGTATTAATAAGTATTTTTTTTATGAATCTAACTCTTGTCTATTTTACAGTATAAAAACACAAAATGGATAGACAACCCAATATTTTAAGAGACCTACCCGGAGACATGATTGATGAAATCTTGTCTAGAGTCGGTCAGAATTCTTCGGCACAACTATTTAAGGCGAGATCAGTTTGTAAGACATTCGAAGAACGTTCCAAGAATGCCTTGGTTTATAAAAGGCTTTCGTTCGAAAGATGGGGGATATCACATTGGGAAATCCATAAGTTACGATGTGTTTACATTGACGCATATATTGCGGGGAACCCAAATGCTATTTTACGCAATGGGTTAAGAAATTATTTTGACTCAATATATCCGAATATTGGACTTCGTGATTTAGAAAAAGCGGCTAACATGCAACATAAAGAAGCATGTTATGCTTACGGATTAGTAATGTTCGCTTCTCACCAAAGTGAGAACAAGAACATCGGGCTACAACTATTAAACAAAACGTTCCCACAAGTGACGGAGTCGGTAATTGGGGTAAGAAATGAGGTTTTTATATTGTTACGGGACTGTTGGACATTATGTAACCCTCGTCCCTTTGACGACGTTACAACACGCTGTCTTATCAACGGCCATAATGGTTATGTTCCACAAGACCAAGGATGGGAAGTAATCCTAGTAAAACCAGAATGCATGACTTGTTTCTGGACGTATGAATTACGTGTCTTTATTGCCTTTGCTGAACGACTTGTGTACTAGCTAGAATTATCTTCACAACCATCTTGTATCAAATTTATTGTGTGCTATATTTCATGCTATATGTAAAATAAGCGGTATTGTAAGTTTGTAAAATATTGTGTAAAAGTTTGAACGCGAAATATTATTATAATCAGTTTTTCATATAGAATTGTAGTAGTTGAATTGTATATTAGCTACTAAGTATGAACTTAACGGGTAGGTACTACCCGAATTTAAACTTATAAAACGCTAATATGAAGAAAAAGCTTTTATAAATGAGTTCATATTATGCTACGAAATACTATTAACTACTCTTAATATTCTGTATGATTAACTTGTTCCATTTGATTATTTTGAAGGAAATGGCACCTTCTACTCGACACACCGTGAATATGAATGAAGAGGAATTCCGTACTTTTCTAGCTTCAAACATAGCCGCAGTACAGGCTGCGCTACATACCAACAATAACCTTGGATCTAGCAGTACAGGAAATCGTGTAGGATGCACCTACAAAGAATTCACTGCCTGCAAACCTTTGGAATTTGATGGAACCGAAGGACCGATCGGATTGAAACGGTGGACCGAGAAGGTCGAATCGGTGTTTGCCATAAGCAAGTGTACTGAAGAGGACAAAGTGAAGTACGCTACGCATACCTTCACAGGTTCTGCGTTAACATGGTGGAATACCTATCTAGAGCAAGTGGGACAAGACGATGCGTACGCACTACCGTGGTCAGCATTCAAGCACTTGATGAACGAGAAGTACCGTCCCAGAACCGAGGTCAATAAGCTCAAGACAGAACTTAGAGGGTTACGAACCCAAGGATTTGATATTACCACGTACGAAAGATGATTCACAGAATTGTGCCTATTGTGTCCGGGAGCATTCGAAGATGAGGAAGAGAAGATCGACGCGTTTGTGAAAGGATTACCGGAAAGAATCCAAGAAGATATAAGTTCACACGAGCCCGCCTCCATACAACAGGCATGTAGAATGGCTCACAAACTAGTGAACCAGATTGAAGAAAGAATTAAAGAACAGACTGCTGAAGAGGCCAATGTGAAGCAAGTCAAAAGAAAGTGGGAGGAAAACGGTGATAAGAATCACCAATACAACAACAACAGTAATTACAACAATAATCGCAACAATTATCCCAACAATCGCAACATCAATCGCAACTACAACAAACGGCCCAACAACAACAATAACAACAGCAACTACAATAATCATCCCAACAACAATAATAACCGCAACAACAATAACAATCAGAAGCAGCTATGCCAAAGGTGTGAAAAGTATCACTCAGGGTTCTGCACCAAATTTTGCAACAAGTGTAAAAGAAATGGTCATAGCGCGGCGAAGTGTGAGGTCTACGGACCAGGGGTTAATAGAACGAAAGGAAAAAATGGTGTCAGAACGAGTAATGGCGGAGCAAATAGTGTCGGAGCAAGTTATGCCAATGTAGTTTGTTATAAATGTGGAAAACCGGGCCACATTATTAGAAATTGCCCGAACCAGGAGAACACGAATGGACAAGGCCGCGGAAGAGTTTTCAATATTAATGCGGCAGAGGCACAGGAAGACCCGGAGCTTGTTACGGGTACGTTTCTTATTGACAATAAATCTGCTTACGTTTTATTTGATTCGGGTGCGGATAGAAGCTATATGAGTAGAGATTTTTGTGCTAAATTAAGTTGTCCATTGACGCCTTTGGATAGTAAATTTTTACTCGAATTAGCAAATGGTAAATTAATTTCAGCAGATAATATATGTCGGAATCGAAAAATTAAACTGGTTAGCGAAACATTTAAGATTGATTTGATACCAGTAGAGTTAGGGAGTTTTGATGTGATAATCGGTATGGACTGGTTGAAAGAAGTGAAAGCAGAGATCGTTTATTACAAAAATGCAATTCGCATTATACGAGAAAAAGGAAAACCCTTAATGGTGTACGGAGAAAAGGGCAACACGAAGCTACATCTTATTAGTAATTTGAAGGCACAAAAACTAATAAGTAAAGGTTGCTATGCTGTTCTAGCACACGTCGAGAAAGTACAAACTGAAGAAAAGAGCATCAATGATGTTCCCATTGCAAAAGAATTTCCCGATGTATTTCCGAAAGAATTACCGGGATTACCCCCACATCGATCCGTTGAATTTCAAATAGATCTTGTACCAGGAGTTGCACCAATAGCTCGTGCTCCTTACAGACTCGTACCCAGCGAGATGAAAGAACTGCAAAGCCAATTACAAGAACTTTTAGAGCGTGGTTTCATTCGACCAAGCACATCACCGTGGGGAGCTCCTGTTTTGTTTGTCAAGAAGAAAGATGGTACATTCAGGTTGTGTATCGACTACCGAGAGTTGAACAAACTTACCATCAAGAACCGCTACCCACTACCGAGAATTGATGACTTATTTGATCAACTACAAGGCTCGTCTGTTTATTCAAAGATTGACTTACGTTCCGGGTATCATCAAATGCGGGTGAAAGAAGATGATATTCCAAAGACTGCTTTCAGAACACGTTACGGTCATTACGAGTTTATGGTCATGCCGTTTGGTTTAACTAATGCACCAGCTGTGTTCATGGACCTTATGAACCGAGTGTGTGGACCATACCTTGACAAGTTTGTCATTGTTTTCATTGATGACATACTTATTTACTAAAAGAATGACCAAGAACACGGTGAACATTTGAGAAAGGTGTTAGAAGTATTGAGGAAGGAAGAATTGTACGCTAAGTTTTCAAAGTGTGCATTTTGGTTGGAAGAAGTTCAATTCCTCGGTCACATAGTGAACAAAGAAGGTATTAAGGTAGATCCGGCAAAGATAGAAACTATTGAAAAGTGGGAAACCCCGAAAACTCCGAAACACATACGCCAATTTTTAGGACTAGCTGGTTACTACAGAAGGTTCATCCAAGACTTTTCCAGAATAGCAAAACCCTTGACTGCATTAACGCATAAAGGGAAGAAATTTGAATGGAATGATGAATAAGAGAAAGCGTTTCAGTTATTGAAGAAAAAGCTAACTACGGCACCTATATTGTCATTGCCTGAAGGGAATGATGATTTTGTGATTTATTGTGACGCATCAAAGCAAGGTCTCGGTTGTGTATTAATGCAACGAACGAAGTTGATTGCTTATGCGTCTAGACAATTGAAGATTCACGAACAAAATTATACAACGCATGATTTGGAATTAGGCGCGGTTGTTTTTGCATTAAAGACTTGGAGGCACTACTTATATGGGGTCAAAAGTATTATATATACCGACCACAAAAGTCTTCAACACATATTTAATCAGAAACAACTGAATATGAGGCAGCGTAGGTGGATTGAATTATTGAATGATTACGACTTTGAGATTCGTTACCACCCGGGGAAGGCAAATGTGGTAGCCGATGCCTTGAGCAGGAAGGACAGAGAACCTATTCGAGTAAAATCTATGAATATAATGATTCATAATAACCTTACTACTCAAATAAAGGAGGCGCAACAAGGAATTTTTAAAAGAGGGAAATTTAAAGGATGAAATACCCAAAGGATCGGAGAAGCATCTTAATATTCGGGAAGACGGAACCCGGTATAGGGCTGAAAGGATTTGGGTACCAAAATTTGGAGATATGAGAGAAATGGTACTTAGAGAAGCTCATAAAACCAGATACTCAATACATCCTGGAACGGGGAAGATGTACAAGGATCTCAAGAAACATTTTTGGTGGCCGGGTATGAAAGCCGATGTTGCTAAATACGTAGGAGAATGTTTGACGTGTTCTAAGGTCAAAGCTGAGCATCAAAAACCATCAGGTCTACTTCAACAACCCGAAATCCCGGAATGGAAATGGGAAAACATTACCATGGATTTCATCACTAAATTGCCAAGGACTGCAAGTGGTTTTGATACTATTTGGGTAATAGTTGATCGTCTCACCAAATCAGCACACTTCCTGCCAATAAGAGAAGATGACAAGATGGAGAAGTTAGCACAACTGTATTTGAAGGAAGTCGTCTCCAGACATGGAATACCAATCTCTATTATCTCTGATAGGGATGGCAGATTTATTTCAAGATTATGGCAGACATTACAGCAAGCATTAGGAACTCGTCTAGACATGAGTACTGCCTATCATCCACAAACTGATGGGCAGAGCGAAAGGACAATACAAACGCTTGAAGACATGCTACGAGCATGTGTTATTGATTTCGGAAACAGTTGGGATCGACATCTACCGTTAGCAGAATTTTCCTACAACAACAGCTACCATTCAAGCATTGAGATGGCGCCGTTTGAAGCACTTTATGGTAGAAAGTGCAGGTCTTCGATTTGTTGGAGTGAAGTGGGGGATAGACAGATTACGGGTCCGGAGATTATACAAGAAACTACCGAGAAGATCATCCAAATTCAACAACGGTTGAAAACCGCCCAAAGTCGACAAAAGAGCTACGCTGACATTAAAAGAAAAGATATAGAATTTGAAATTGGAGAGATGATCATGCTTAAAGTTGCACCTTGGAAAGGCGTTGTTCGATTTGGTAAACGAGGGAAATTAAATCCAAGGTATATTGGACCATTCAAGATTATTGATCGTGTCGGACCAGTAGCTTACCGACTTGAGTTACCTCAACAACTCGCGGCTGTACATAACACTTTCCACGTCTCGAATTTGAAGAAATGTTTTGCTAAAGAAGATCTCACTATTCCGTTAGATGAAATCCAAATCAACGAAAAACTCCAATTCATCGAAGAACCCGTCGAAATAATGGATCGTGAGGTTAAAAGACTTAAGCAAAACAAGATACCAATTGTTAAGGTTCGATGGAATGCTCGTAGAGGACCCGAGTTCACCTGGGAGCGTGAAGATCAGATGAAGAAGAAATACCCTCATCTATTTCCAGAAGATTCGTCAACACCTTCAACAGCTTAAAATTTCGGGACGAAATTTATTTAACGGGTAGGTACTGTAGTGACCCGAACTTTTCCATGTTTATATATATTAATTGAGATTGATATTTACATGATTAAATGTTTCCAACATGTTAAGCAATCAAACTTGTTAAGACTTGATTAATTGAAATATGTTTCATATAGACAATTGACCACCCAAGTTGACCGGTGATTCACGAACGTTAAAACTTGTAAAAACTATATGATGACATATATATGGATATATATATAGTTAACATGATACTATGATAAGTAAACATATCATTAAGTATATTAACAATGAACTACATATGTAAAAACAAGACTACTAACTTAATGATTTTTAAACGAGACATATATGTAACGATTATAGTTGTAAAGACATTTAATGTATATATATATATATCATATTAAGAGATATTCATAGATGATAATATCATGATAATATAATAATTTAAAATCTCATTTGATATTATAAACATTGGGTTAACAACATTTAACAAGATCGTTAACCTAAAGGTTTCAAAACAACACTTACATGTAACGACTAACGATGACTTAACGACTCAGTTAAAATGTATATACATGTAGTGTTTTAATATGTATTTATACACTTTTGAAAGACTTCAATACACTTATCAAAATACTTCTACTTAACAAAAATGCTTACAATTACATCATCGTTCAGTTTCATCAACAATTCTACTCGTATGCACCCGTATTCGTACTCGTACAATACACAGCTTTTAGATGTATGTACTATTGGTATATATACTCCAATGATCAGCTCTTAGCAGCCCATGTGAGTCACCTAACACATGTGGGAACCATCATTTGGCAACTAGCATGAAATATCTCATAAAATTACAAAAATATGAGTAATCATTCATGACTTATTTACATGAAAACAAAATTACATATCCTTTATATCTAATCCATACACCAACGACCAAAAACACCTACAAATACTTTAATTCTTCAATTTTCTTCATCTAATTGATCTCTCTCAAGTTCTATCTTCAAGTTCTAAGTGTTCTTCATAAATTCTACAAGTTCTAGTTACATAAAATCAAGAATACTTTCAAGTTTGCTAGCTCACTTCCAATCTTGTAAGGTGATCATCCAACCTCAAGAAATCTTTGTTTCTTACAGTAGGTTATCATTCTAATACAAGGTAATAATCATATTCAAACTTTGGTTCAATTTCTATAACTATAACAATCTTATTTCAAGTGATGATCTTACTTGAACTTGTTTTCGTGTCATGATTCTGCTTCAAGAACTTCGAGCCATCCAAGGATCCGTTGAAGCTAGATCCATTTTTCTCTTTTCCATTAGGTTTATCCAAGGAACTTAAGGTAGTAATGATGTTCATAACATCATTCGATTCATACATATAAAGCTATCTTATTCGAAGGTTTAAACTTGTAATCACTAGAACATAGTTTAGTTAATTCTAAACTTGTTCGCAAACAAAAGGTAATCCTTCTAACTTGACTTTTAAAATCAACTAAACACATGTTCTATATCTATATGATATGCTAACTTAATGATTTAAAACCTGGAAACACGAAAAACACCGTAAAACCGGATTTACGCCGTCGTAGTAACACCGCGGGCTGTTTTGGGTTAGTTAATTAAAAACTATGATAAACTTTGATTTAAAAGTTGTTATTCTGAGAAAATGAGTTTTACTATGAACATGAAACTATATCCAAAAATTATGGTTAAACTCAAAGTGGAAGTATGTTTTCTAAAATGGTCATCTAGACGTCGTTCTTTCGACTAAAATGACTACCTTTACAAAAATGACTTGTAACTTATTTTTCCGACTATAAACCTATACTTTTTCTGTTTAGATTCATAAAATAGAGTTCAATATGAAACCATAGCAATTTGATTCACTCAAAACGGATTTAAAATGAAGAAGTTATGGGTAAAACAAGATTGGATAATTTTTCTCATTTTAGCTACGTGAAAATTGGTAACAAATCTATTCCAACCATAACTTAATCAACTTGTATTGTATATTATGTAATCTTGAGATACCATAGACACGTATACAATGTTTCGACCTATCATTTCGACACATCTATATATATTTCGGAACAACCATAGACACTCTATATGTGAATGTTGGAGTTAGCTATACAGGGTTGAGGTTGATTCCAAAATATATATAGTTTGAGTTGTGATCAATATTGAGATACGTATACACTGGGTCGTGGATTGATTCAAGATAATATTTATCGATTTATTTCTGTACATCTAACTGTGGACAACTAGTTGTAGGTTACTAACGAGGACAGCTGACTTAATAAACTTAAAACATCAAAATATATTAAAAGTGTTGTAAATATATTTTGAACATACTTTGATATATATGTATATATTGTTATAGGTTCGTGAATCAACCAGTGGCCAAGTCTTACTTCCCGACGAAGTAAAAATCTGTGAAAGTGAGTTATAGTCCCACTTTTAAAATCTAATATTTTTGGGATGAGAATACATGCAGGTTTTATAAATGATTTACAAAATAGACACAAGTACGTGAAACTACATTCTATGGTTGAATTATCAAAATCGAATATGCCCCTTTTTATTAAGTCTGGTAATCTAAGAATTAGGGAACAGACACCCTAATTGACGCGAACTCTAAAGATAGATCTATTGGGCCTAACAAACCCCATCCAAAGTACCGGATGCTTTAGTACTTCGAAATTTATATCATATCCGAAGGGTGTCCCGGAATGATGGGGATATTCTTATATATGCATCTTGTTAATGTCGGTTACCAGGTGTTCACCATATGAATGATTTTTATCTCTATGTATGGGATGTGTATTGAAATATGAAATCTTGTGGTCTATTATTATGATTTGATATATATAGGTTAAACCTATAACTCACCAACATTTTTGTTGACGTTTTAAGCATGTTTATTCTCAGGTGATTATTAAGAGCTTCCGCTGTCGCATACTTAAATAAGGACAAGATTTGGAGTCCATGCTTGTATGATATTGTGTAAAAACTGCATTCAAGAAACTTATTTTGTTGTAACATATTTGTATTGTAAACCATTATGTAATGATCGTGTGTAAACAGGATATTTTAGATTATCATTAATTGATAATCTACGTAAAGCTTTTTAAACCTTTATTGATGAAATAAAGGTTATGGTTTATTTTAAAATGAATGCAGTCTTTGAAAAACGTCTCATATAGAGGTCAAAACCTCGCAACGAAATCAATTAATATGGAACGTTTTTAATCAATAAGAACGGGACATTTCAAGTACCACCATCATCAACACCAACAGTACCATTACCACCTCCAACCACAACCGCGTCGTAAACCTCAACTTCACAATCTGTCCCACGAGCATCAACGTCATACGCACCATAGATACCAAGGAGTACCAACAACAATAACTGACGAAGTATTAATTCATAACTTCATTGGAGAAACATTCCGCGGCGATTATGTAATCTCTAAAGTCTTAGAGATTATCTAATCTAGCCCTAACCATAAATCAGTTAAGCAAACCAAAATGATGGAAGGAAGAGTAGAAACCCTGACAAAAATGGTGTGTGATTAACAAGCTAAACTTGCTTTACCAACAACATCAATAGTACCATCAGCGTTACCAGCATCGTCATTACAGTCAACATCCGAATCAACAACACCGATAACATCACAAACTCCGTCAGTTCAAGAATCACTGTGGACATCATTACGAATCAATAACGTTTATATTGTATCAACGAGTTATGAAGAATTAACTCATTTCCTCTGAAGAAATTATATGTATATTATATATATATATATATATATATATATATATATATATATATATATATATATATATATATATATATTGAAATAAATCTTTCAGTGCTAAGCTATTGTGTGTGAATCTTAACTACTCGGTTAATTCATATTACAAATATGCAATAATGTACGTCCTTCGGCCGCAACTTAACCAGCGTTAACTACAATCTCTGTCGCAATTCAACAAATTCCAATTCATAATAAATCAAGTATATATTTGATTTTACACTTTCATCATCAATGTACCCGAAACTTTTCAGATAACATCATTCGTACTTTGCGAAATTCACAAGAATTCCTTGAACCGAACACCATACATCAACAAATAACGAAGTATTGATTCATAATTTTAATGTCATTAAAGAAATACTGCTTAAAAGATATGTACTTTTTAAAGCCTTTAGGGATTATTCAATTCTAGTTTCAACCGTAAATTAAATGAGTTTAATTTAACATTAACTCATTAAATCTATGTTACATCTGAAGAAAATATACATATATATATTTTCATAAAGACTGTAATAAAATTCTTTTGTACAAAATATTAATTGTGAAAATTTTTTTAACGGGTAGGTAATACCCGAGAGATATATAAATTCACAATTAATATGTTACATTCTTCGAATCTGATTCAGCAAATCATCCATTATACTCCCTACTTTCACAACAATATACATTCTTTTATAGAAATCAAAACAACCATACTCATTCAAAATTTAATTACATATTCTGATTTTGAAATCTCAAAATTTAACTTGAGATATGACCAAAATCATCACTCTTAGATCCTTACATCTTTCACAAGCTATATTTTGACTTCAAAACTGTGTTAGAACATCAAATGTATGTTAACGATTACAATCTGTGTTCAAACCCTTCGAAAATTTCTGAAGACACTTCGAATGATGAACAATCGAGATGATGATCCAACCACATGTTACCCACAGTTATGTACCCGAAAAACTCTTGAAACCAAAGTAAAAGTTTAAACAACGTATCCGCGTCAGATTCTTTGGCATTTATTAGTAAAAATAACTTTGCGACTCCTATTCAAAGTAGCCAGTTTTGTCACAGCTCCAGCAAGTCAACTTCGACTTTTCAGTCAGACTAACCTTATTATAACCTTGAGATATACACCATCATTACCAGGGAACCTTTTACATTCCATCATATTATTAGTAGATGTACCAACAACTTCATTACCCTTTGACTTTAGCCTCTCCAAAAAGTCATCATAATTATTCATTGAAACCCCATCATTTACTCATTCGCATCTTGTAATGAGAATTGCCATACGAATCATTGGGAATTAGCAATCAGTATTTTGAAATCTTGCAGCATGTCTGCGCCAACAGTTATATGTGTATATATAACGTCTATCTTCTGGACTTAATTTGAATGTGAAGTTTCTGAAAAACACTCCGAACTACGAATTGGTTCTTCAAAAATGGAAAAAATGCTGATGAAGCAGCAAAAACTATAAACGACTTTAAATGGTAAAAGCTGGATGATAATGATGAAGTGTGCTGGCAAAGCGCAGAAAAAGAGAAGTTTTGGAACTGGAAAACGGATTGAGCAAAGTAGGAAGGAGGCTGTGGACAAATTACAAAGACTGAACCTGACTTTAAAGGATCCAAATGATTCAGTACCTGCTGAAGTCATTAACGAATACCTTGCTCCTGACTCTAAACCCCTGCGGACAATATTCTTCATCATCCTCTGATATTAGAAATTCTAAAATATCATCATATCTTTCATTATAAATATCCTCCATATTTCTGAAGATATTTTCTTAATTTTTCTTATTTGAAATCATTTACCTCTTCGCGCTATCTGCATTACATCATAAAAGAAACTATTTTAGTTTCTAAATTCTGAAAGATTCAAGTTTAAAATAGGAATATTTTGAAGTAGTGTTGAGAACTGAAGCATGAATTAGTATAATATAATGACACTTGATCAATGTGATTATATTACAGTAAGTCATGCTGAGTTTCTAAATGGAACGTGATGATTCACAGATCATAACATCATCATGTGCCATGTTATATGACTCTTGTATTCTATTTAACCTCTAAAATATCAAGAAAATATTTCTTCCTTTCTTCGTACTTCCAAAACATTCGTCAATATGCTCCATCCAGTTCTGAATCTTGATATACTCCTAACTTTCATATCGGTCATTCTTCTTTTTCATCTACCACCGGAGGAATTTATTTACTTTTACTATTATCTGGAGGTTATAGTGTTTTTAATTCTCCCGTGCCTTTACGTTGCAATACGTTTTGATATGCACGGTTTGTAATTTATGTATTGTTGTCGGGCTTTATATTTTCTTTTATATTTAAGAGTTCCATGCTTTTGTCTCCTCTTCCCGACTTCAAGTCAAGCGAGTAATGGTCCAGAATTCGTAGGTATGAAGCTTCAGATGAACAATACTAATGTTCTAAGAAAGAAATGGTAATAGCACGATCTGACTTGTTAAATTACCAGAAAATTACAGAAAAGACCGAATCATCAAGAAAAATATTTTCTTGATAATTCTAGAGGTTAAATAGAATGAAAAAGTTATGTAACATGGCACATGATGATGGTATGGTCTGTGAATCATCATGTTCTATTAGAAACTCAGCATCACTTACTGTAATATAATTACGTTGATTAAGTGTCATTATATTATACTAACTCATGCTTCAGTCCCCAACACTACTTCAAAAAACATTTATAATTTAAATTCTAATTTTCTTCTTCTTCAGAATTTAGAAACTAAAACAGTTTCTTTTATGATATAACACAGATAGCGTGCATAAATGAATAATTTCAGATAATAATAGTTACGAAAATAACTTCAGAAATATCGAGGATATTTATAATGAAAGATACGATGATATCATATAATATCTAAGATCAGAGGATGGTGAAGAATATTATCCACAAGGGTTTAGAGTAAGGAGCAAGGTATTCGCTAAAGACTTCAGCAGACACTGAATCATTTGGATCCTTTAAAGGCAGATTTAGTCCTTGTGATTTGTCCACAGCCTCCTTCAGGGTTTGCTCAATCCGTTTTTCAGTTCCAAACCTTCTCTTTTTCTGTGCTTTGCTAACTCAATTTTTTTTTCATCAACTTTTGACTATTACGGTTGTCTACGGTTTCTGCTGCTTCATTCAGCTTTTTAAAACTTCATAGTACCGATTCGTAGGCTGAAGTGCTATTCCGGATTTCAGAATTATAATTCCAGGAGATAACGTTATATGTATATGCAGAAATGATGTGAGATTCAAGAATAATTATTGATGCTTCCTGGGGTTTGGTATGACAATTATTGTTACAAGATGTAGATGGGTACATGACAAGGTTTTATAGTGATCTTTCAGAGAGATTTAAGTCAAAGAGCAATAAAGTTGCCGGTAAGCTTACTACTAATATGGTGGAATATAAAAGGTTCCCCGGTAACGATGGTAAAAAGACAATGCATATATCAAGGTTATAATAAGGCTACTCTGGATGAAAAGTCGAAGTTGTCTTGTTGGAGCTGTGACAAAATTCGCTATTTGGAAAAGGGATTGTAAAGTTATTTTGGGTAATAATAATGCTAAAGGATCTGACACGGATACGTGTTGAACCTTTACTTAGCTTCAAGTGTCCTCTGAATGCATATCTATATGCATATATTCTTTGTTTGTATCGTGTGATTGGTTCATTCTCTCGATTGTTCCTTAGTTAAGTTATTTTCAAGAATTTTGAAGGGTTTAGACGTAGGTTGTCATCCTCAATATCCGTATAATGAATTCGTCGTGAATCTTGAATGATACGATTATCTTTATGAGTTCTGTGAATGAAAGTGATGTTCTAGTATAGTTTGAATTTAAAGTATGATTTTGAAGGATGTAGGAATTTAAGATGGATGGCTCTTCTTAAATCTTGACTTGGATTTTGATCTGTCAAAATCAGAATATGTAATTGAATTGGTAGGAAAAATGGTTGTCTTGAATTTTGTGAATTGATGTATATTGCTATGAAAGGAGAGAGTATAATTAACGATTGTCGAAATATCATTGAAAATGTACAGTGTAACATATTAATGTGAACTTTAGTATTTCTCGGGTATTACCTACCCGTTAAAATAAAATTTCACAAGTAATATTTTGTATAAAAGAATTTTTATTATAGTCTTTATGAAAATATATGTATGTATATTTTCTTCAGATGTAATATGGATTTAATGAGTTAATATTATATTAATCTCATTTGGTTTACGGTTGGAACTAGAAATGAATAATCCCTAAAACTTTAGAGATTACATAATCGCCGCGGAATATTTCTTCAACGTAAATGAAATAATGAATTAATACTTCATCACTCATTATTGTTGGTATCCCTCACTGCCTGCGGTGCGTATGATGTTGATGCTCGAGGTATAGATTGTGACGTTGAGGTGTGGGATGTGGATGTTGTTGTTGATAGTGGTAATGGTACTGTTGATGTTGCTGATGGTGGTACTGTTGATGCCGGTGATGTTGCTGGTGCTTGTAACCTTTGCACCATATTTTCCAAAGCCACTACCCGAGTGCGAAGCTTGTTGACTTCTTCTATTACACCGGGATGATTGTCGGTTCGGACGAGCGGATGAATAAATCTAAAATTTGAGATAGTATATAATCGCGACGAGATACTCTGGAAATGAGAGAGAAAATGGTGTTTCAGACAGGTTCGCCGGTAAGTGCTTCTGGTTCTTTGCCAAGAGGGAAATGTGGTGGATGGAAGGGATCACCTTCTTCTTGTCTCCAATGATTAAGTAGACTGCGAACCCATCCCCAATTAATCCAGAATAGATGATGACTAATTGGTTGATACATTCCAGTCACACTGGTTTCGGAGCTTGAGTGAAACTCCATATCGGAATCCGAGGGACTTGAACTAGTGGCGAGTACCATTTCGTACGATTGAATAAAGGATTTTTTTAATATGAAATGATTTCCGACTATCGGATGGTATTCTAATTACATAGAATATCTATATATATATATATAGAACAAAAGATTTCGTAGATTACGGAAGAATTTACGGAATATGTCAGGCAATGTTTACAGTAACAGATACGCTAAGACATGATTTAGCAGATATACTAAGATATGAATTTGTCTATACACCATTTATGCAATCAATGCAGTAAGATGTGCCTAGACTAAGAATGATAAGCAAGTAATTTCTAACAAGAAATGATTAGCAAAACTTTTGACATGTAGACATGGCCGAAGTCCAGACTCACTAATGCATCCTAACAACTATCAGTTAGACACACTAATGCAAGACCTGGTTCGCTAAGACCACCGCTCTGATGCCAACTGAAACGACCCATTCATATCACTATAAACACAGTACATTATTCATTGGTCCCATAGCGAGGTATTTGGCCTCTATATGATACGTTTTAGAAATTATTGCATTCGTTTCATAAAAAGCACACCATTATTATACATAATACATGTTTTAAACAAGTGGGCAATTATTTAAGAGATAATCCCCATAATACATCGGTTTCCAAATAATACACACGTGACATAAAAGTTGAATATAATACATGACGAATGTTTTATTGAATGTAACACTTCATTTAAACAAAAACATGAGACTCCATGCACAGCTTGCTCAGATAATGCAACAGCGGAAGACTTTCTTAAGAACCTGAGAATAAACATGCTTAAACAGTCAACACAAAGGTTGGTGAGATATACAGGTTTAGCATCGATATAAATATAGACCACAAGATTTTATAGTTATAAATACATGCACACTCACAAGTGTATAAAAGTATTCTCTAAGTTGTTGAGCGCTTCGGTAACCATACTTAACCGTTAATGTGGCATATTCCCTTTATTATGAAATCTCCCTACACTGGACCAAGTGTAGTAAAAATGAAGTACTATACAACCGTTTACGATACTAGAGCGACTAACCCAGTTGGGGTTGTCAAACCCGACAGATCTATCAATAGGATTCGCGCTTACATGTTCTTACAACATGTAAATATTAGTTACCAAGCTATTAGGGAAGATATGCAAAGTGGTACAACTCAATGTAGAATATATTTTAAGTACTTGTGTCCATGGCGTAAAACATAAACTGCATGTATTCTCATCCCAAAATATTTTTAGAGTTTAAAAATGGGACTATATACTCACAGTAGTAAAAGTATATTAATAATAAGTTTTCAACTTATTAAAAATATGACCGTCGTCCTTGAATTCACGAACCTATAACAATAATAACGATTCAGATAATAATACGACATATGAATAAAATAAAGCAAGTTCATAGAATACTTATATAATAATTTTTAACATTTTATGTTAGTAGTCCATTGTTAGTAGTCCAAAATAGTCCGAAAAGTCCAACAGTCCAATAATCGATATATAAATATATATATATATATATATATATATATATATATATATATATATATATATATAATCTTAGATTTACCCCACGACGTATTGTATACGTATTGTATTTGCATCAACCCAGAGACGTATTGTATACGTATTATCTTAGAATTAACTAAGACATATTGTGTACGTATTGTCTTAGGATTTATCAAAACGTATTGTATACTTATTGTGTTAGGACGTACCAAGAATATTATTATACATATATACAATCACATAATTGACCAAAATTATAATATTTTGTTATACTACTGATAACATGTCCAAATATATAAATATAGGATATAGGAAAAGTTAACAAGGATATGGTTAATATAGGTTTTATAATTAAAATTTCGTCCATACAACGTTAATTTTAGCAGATTTTGTTTCGCTCGTCAAATATTCATTACAACTCCGTTTAAAGTGAATCAAATTGCTATGGATTCCTTAAGAAGTAAATTTTACAAAACCAATTCTAAAAGTTCATCCCAAGTAGTAATTTTTAGAGCTTTACCCTCTTTTTGTGTCGGTGGACAGATTTGGGAAAATCCAGGCATCCACCCAATATATGATTTTTGATAAAATACTTCCACTTTGTCTAAAATCATGAAACAAATACTGGAAGTCTTATTTACATATATTAACATATTTCCAAATTCTTAGCCTTGAACTCAAAGTCTAAGATAGGTTTTTAATTCCCAACCCAAAACAGTCCGCTTTTTACCGAATGGAGATTAAAGGATATATGTTAAGTTTCAAGGTGTTCTTCATATGTACAAGTTATAAGTTCTTATATTAACTTAATATAACATCATAATACATATAAATAAGTGTTATTGGAGTTATGTTAGAAATATTAGATTAGTTTTTCAAACAAGCTTGGTGTTCACCAAAACAAGTTCTAGTTTTTACATGTTTTATAAGTATAATAAGATAGCAACTATACAAGGAATTGAAAAGAATTTTGAGAAGTATTTTACCTTGATTATGAAGTGGAAAGTTGCTGAGATTAAAGTATGATATGAGAGCATTCAAGTGTGTGTTTTTAGTTTAAGAAAATGTGGAGTAAAAATGAGTTAAAATGGTCCTTATTTATAAGCTTATAATTTTGGCTTTTAGTAAAAATATATAAGATAAGTTAAATTGTATTAAGTCATGCATGACATATTAAATTTATTAGGTCATGGATGACATATTACACAAATAATTGCAGATTTCTATTGGTATATACCAATAGTAAATACTTCTAGAAGCTGTGTATAATACGGGTAAAAATACCGTATGAATGCGAGTAGAATTCTTTAGAAAATTGAATGGAAATATGAGTATAGCTATCCTTTATATGTATTGGTATACTATAAAGTGTATTCAATACTTGTAAGGATATATTTACACTCGTAATACATTATATGTAAATACATTTTAACATAAGTTAATTACGTCGTTTAAATAGTAACATATATATTGTTTGAAAACTCTTTAAATTAGTAGTATGAAAATATATATATAATACTTTGTTAATATACTTAATGAGATTTTAATTATCATATTTTCAAGTTAAATATATATAAATCCATATATATACACAATAATTAAACAATTAAAAAATTAAATCAAGTTATGACGTTCGTGAATCGTCGAAATAAAAGGGTGACCAAAAGCTTGTGTAAAACTCTTTCCGGGGGTTCAAGATTTATTAAAAATCATTGCTTATTAAGTCGGAATTATATAAAGATTAAGTTTAAATTTGGTCAGAAATTTCCGGGTCGTCACACCCAACACCCTCCACCATCCGTCTATCCTTGCATTTCTGATTTAATTCCCACTATTATATTTTTAACATATAATTCGTTGTGTAATCATCTTCCCCACATCATAAATCTTGTATTCATTTTATCACTAACCTTTCATCAAAAATCATCATTACTCTCGGTCATGCACCTCTTCCTCATGCATCATCTAAAACTCTAGTGTTATATCACCTTCATCATCATTCTAATTAGTTTCCTAGAACCCATAAATTGGGTCTTGGCCTAACAATAAAACCAAATTTAAGTGGCCCAAATTGATAAACCAATTTGTTGATGCATTTTCAGTAAGTCCCTAGACATCTATCCTACGTTTGCGATCAGTACTTCATTTTATGGGCTACCATGATCGCTCTTCATTATCTTATCTGTGGTTACAGGTACTGCAGGAACGCGATATGGATGTTTGACTATCTTAGACTCAGTCAGACATACGAGTGACGCCTCACTCGTACGGCTGACAAGCTCATACGCACGAGTGTGATATGCTGAGTCACAAACCTAATCTATGTAAACATACACGAGTGAGTGATCACCCATATAGCTGAGACAAACCACTCGTACGAGTGAGGGCTGACTCGCACCGTTGTGTCGACAGCAGGGGTATATAAGTGTTATGTTCTTCATTTTAGTTTAAGCCTCTCATTACACACACATCACTCAGATCAGGTAGCCTGTTCGATTCTCTCTCAACCCAAATCACTCAAGTGGTGAATAATAGCTCTAGATGTTAATATAATCACACCTCCATTGTTGTGGTTTGACTTAATTAATCCCAAAAAGCAAAAATATTCATTAAAATGGTTTGATTCACTAATTTCGCCTTTGCGTGAGTTAAACGTGTTGATTTTGAAGTTCCTAGTCATGTTCCATCATTGGTATCAGAGCATTGGTTGTGATTTCAACATCATCTATTGATTTTTGGTGATTTAAGAGTTTATTATTTTGGGTTTTTGAGTTTAGAGTGATTTTGATCAAAAAAGAATCATTTTTACGTGTGTAATTGTGATTAGAGAGTGTTTTTATGTTAGTTTAGTGCTAATCCAGCTTGTGGACAAAGAAATTGAAGTTTAACATCAGTTTCTATGGTTTTAGAGTGAATTAGGTTGAACAGCAACCCACACGAGTGGGTTAGTGAAAATTTGCTCACTCGCGCGGTTGACATTACTCGTGAACTCACACGCACAGTTTAGCATAACCTTGGTTAGGTTAAGTGACTACAGTCTGATCACAGGAGTCATCATACGATTGACTGTGAAACATACGAGTGATCATACGGTTGATCCTTACTCGCACGTCTGAGGTTTAGTGTTAGTTCTTTTGGTTGGTTAGGTCACACATACGATTAAGCCGTGACACATACGCTTGAGAGTGTGATACGTACACGTGAGATAGTGACTCGTACGCTTGAGATCCTGAACCACACGGTTTACATGTTTTGGTAATATTATCAAGATGTTTAATTCGAACGATTATGCGTTAGCTGCACCGTTAGTTCAGAGTATTACGAATATGACTCAACGATTACTCCTTGCTGAGAGTGAATCAGGAAGTTGTACGAAATGTCCAAGATTAATGAACATGGATAATTATTCTACTTGGAAGTCTAGATTTAAAATTTGGTCATATGGTCAGGACACGAAGCTTTGGAAGTACATTGAAACCGAATTTCACACGTTCACTAGTTACAAATGAGTTGTATACATTGCATAACATGCCTTCGAAAGAACGTGAAGAGTATAACTTGGAGAAGAAGATGTACTGTAACTTGACAAGTGCTCTTGATGATCCGATTTTCCATCAATTTTTGTGTCATGATAATTCATTCAAGATATGGGAAGCACTTCGTACTTTCAATGAAGGAAATACATCTTACAGAACTAGAAAAGGTTTAGAGTTGAAAGCTGAGTTTGATCATTTTCACTGGCAAGTCGGAGAATCTATTACATAATTGGTTGAAAGATACCGTCATTTGCTAGCTGAACAACAAAAGCATGATGTAACCAATGCTGAGAAAGATAAAGTGACATGTCTAGCTGGAGCATTACCATTAGAATGGAATGGTTTTGTACTTACTAGGAAAACCAGTGGAGAACTTGCTACTACTACAGTGAACTCGTTTATCGCAAGACTTCAGGAAGAAGAGTTAGAGTTGTTAAATAAAGTTAAGACGTCTAAACAAGTTCAAGAAACCAAAATGTATTGTCCAAATGGTTATACACCTCCAAAATCATCTCATGCACCATTTCAAACAGCTTTTGCTACAAACAATCAGAATATGTATGGTTTGAATGTTAGCAGTACACCTATTCAACAACCTTCGTATCCACCACAAGTTTCACCATGTTCACTCAATACTCAATCACAGCCTAGTTCCAATACTACAGATTCATCTACACCGACTGCATCATATGTTCTATCTGCACTTAAGATCGAGAACATAAGGAAAGTAGGGAAAGAAAAGATTAGTGAAGATATAACTTTACTATCAAGCCTTGTTAATTCCTACGATAATTATCTTGATGGTCGTGTGGGTAACATTCATCTAACAACTGAAGATTATCATCAACTTGATAAATATGAAGCAGAAAAGATGGATATTATGTGGAGTATGGCAAATCTTGTGAGAAGAGCAAGAGATTACGAAGAGCGAACTGGAAAACCGATCAGTCTGACCAAAGATACAAAACTGGGATTTGATATGAATACTGTTACTTGTTACAACTATGGAGAATTAGGTCATTTTTCAAGATAGTGTACAAAACAGAAGAAGCAGGGTAATCGTAATCCCTTCAAGAATCAGAACTACAGTTCTCAGAGTCAAACAACTAAGCGTGAGATTTACATTACTGATAAAGTGAATGAACCAGAAACAGTTGAGACTCCTAACAAAGCTTTGGTTGTCATTCATGGAGATAATGATGATTGGTCTATCAAATTGAATGTAGATGATCAACTGTAGCGACCCGTCCTAATCCACCTGGTCGAAGTCTTCAACAGTTGGTCTCATTGCGAGGTACTGACCTAAATATGTCATGAACGACTCCATGTAATTTCTTTAAAATGAGCAAATGCACAGCGGAAGATTTCTTTCATACCTGAGAATAAACATGCTTAAAAGTGTCAACCAAAAGGTTGGTGAGTTCATAGGTTTATCATAAACAATCATTTCCATTATTTTAATAGACCACAAGATTTTCATTTTCATTTCTTGTAAACATCATCTCATAATCGGCATTTCGCACTGCATAGAGATAAAAATCATTCATATGGTGCACACCTGGTAACCGACCTTAACAAGATGCATATAGAATACCCCCATCATTTCGAGACTCCCTTCGGACATGACAAATTCGAAGTACTAAAGCATTCAGTACTTTGGATAGGGCTTGTTGGGCCCAATAGATCTATCTTTAGGATTCGCGTCAATTAGGGTGTAAGTTCCATAATTCTTAGATTACCAGACTAAAAAAAGGGCATATTCGGTTTAATAATCCAGCCATATAATGTAGTTTTAAGTACTTGTGTCTATTTCCTCAAACATTTATAAAGCAGCGCATGTATTCTCAGTCCCAAAAATATATATTGCAAAAGCGTTTAAAAAGGGAGCAAATGAAACTCACGATACGATATTTTGTAGCAAAAATATGCATACGACGATACTGAACAATGAAAGGTTGGCCTCAGATTCACGAACCTATATCATTTATATATATATTAACACATATAATGAACATATAATGGTATTCAACTCAGTTTATATATATTAATTATATAATATGTTACTTATTTAAAATAGTGATGTATTTATTATTTCAAATGTTGTATATATATCTATATATGTTATTTTTATATTAAAATAGTAAATTAGATATACTTATGATATATGTAATAACTATATTTTTATATAAATATATTTTATTTGTTAAAAATAATAATTATGATAATACTAAAATAATGATAGTAATACTAATAGTTAAATTCAATAATGATATCTAATAATAATTTTGGTAATAACATTAGTCAGTTTATTTGTAGTAATAATAATAATAATAATAATAGTAATAATAATAATAATAATAATAATAATAATAATAATAATAATAATAATAATAATAATAATAATAATAATAATAATAATAATAATAATAATAATAATAATAATAATAAAAGTAATGTTAATACTAGTAATAACAATAATGATAAAATTATTAATTAGATTAATGATAATAATCATACTTCTAAATATTAGGAATAATAACAATTATCATACTAATAACAATAATTAATAATAATAATAATAATAATAATAATAATAATAATAATAATAATAATAATAATAATAATAATAATAATAATAATAATAATAATGATAATAAGATGATAATAATAATAATTATAATAAATAAATAAATAAATAACTACCTCAAAGAAGTAACTCTTTAAAAAAATGCCCAAGCCTGGGTTTGAACCCGCGATCTCCTGCTAACCCGATAACACCACAAGCCACTCCTCTATTTTGAATTTTCTGATAATAACCATATCTAAATTTTTTTAACCTGTAAACTGTTTCTTCTTCTTCTTCATCTAAATCGATCAAAGCCACAACAAACATAATCATTCATCCGTCATCTCACTGTATCAACCATATCATCACGTAAATCGTCTATCATCTTTGATTACTCTTATCATCATTTAATCGTTACTCTAATCATCACTTCTCATAAACATAAACATCGTGTATTATCATCTTTAATCCTCATTGTCATTTCCATAATTTTAATATAATCATCATCATTTAATTATCATCTAACCACAACCTAGTCATCATCTAAACTTCATGAACTTAGCATCATAATCATTCATCATGATCAACATATATCGAAATCACATGATCTATATCATCATCAAGTGAGTAACTAGTGGGTTTGCACGTGATGACCCAATTCAAGGCCCAAGAATAATCCACCAAGCCTAACTAGCACCAAGCCCAACTAGAAAAATGAAATGAGGCCCAACAGTCCAAAATTAAAACATATGATCCCATTTCGTTGCTCTGATATTATATGGAATAATAATTCACGATTTAAAAAGAGAATAATAAAATAACACGGGCCTTCTTGCTTCTGTAGTGGTCGACATACCTGACCCACAATTTGATAAATAAGTGATTCTTCCTTGATCACTTTTGCAAATCGACAAAAGCTTCCAATAATCGAGTGGTGTATGGTTGTAACCATTTGAAACAGTAAACCATCATGATGGCGGCGTTTAAACAGAAATAATATTAGTAAATGTAGTTCATACGCGAATAAGCTACACCAGTTTGATTATGATTCTGTTATGGTGGTTCTAAGTAACAGAAACATAGTATCAGTCTTCGAAAGTGGGTGGATGAAGGTGATTAGGTAAAGTTCGATGGTGTTATGGTGATAGTGTGTGATGGTTGCAAACAGAAAGAAAATACCGTAGCCCGTGGTTTTTTAATGGGTCCATGGTGGCAGTTGAAGCTTGACAGAAACAGAAATAAGGTGTAGTAGCAGCAGGTGTTGGAGCTTGGCTTAGTTTGGTGTTCACCGATGAATAATAGAGAACTGGAGAAGCAACCTGTAACACCACTGATGGTGGTTGAGTGAAGAAGATGAGGGTGGCCGACGGTTTTAATGAAAACAGAAAACCTGACGTTGATGATGGTTGTTGTTAAGGTGGTTCGTGATCAAGGATGTAGGGAGAGATGAGAGAGAGATTAGAAGTGGTGGCCGGTGACGGTTGTTTGGTGGACAGTGGTGATCCAATGGTGGTTCCAGGTGATGGTGGTGAGTAGGTTACAGAAAAGCAGTTAGACGAGTGGGTTTCGTGGAGTTCTTAGAACAACAGCAACATAGCAGTAGCATAAACAACGAAGGTGCGAGCATGGTGAAATGGGTGTTTAAAGGTGGAGAATTGTATGCTTCACTTGCATCTAAATATATTAGTTGTAAATGAAAGAAATGGTAGCATTTAGTAATACTCGACATGTAATAAAGAGAATGGGGAATGCCTCAAATTTATAGTTGTAATTTGAGAGTAATAATAAATATCATTATCTCCACATAACACTGTATTTTCTTTACGTGCAACTTACCCCAAAACCATCCATCACTAATGCCTTTATTTGTTTTATATGAAATATAGAGACAAAAAAGGCAATCTCGTTGTTCTGATCTTGTTTAATGGAAATATATACACATGCAACATGCCAAAAAGATAAAGAAAACACTAAGGCCCGTGACTTTTTGTTTGATAAATAATGCAAAGTAAAACAAGTGGGTGTGGATTTGGTGATATAAGGTCATGCATATTTAGAGTATATATAATAATAATAATACTATTAATATTAATAAAAAAAATATAATACTAATAGGCTGCATATTTTTCTCAACTAGATAGTGCATGTGGTATTCTCCACTAGATGATGATGTCCTCCATGATCACTTACACGTTCTAACAATGGGACGTGCATGACATTTGCCTAATTACTATTACTATATAATAATATAATAATAACACTAGTAATATAATAACACTCATAATAAAATCGTGATCAAAAAGGTTTGTCTAATATTTGTTTTTATTTCCAAATAATATGTTCGGAGTAACAATATTCAAATCAACAAATAAAAATATTTTTAATAAGTATAATATTTACATAACTTAATCACGGACTAACGCTTATTTTTAAATTCGCATAAGTTCGTATTTAGGATTGCTTAATATCAATCGAATTAACACCCGAGTATTACTATCACTTAAATAATATATTCAATATACTTTATTTATATATAAAGATACGTTTTAAATAATAATTAGTAAATTATTTTATTTTACATTATTAGTTTTAACAATTACATCATAAATTATATTTCAAATTGTATATATATTTAATTAAATATATACATATCTATTTTACAAATAGTGGTTCGTGAATCATCGGGAATGGTCGAAGTTACATGAATGTATGAAAATAGTTCAAAATTTTTGAGACGCAACATTACAGACTTTGCTTATCTTGTCGAAATAATATAAAGATTAAGTTTAAATTTGGTCAAAAATTTCCAGGTTGTCACAGTACATACCCGTTAAAGAAATTTCGTCCCGAAATTTGATTGGGATGGTCATGGCTGACAATAAGTATGTTTTCATGACGCATACGAGTTGAAAATTAGAGTTTTATCATCAGTGAGTAATATGGATAAAACAATTTGATTATGTGAAGAGTACGAGTGAAGCTATCGCAAAAGAGTGAAATGAGTAAATAATGTTTTATCATATCTTTTGACGTAGATATGGTTGATTTCCGGAGTTCAAGGGATTTGGAGAAAATCTTTGTAATAAGATTTGATTCTTCGATAATTAAGGAAATTAGAATCCTCTTTGGTTAAATGCGATAATCTATCTTGATTGCTGTGTCGAATATTTCACTATAAATCCTCCCTCTTCATTTCCTTATTTTCACAGCTCATACCTTATATTCTTTCTTCTTTAATTCCTATTTTCAAAACATTCGTCAATATGCTCCATCCAGTTTTAATTCTTGATATATTCTTGACTATCACATCTGTCATTCTTCTTTTTCATCTTCCACCGGAGGAATCCGTTAACTTCTTTATATTGCTATACGCATCGATATACACGGTTTGTAATTTCTACTTTGTTGTCGTGCTGATATTTTTCCTTATATTTTGGAGTTTCATGCTTCCGTCTTCTTTTCCCGACTTCAAGGCAAGCGAATAATGATCCAGAATTCATAGATATGAAATTCGTAACGAACATAGGTAATGTTCTAAGAGAGAAATTGTAATAGCACAATTTGACTTGTGAAATTACCAGAATCCAAGGGAAACGATAGAACTATCAAGAGAAAGTGTTCTTGATATGTTTAGAGATTAGATTGAATGTAAGAGTCGTGTAATATGGCCCATGATGACGTTATGGTCTGTGAATCATCATGTTTCATTAGAAACTCAGCATGACTTACTGTAATATAATCACGTTGATCAAGTGTCATTATATTATACTAACGCATGCTTTAGTTCCCAACATTACTTCAATAACATTCATAATTTAAACTCAAAAGTTTACATAATATAATTTCCTTTATGATGTAACACTGATAGTGCGAAGAGATAAATGATTTCAAATAAGAATAGTTATGAAAATATCTTCAGAATTATCAAAGATATTTATAATGTAAGATTCGATGATGTTTTAGAATTCTAAAATATCTGGAATCAAAGGATGATGCGAGAAATTTATATGTGAAGGTTTAGAATAAGGAGTAAGGTGTTTGCTAATGATTTCAGCAGACACTGAATCATTTGGATTCTTTGAAGGTAGATTTCATCTTTGTGATTTGTCCACAGCCTCCTTCATGGATAGCTCAACCGTTTTTCAGCACCAAATTTTTCTCATTTTCTAAACTTTTTCTACACACTACTCTTTATCAACAACCTCTCGATTGTTAAGGTTGTTTACAGTTTTTGCTGCTTTATCAGCATTTTTTCAATATTCGGAGAACTAGTTTGCAGTTTGGGGTGTTTTTCAGAAATTTCACATTCGAAGTATGTAAGTCTAGGAGATAGATGTTATATGTGTGTGTATATATATATATATATATATATATATATATATATATATATATATATATATATATATATATATATATATATATATATATATATATATATATATATATATATATATATATAACTGTTGGCGTAGAAATACTGCGAGATTCAAAATACTGATTACTAATTCCCGGTAGTTAGTATGGAAATTATTGTTACAAGATGTAGATGAGTACTTGATAGGGTTTCAATGAATGTATTGATTTTTCGAAAAGTCAAAGATCAATGAAGTTGTTGATAAGTTTACTGCTAATCCGGTGGGATATAAACGGTTCCCCGGTAACGATGATGAAAAGGGCAGCGTATATATCGAGGTTATAATAAGACTGTTTCGACTGAAAAGTCGAAGTTGACTTGCTGGTGCTGTGACAAAACTGGCTACTTTGGAAAGGGATTACAAAGTTATTTTTGGTAATAAATGCCAAAGGACCTGACACGGATATGCGTTAAGCTATGACTTTGGTTTCGAGAGTTTTTAAGGTGCATCACTATATGCATAAGTCTTTCTTTTCGTAGATAACGTGTGGTTGGTTCATTTTCTTGATTGTTCATTATTTGAAGTGTCTTCTGGAATTTTGAAGGCTTTAAATGCAGATTGTCATTATCAATATCCAAATGAGAAATCGTTAAGAATCTTGAATGATTCTAATATCTTTCCGAATGTTATGAATAAAAGAGATGTTTTAACACAGTTTTGAAGTCAAAGTATAGCCTTGAAAGATGTATGAATCTAAGAGTGATGTCTTCTGTTAAATCTTAACTTGAATTTTGATTTGTCAAAATCAGAATATGTAATCCAATTTGGATGAGAATGGTTGTTCTGATTTTTATGAAAGAATGTATATCGTTGTGAAAGTAGTGAGTGTAGTTGATGATTGCTGAATCAAGATCGAAAAATGTAATATATTAATTGTGAATTTATGTAATTCTTGGGTATTACCTACCCGTTAAAAGTTTCACAAGTAATATTTCTTACAAGAGAATTTTTATCACAGTCTTCATGAAAATATATGTATATTTTCTTCAGATGTAATACAGATTTAATGAGTTAACTCATTTGATTTTCGGCTGAACTAGAAATGGATAATCTCTAAAATATTAAAGATTACATAATCTTTGTGGAGTATTTCACCAATGAAATCAATACTTCATTGTTTATTCTTATTGATATTCCTTGGTGACGGATGTTGATGCTTGTGGAATTCTTATGAACTTCGCAAGATACGAATGATGTTTTATTAGAAAGTTTCGAGTACATCGAAGATGAAAGTGTAAAATCAAACGTATAATTGAATAATACACTTGGTTTATTATGAAATGGAATTCATTGAATTGAAACAGAGATTGTGGTTAACGATGGTTAAGTTGTTAATGAAGGATGTACATCATAGCATATTAGTAATATGAATTTAACTGAGTAGCATCTACCCTTTTTCAATTGATACATAATAGCTTTGTACGAAAAGATTTATTCAAATTTCAAAATTCATATATATGTAAAATATACATATAATTTCTTCAGGGGAAATGAGTTAATACTTCATAACTCGTTGATACAATATACTCGTCATTGGTTAGTGATGATGTTCGCGGTGATTTTGGATCTGGCGGAGCTTGTGATGTTGTAGGTGCTACTGGTGCTGACAATACTGACGGCACTGACGGTGCTGGTGGTGCTGACGGTGCTGGTATAACAAGTCTAATTTGTAAATCACGCCCCATTCTATTCAGGGTTTCTACTCTTCCTTCTAGCGTTTCGGTCCACTCATCTGGTTTACAATTAGAACTAGAATATATGATTTCTAAAACTTTTAGAAACCACATATTCTCTGCAGAATATTTCTTCGATGAAGTTATGGATCAATACTTCATCGCTTGTTGTTGTTGGTATTTAGTGGTATCTACGGTGCGTATGACGTTGATGCTCAAGGTACAGATTGTGATGTTGAGTGTGGGATACGGATGTTGTTGTTGGTGGTGGTAATGGTACTGTTGATGTTGATGATGGTGGTACTGTTGATGCAGGTGATGCTGCTGGTGCTTGTAATCTTTACACCATATTCTCTAACGCCACTACCCGAGCGTGAAGCTCGTTGACTTCCTCTATTACAACGGGATGATTTTCGGTTCGGACGAGCGGATAAATAAAATCTAGAATCTGAGATAGTATATAATCGTGACGAGATACTCTGGAAATGAGAGAGAAAAAATGGTGTCTGGAACAGCGTCGCCGGTAAGTGCTTTGGATTCTTCACCAAGAGTGCAATATGGTGGATGGAAGGGATCACCTTCTTCTTGTCTCCAATGATTAAGTAGGCTACGAACTCATCCCCAATTCATCCAGAATAGATGAAGGCTGATTGGTTGGTCCATTCCGGTCACACTGCTTTCGGAGCTTGAGTGGAACTCCATATCGGAATCCGAGGGACTTGAACTAGTGGCGAGTTCCATTTCATACGATTGAATAAAGAACTTTTCGATAAGAAATGATTTTCGGCTATCGAATGGTATTCTAATTACATAGAATATCTATATATATAGAGTAAAAGATTTCGTAGATTACGGAGGAATTTACGGGATATGTCAGGCAAAGTTTACAGTAACAGATACGCTAAGATATGAATTTTGTCTATACACTATTCATGCAATCAATGCAGTAAGATGTGTCTAGACTAAGAATGATAAGCATGTAATTTCTAACAAGAAATGATAAGCAAAACTTTTTGACATGTAGCTAAGGTCGAAGTCCAGACTCACTAATGCATCCTAACAACTATCAGTTAGACACACTAATGCAAGACCTGGTTCGCTAAGACCACTGCTTTGATACCAATTATAGCGACCTGTCCTAATCCACCTGGACGAAGTCTTCAACAGTTGATCCCATTGCGAGGTACTGACCTAAATATGCCATGAACGACTCCATGTAATTTCTTTAAAATTAGCAAATGCACAGCAGAAGATTTCTTTCATACCTGAGAATAAACATGCTTAAAAGTGTCAACCAAAAGGTTGGTGAGTTCATAGGTTTATCATAAACAATCATTTCCATTATTTTAGTAGACCACAAGATTTTCATTTCTCATAAACATTATCTCATATCACGCATTTTGCACTGCATAGAGATAAAAATCATTCATATGGTGAACACATGATAACCGACCTTAACAAGATGCATATAGAATATCCCCATCATTCCGGGACTCCCTTCAGACATGATAAATTTGAAGTACTAAAGCATCCGGTACTTTGGATGTGGCTTGTTGGGCACAATAGATCTATCTTTAGGATTCGCGTCAATTAGGTTGTATGCTCCATAATTCTTAGATTACCAAACTAAAAAAGGGCATATTCGGTTTAATAATCCAGCCATATAATGTAGTTTTAAGTACTTGTTTCTATTTTGTCAAACATTTATAAAGCAGCGCATGTATTCTCAGTCCCAAAAATATATATTGCAAAAGCGTTTAAAAAGGGAGCAAATAAACTCACGATACGATATTTTGTAGCAAAAATATGCATATGACGATACTGAACAATGCAAGGTTGGACTCAGATTCACGAACCTATATCATTTATATGTATATTAACACATATAATGAACATATAATGGTATTCAACTCAGTTTATATTTATTAATTATATAATATGTTACTTATTTAAAATAGTGATGTATTTATTATTTCAAATGTTGTATATATATATATATATCTATATATGTTATTTTTATATTAAAATAGTAAATTAGATATACTTATGATATATGTAATAACTATATTTTTATATAAATATATTTTATTTGTTAAAAATAATAATTATGATAATACTAAAATAATGATAGTAATACTAATAGTTAAATTTAATAATTATATATAATAATAATTTTGGTAATAACATTAGTCAGTTTATTTGCAGTAATAATAATAATAATAATAATAATAATAATAATAATAATAATAATAATAATAATAATAATAATAATAATAATAATAATAATAATAATAATAATAATAAAAGTAATGTTAATACTAGTAATAACAATAATGATAAAATTATTAATTAGATTAATGATAATAATCATACTACTTAATATTAGGAATAATAACAATTATCATACTAATAACAATAATTAATAATAATAATAATAATAATAATAATAATAATAATAATAATAATAATAATAATAATAATAAAAATAATAATAATGATAATAATAAGATAATAATAATAAATAAATAAATAACTACCTCAAAGAAGTAACTCTTTATAAAAATGCCCAAGTCCGGGTTTGAACCCGCGACCTCCCGCTAACCCGATAACACCACAAGCCACTCCTCTATTTTGAATTTTCTGATAATAACCATATCTAAATTTGTTTAACCTGTTAACTGTTTATTCTTCTTCTTCATCTAAATCGATCAAAGCCACAACAAACATAATCATTCATCCGTCATCTCACTGTATCAACCATATCATCACGTAAATCGTCTATCATCTTCAATTACTCTTATCATCATTTAATAGTTACTCTAATCATCACTTCTCATAAACATAAACATCGTGTATTATCATCTTTAATCCTCATCGTCATTTCCATAATTTTAATATAATCATCATCATTTAATTATCATCTAACCACAACCTAGTCATCATCTAAACTTCATAAACTTAGCATCATAATCATTCATCATGATTAACATATATCGAAATCACATGATCTATATCATCATCAAGTAAGTAACTAGTGTGTTTGCACGTGATGACCCAATTCACGGCCCAAGAATAATCCACCAAGCCTAACTACTACCAAGCCCAACTAAAAAAATGAAACAAGGCCCAACAGTCCAAAATTTAAACATATGATCCCGTTTCTTTGCTCTAATATTATATTATATGGAGTAATAATTCACGGTTTAAAAAGAGAATAATAAAATAACACGGGCCTCCTTGCTTCTGTAGTGGTCAACATACCGGACCCACAATTTGATAAGTAAGTGATTCTTCCTTGATCACTTTTGCAAATCGACAAAAACTTCCGATAATCGAGTGACATATGGTTGTGACAGTTTGAAACAATAAACCATCATGATGGCGGCATTTAAACAGAAATAATATTAGTAACTATAGTTCATACGCGAATAACCTACACCAGTTTGATGATGATTCTGTTATGGTGGTTCTAAGTAACAGAAACATAGTAGCAGTCTTCGAAAGTGGGTGGATGAAGGTGATTAGGTAAAGTTCGACGGTGTTATGGTGATAGTGTGTGATAGTTGCAAAAAGAAAGAAAACGCAGTAGCCCGTGGTTGTTTAATGGGTCTATGGTGGCAGTTGGAGCTCAATAGAAATAGAAATAAGGTGTAGCAGCAGCAGGTGTTGGAGCTTGGCTTGGTTTGGTGTTCATCGATGAATAATAGAGAACTGGAGCAGCAACATGTAACACCACTGATGGTGGTTGAGTGAAGAAGATGAGGGTGACCAACAGTTTGAAAGAAAACAGAAAACTCGACGTTGATGATGGTTATTGTTAAGGTGGTTTGTGATCACGGATGTAGGGAGAGATGAGAGAGAGATTAAAAGTGGTGGCCGGTGATGGTTGTTTGGTGGAAGGTGGTAATCCAACAGTGGTTCCAAGTGATGGTGGTGAGTAGGTTACAGAGAATCAGTTAGACGAGTGGGTTTCGTGGAGTTCTTCGAACAACAGCAACATAGTCGTAGCATAAACAACGAAGGTGCGAGCATGGTGAAATGGGTGTTTAAAGGTGGAGAATTGTATGATTCACTTGCATCTAAATATATTAGTTGTAAATGAAAGAAATGGTAGCATTTAGTAATACTCGATAAGTACTAAAGAGAATGGGGAATGCCTCAAATTTATAGTTGTAATTTGAGAGTAATAATAAATATCATTATCTCCACATAACACTGTATTTTCTTTACGTGCAACTTACCCCAAAACCATCCATCACTAATGCCTTTATTTGTTTTATATGAAATATAGAGACAACAAAGTCAATCTCGTTGTTCTGATCTTGTTTAATGGAAATATATACACACGCAACATGCCAAAAAGATAAAGAAAACATTAAGGCCCGTGACTTTTTGTTTGATAAATAATGCAAAGTAATACAAGTGGGTGTGGATTTGGTGATATAAGGTCATGCATATTTAGAGTATATATAATAATAATAATATTAATATTAATAAAAAAATATAATACTAATAGGATGCATATTTTTCTCAACTAGATAGTGCATGTGGTATTCTCCACTAGATGATGTCCCCCATGATCACTTACACGTTCTAACAATGGGACGTGCATGACATTTGCCTCAATTACTATATAATAATATAATAATAACACTAGTAATATAATAACACTCATAATGAAATCGTGATCAAAAAGGTTCATCTAATATTTGTTTTTATTTCCAAATAATATGTTCGGAGTAACAATATTCAAATCAACAAATAAAAATATTTTTAATAAGTCTAATATTTACATAACTTAATCACGGACTAACACTTATTTTTAAATTGGCATAAGTTCGTATTTAGGCTTGCTTAATATCAATCGAATTAACACCTGAGTATTACTATCACTTAAATAATATATTCAATATACTTTAATTATATATAAAGATACGTTTTAAATAATAATTATTAAATTATTTTATTTTACATTATTAGTTTTAACAATTACATCATAAATTATATTTCAAATTGTATATATATTTAATTAAATATATACATATCTATTTACAAATAGTGGTTCGTGAATCGTCTGGAATGGTCGAAGTTACATGAATGTATGAAAATAGTTCAAAATTTTTGAGACGCAACATTACAGACTGTGCTTATCGTGTCGAAATAATATAAAGATTAAGTTTAAATTTGGTCAAAAATTTCCTGGTTGTCACATCAACAACCTAAAGCTAACATGGCAATTATCACTGAAGTTGAAGAAGATTGTGTCACTAATCAAAATTTAATTGAGAAGTTGACTGCTCATGCTGAAAGAGCTGAAGAGTTGTCTCGAACCATTCGGAAGGAGAAGATTCAGAAACAGGTTAAAGACAAATTCAGGAAGGCACGTGATTCAGTTCCTCGTACACCTGAATCTGGAAGTGTTTCACCAACTTCGTCAGAGGACTAGTACTTCAACAGTTGGAAGAGTAAATATGATGATACCTCAGTGTTTGGAGACAGTCTAGAAGTGGATCAACATGAAGAAACCTTATTTGATGCTGACAAGGAACTAGACGAATGGGGTAGAATGATTGTCGAAGAGATGGAAATGTTAGTTCTCATGAGTGAAGGTTCAGATCTTGAGAGTGTAAATTCAGAAGATAATGATTCAGATGAAATTTCAAATTCAGAAGTTGAAGTTAAAGCTGATCATACTGGACTTGATCAAACTAATTTTGAGGCATTGAACAAGAAAGCAGTAGATTTACTAAAGATGTGCTTATCAAAAAGTGATCTTGAGAAGGTCACTGGGTTAACAAAAGCTAAAGATATTTGGGACAGACTTGAACAGATTCATTTGGGAAAAGATGCTGATACATCAGAGTTTCTTACAGATTCATCAGAATCAGAAGATGAGCTCGATGATGGGAAGAAGACAAATTACTTTGCATTTATGGCTGAGACTTCTTCATCAAATAAAGCTCAACATGTATCTTCTGATCCATCTACGGATAATGAATGTGTTAAATGCGCTGAATCTAAAATAACAATAGATAATTTAACAAAGGCTTATGCAGAGATGAAAGAAAAATGGCACGCAGATCATGTGACCACTAAGGTTGAAAACGAGTTGAAAGAGCAGATCAAAGTTTATAAAAAACAACTTCACGATCTTAAATGTTATAACTTTGACATAAATCAAGCTTTAATTAAACATGTTGACACAATTAATGAACTAAAGAAAGAAAATGAATGCGTTAAAGCTGATTTAGAATCAATTTTAATTAAAATGAAATGTTGGGCAAGTGCGTCACAGTGGAATGCATTAATAGTGGAAATTAATGACACCAAGGGCAAGGGTATTGGATATAAGTCTGCATCTCCTCCTTTTTAGAACACATTTATTTATGCAAACATATTTGACGGTCGACCAGAAGACTGTATTCCTCCTAGTTACGAAGATTACGTTGAAAAGAATAAAAAGTGTAGCTCAACTATGAATACAACTTCTGATGATACTGCTGAAGGTGCTCTAGATCATGAGGAAGATAGGAAAACTGGTTTAGGAGATAACTCTAAAACAAGTAGGGTTAGAACACTAAAAGGTCCTGTTAAAATTTTAAGAAATCCTAGATTTGCTGACAGACATGTTCCTCCTGTTACTCCTAAGCCTGTTCCAAAATATAAACCAAATGATTCTCCTGTGTTCGTAAGAAAACAAGATCCTTCATCTTCGAACTCTAATAATGTGTATGAATTTAGAGGACATAGGGAGTTTTGTCAATGTTCTAATTGTGCTGTCTTTGGACACATTGCTGCTTATTGTCCTAGAAGAGTTCATTCCACTAGACATAAGATTGACTTATCACATGATAATTTTAGATCATCTTATGCTCATAGAACAAATTCACCCGTAAGTAATGAAAGTCATGATAAGAGGTTTAAGACAAATGTTGTTTATGGAGATCCTAAGAGAAAGAATTTAAATAGATCTGTGTCACCTGTGAAAGGGAAAATTCCAAAGAGAAGTTTTGAGGAAAAGGTGACAGGGTTTCGTAATCAAGAAAAACCTTTTGAACCAAAGGCACGATCACCCTCGCAAAAGGCTAGTCGTCGAAAATACTTTTCTCGTTACAGATCACAAATGAGTCACTCTGAATATGAGTAAAATGTGAAAATCCAGAAGAGCAATATTGCTACTTCTAAACTGTCTAAGTTTATGGTTTCTAAGGATGAGATTCCACCAGACTCAAACGGGAAATGGATGGAATTTCAAGCTATGGGTGTTAATGGACAACCTACTGCCGTCTGGGCATGGGTTCCCATTATCAATTAATATTCTTAATGTGATATGCAGGGAACTAGGATACCTGCAAACAATACCTGGATAGTGGATAGCGGCGCTTCGAGACATATGACTGGACAGCTGTCTCTTCTCTCGGATGTACACCCATTTAAGGGAGGTTATGTTGCACTTGCTGGAGATAAAGGAGGTCACATTTCAGCTCAAGGTTTATTGAAGAATGAGAAAGTTAGTTTCGACAAAGTGAACTATTGTCAAGAGCTTGCAAACAATTTATTGTCGGTTTCACAAATCTGTGAAAAATCTTTCAAGGTAGCATTTGATGATGAATGTAGCTACATTTTGAAGCCAAAGTTTGTGATTCCTCCAGAAATAATTTTAATGAAGGCTCCTAGACAAGCTGATTTATACATGCTAGATATGAGTGTTGCTACTTCAACTGCTTAACATCATCAAGTTTTTGTTTCTAAAGTGACTGAACAAGATTCTATTACATGGCACAAACGCATGGGTCATTTAAGTTTTCAGAAAATGAATCACCTTGTCCATAAAAATCTTGTAGAAGGTGTTGATCTTCGATCTTTTCAGATTCCATGAACATGTGTTCCGAGTAAGAAGGGTAAGCAGAGCAGGAAAGCTCATAAGCTGGCGAAGTATAATCAAATCTCTGCTCCACTTGAATTGTTACATATGGATCTTTTTGGTCCAATTCACTTTTAAAGCATTGATGGAAGTAAGTATTGTCTGGTTGTAACTGATGATTATTCAAGATTTTCTTGGGTAATGTTTTTGAAAGAAAAGTCCGATACTTTTGAGAATTTGAAAGTGCTAATCAATCGATTAGAGACATGTTTTAATCTAAAGGTAAGAAAGATTCGTTGTGACAATGGTACATAATTCAAGAATCAGTATCTTGCAGGTTTCTATATTGAAAAAGGTATCAATATGCAGTAAAGTTCTGCATACGCTCCTCAGATGAATGGTGTTACTGAAATAAAAAATAGGGTATTGATCGAGACAGCTAGAATAATGCTGGTAGGTTGTAACATCCCGTTTTTCATCATACATGTCCAAGGTACGTAATTGATCTTTATAATGTTCATACTTGGTTGTATAATTGTATAAATATGCTTGTACGATGCGTGTATGAAGGGTACCAAGCATGCACGTGTTGCTTGTTCGAATGTCGAAGAAAACTGGACGTTGGTTGAGTTACAAGGTGTGTACGTACCTTTTTGACCCCAAATAAAGTTTGAGTTGATGTTTTAAAACCATACCATTAGAAATGAAATCTTATTACGTTTCCAACGATATTTGGTTCATCGAAAACGGAGTTACGGTCAAAAAGTTACGACCAAAACAAGTTCAAAAACCGGGAAAAAAATGTGCCAGGCGCAAATTGCGGCTGTCAGGCGCAATTTGCGGCTGGCTGGGGGTCAAAAATTCGTTCAGGACCCAAATGGGCGCATTTGGGCGGCCGTTTTAGCGGCCTGGGCGTAAATTGCGGCCAGCAGGCGCAATTTGCGGCTGGGGACGGGATTTTGATGATTTTCTTGATATTTTGAGTTTTAAATCAAGGGTAATTCCGTCTTTTCACGTATAGATCTGATGGGAGCATTAAATCTCCACCACTTATCCATTTTAATCAATTCTTTTTCATTTTCTTTCTCCATTTTACTCTCAAACATAAAAACCCAATTGATTCCAAGTGAGTTTTGAGAGTGAAGGATTAAGGGTTGATCTTTGGAGCGAGAATTAAAGTTGTTCCTTGCATCTCTAGCTACACGTTGATAGTCTCGGTAAGTTCTAACTCTAAGTTTTGAGTTTTTATTGGTTAATGACTAGGGTTTTGGGTACTAGAGATTTGTAAGACCCATTTGGTGGTAAAATGGGCGAGTTTGGGTTATGTGTTGTAATGAAACCCTAATAGCCACAATCTAGGGTTTTGGCCATGTGATTTGAGGTTGTAAGTGTCAATTGGTGTTGTTAGCCACTAATGCACTTTAAGAATTATGAAAGAGGTGTTAATGGGTAAGTTTGACTTGATTGTGAGTTAAGTGTTATAAAATGGGTCAAAATGTACTAGTTACCCTAATTAGTTGAAATGGGTATGGATTACCTTAAGTTTTGTGTTAATTGAAGTTAATAGACTTTAATTCACTAGTCTTAGTGATCAAAGTTGAGTCTTGGCCATTTATGGGCGGTTGTGAGTGTTTGAGTCATTTAATGCGAGTTGCGTCATTAAATGCTCAAGTAGGTGTAATGTGGTAAATTCCACTAGTTGTGAAATTGAATGTGCACTTAATGATTTAGGTACATTGCGTTGAAGCTCTGAAGTACTAAATCATCATCCTTGTGACAAGGTGAGTGGAATAGTTATATATGCATGTATATAATGTATTTACTTGTGGGGTGTGGGTTTAAAGTTCGTTGTTGACGATACCATACACTAGAGTATATTGTGTTGTGATGAGGGTTTAAAGTTCGTTGTTGATGATACCTCACGTATGGAATTAAAGTTCGATGTTGACGATGCCATACGACTATTGTAGTGAGTTGATGAGGGTTTAAAGTTCGATGTTGATGATACCTCATATGTGGGTTTAAAGTTTGGTGTTGACGATACCACATTAATGTAGGCGAATGGGGTTTAAGTTCGATGTTGACGATACCATTTATTGGGCTAGCCTTGGGATCTTGAGTACTATGGATGTTGTGAACATCATTGTTATACTTGTGTTTTAGCATATTGTATTGTTGTGTTATATGCTATTGTTATACTAGCCTTGCAATCGCGGTACTTAGCGTTATACATGTAAAAAGGTATGCTAATTATGTAACTAGTATGTATGCGGATTTTGGTGAGTGTTTGCAAGTAAGTAGGTTATATATGTGTATGTATAATTGTTGCACTCACTAAGCATTGCTTACCCTCTCGTTGTTTACCATTTTATAGGTTCCGACTTGGACAAGGGTAAGGGCATACGGTTGGATTAGTTGTCTCCCGTTTATGTTGACAGGGGGTGCTTTTGGTGTTAGCTTTTGGAAGTTGGCCTAACGTTTTGGGTAGTTTAGCCCCAAACCATGCTCGGGTGTCGTTTGGATTATAAACTATCGTTGTAGTGGGTCCAACTTGTATTGAACTTAATTAATGGCCTTCGTGCCTTTTGTAAACATTTAAATTGTTGAACGTTTAAATGGAACTCGTGGAAATGGTTTACATATTTAATCGGCGCGTAAATGTGTATTGTATAAAAAAAAAAATTATCGTATGGAATACGGGTTGGGATGTTTCAAGTGGTATCAGAGCATGGTCCAAGGGATTTAGGCGAATTGAGATAGGTGCCTGGACTTGGGCTTTATTGTGTGAGCGCTTTATGCGGGACTTGTAGGACTTTGGGTCTAATCGGGAATTGTTAGTGCTATGGTTTATGTAAACTAACCTTGTGCTAATTATTTTGCATTATGTTTAGAAATCATCAAGCAAGATGGACGTTGTACTAGCGAGTTAATGCGACGTGCTCGCGTAACAACGATTAGCTACCGTTGTTACGGGTGCAAATCGTGTCAAACGAGTAATGTACGACGATTGTTGAGCAAGATGGGGTGGTGTGGTATGCATGTATATACTTACGTGTTATGTCTTTTCGTTACATGGTTTAACCTATTCCGTTTTATAGAATGAAGACGAGAAACGGTCCCGATCATGATAACGGAAGTACGAGTGAGGATATTGAACTCACGGCCAAGGTTGGGGCCATCTTTAAAAGGGTAAAGAAGGATTTTCTTGACGATGTCCGAAAGGTCTTCCAAGAGTCGGTCGATGGACAAGTGACCGAATTGATCAACGATCGAATGAAAGCCGCAATAGAGGAGGCTTTAGAGGCTAGAAACATTTATCCTCGAGGCGAAGGGGGTGAAGGAAATGGTGGGGTGGAAGGCGGGACTTCCACTACAAAAATTTCAAGGATACTCAACCTCCGATGTTTAATGGGGTGAGGGATCCATTGAAAAGCACTTGTTGGATTTCCGATATCGAGGGAGCTTCCCGTACCGCGGAATGTCCTCCCGAAAAGAAGACAAGATATGGGTCTAGCATGCTACGTGAGGAAGGCAAGTTGTGGTGGGACGATAAAATCAATTTATATGGTGAAGAGCAATGCATGAGCTTAACATGGGAGGAGTTTAAGAAGGAATTCTTCCAAGAATACCGAACTTCTTCCGACCTTGATAGAATCTGGGGCGAGTTGCATCATTTGAAACAAGGTTCAATGGACTTGGTTACTCTTAAGCCTACCTTTTTGGCAAAGACTCGCTTTTGCCCAGAATATGTTGGTGACGATCACAAGCTAATGAAAGATTTCTACCGTACTTTGAACGACGAGTTCAAGGGTAAGATTAGTCGGGGAATGGCTAAGACTTTTGAAGAGCTATACGAACTCGGGGTTTTGAACCGGAGGTTCCAAGAAAAAGCGATTTCACTTTTTCAAAAATAAAGTTTGAAGGTTCGAGTCATTCGAATTTTTCAAATAAAAAGAACAAGAACAAAAAGGGTTCCGAAAGTGTCAATAGTGTGAAGAAGGGCGCTACCGGTGGTTTTGGGACCTTTGTCCCTACTTGCTACAATTGTGGGGTACGTGGACATATGGCTCGAGATTGTCCGAAGCCAAATGCAACAAACAAGCTCACTTGTTTTAATTGCAACAAGGAAGGACACCGAAAGTCAGAGTGTCCCGATTTGAACAACGATACTGTTAAAAGGCTAGAGAAGGCGGCGGGTACGGCTCGAGGGTGAAACTATTTGATGACGAACGACGAAGCCAAGCAATCCCACGATGTTGTCTCAGGTACTTTTATGGTTAACTCTAATCCGGCAAGGATTTTATTTGATAGCGGGGCAAATTTGTCGTTTGTATCTCCAAAATTTGTGCCTAAACTTGATAGACCGTTAGCTAAGTTAAGTCGTCCGGTAGAAGTCGAAATAGCGGACGGAAAGACGGTGCTAGTGGTTGATGTGTGTAAGAATTGTGACGTTGTTTTTGGTGCCGAAAACTTTAAGATTGATCTTATCCCGATGACTTTGGGAGATTTTGACATCGTTGTTGGTATGGATTGGCTCGATCATAATAGAGCCGATATTGCATGCCATGAAAAATCTATTCGTGTGAAAACCCCAAGTGGAGGAGAGCTAATTATTCATGGCGATAAGCGAAGAAGACTTGTGCCGATATGTTCTTTTGCACGGGCACGTCGTTTTCTTGTTAGTGGTGGCTTGGCTTTTCTTGCCCATGTTGTTGATACTCGCGATGAGCCACCACCCATTCGTGAAATTCTGGTGGTTAGTGAATTCGAAGATGTTTTTCCGGACGAGTTACCGGGTGTTCCGGCGGAAAGACAAGTTGAATTCCGCATTGAGTTGGTTCCGGGAGCTACTCCCATTGCTAGAACTCCTTATCGTTTAGCACCAACGGAAATGCAAGAGTTGTTAAATCAAACCCAAGAGTTTCTCGAGAAGGGTTTTATTCGACCGAGTGCTTCTCCATGGGGCACTCCAATTTTATTCGTGAAAAAGAAGGATGGTAGTATGCGAATGTGCATCGATTACAGGGAGTTGAATAAAGTGACGATTAAGAATCGTTTTCCATTGCCTAGGATTGATGATTTGTTTGATCAACTCCAAGGTGCGACATATTTCACTAAGATCGACCTACGGTCTGGCTATCACCAAATGCGGGTCCGTGAGGAAGATATCGAGAAAATGGCTTTTCGAACGCGTTATGGGCATTTTGAGTTCGTAGTTATGCCTTTTGGTCTTACGAATGCACCGGCGGCATTCATGGATCTTATGAACTGGGTGTGCCAACCCGTGTTGGACAAGTCGGTAATTGTGTTCATTGACGACATACTTGTTTATTCAAAGAGTATGAACGAACATGAACGTCATTTGCGTGAAGTATTGAAGACATTACGAAAGGAGAAGTTGTATGCTAAGTTCTCCAAATGTGAATTTTGGCTAAAGGAAGTTCAATTCCTTGGTCATATTGTGAACAAGGAGGGTATTTAAGTAGATCCGGGGAAGATAGAGACGGTGAAGAGTTGGAGACAACCGACTACGCCTACGGAGGTCTGAAGTTTTCTCGGATTGGCCGGTTATTATCGTCGGTTTATCCAAGACTTTTCTAAGATCGCTTCCTCATTGACGAAATTGACGAGGAAGAACGTGAGGTTTGTTTGGGAGAATGAGCAAGAAATTGCTTTTCAATTGTTAAAGGAGAAGTTATGTCAAGCTCCGGTGTTAGTTTTGCCAAAAGGGATGGAAGACATGACGGTTTATTGTGATGCCTCGTTAAATGGACTCGGGTGTGTTCTTATGCAAAGGGGTAAAGTCATCGCTTATGCCTCTTGACAGTTAAAGGAACACGAGACGAGATATCCGACTCATGATCTTGAGTTGGCGGCGGTTGTGCATGCGTTGAAAATTTGGTGCCATTACTTGTATGGTGTCAAGTGTACGATTTATTCGGATCATAAGAGTTTGAAACATCTCTTTAATCAACGAGATTTGAATTATCGTCAACGTAGGTGGATGGATGTGGTAAAAGACTATGATTGTGAGATACTTTATCATCCGGGCAAGGCGAATGTGGTCGCGGATGCGTTAAGTCGAAAGATTCATCACCCGACGTTACGATTGGGATTGTTACGTATGATTATTACTAACGATTTTCTTGAAAAACTCGGCGTGATTCAAATAGAGGCTTACGTTCACAACAAGCATGCGGAGCGAATTGTGGGACAATCGGAGTTCATTACTATGGGCTCGTGGGATTTGTTGTCTTTTCAAGGAAGAGTGTGGGTGCCTAAGATGGGTGATTATCGACAAGTGCTACTTGATGAAGCACATAAGTCAAAGTATTCCATTCATCCGGGCGCAACGAAAATGTATCTTGATTTAAGTAAAGATTATTGGTGGCCGGGCATGAAACGTGATGTTGTGAAGTATGTTGAGCAATACGTCACGTGTTTGCAAGTTAAGGCCGAGCACCAAAAGCCGTATGGTAAGTTACAACCGTTAGAAATTCCGAAATGGAAATGGGAGCACATTACCATGGATTTCATCACAAAGTTACCTAAAACGGCGAGAACCCAATTCGATTCGATTTGGGTTATAGTTGATCGATTGACGAAAAGTGCTTTGTTTCTTTCCATTAAGGAAGCGATATCGTCGGAGACCTTGGCTAAGTTGTTTATCAAGGAAGTCATCTCTCGACACGGTGTTCCTATATCTATTATTTCGGATCGAGATACTCGCTTTACATCTCGGTTTTGGGAAAAGTTTCACGAAGATATGGGTACGCAATTGAAATTGAGCACGGCGTATCATCCTCAAACGGACGGTCAAACCGAACATACGAATCAAACTTTGGAAGATATGTTACGTGCATGCATTATTGATTTCGGTGGTAGTTGGGATGATCATTTGCCTTTGGTGGAATTCTCGTACAATAATAGTTATCATACTAGTATCGGGATGCCGCCATATGAGATGATTTATGGGCGTAGATGTCGAACCCCGATTTGTTGGGGTGAAGTGGGACAAAAGGAAATCGGGAGTACCGATTTGGTTTTAGAGACTAATAGCAAGATTGATGTGATTCGAGAGCATTTGAAAAAGGCTCAAGATAGGCAAAAGTCGTATGCCGACAAACCTAGATGAACGATCGAATTTCAAGAAGGTGACATGGTGATGCTTAAGGTTTCGCCATGGAAAGGTATTATTCGATTCCGGAAATGAGGAAAGTTAGCTCCTCGGTTTATTGGACCATTTAAGGTTTTAGCTCGTGTTGGTGAAGTCGCGTATCGTTTGGAATTACCCGAAGAGCTTGCGGGAATCCATAATACATTTCATGTTTCCCATCTCCGTAAGTGTCTTGCGGATGATTCATCTTGGGTGCCATTAGACTAGATCGAGCTAAACAATAAGTTAGAATATATTGAGGAACCGATTGCCATACTTGATGAGAAAGTCAAGAGGTTGAGACATAAAGAGGTTAGGACTTTTAAAGTTCAATGGCGTCGTACTAAGGGTTCCGAGTTTACTTGGGAGCCCGAAGAGTTTGTGTTGGTTTATCTTCCTTCTTGTCATGCGGCTTGGATCGCGAGGACGCGCTCCGATTCAAGTGGGGGAGAGTTGTAACATCCTGTTTTTCATCATACATGTCCGAGGTACGTAATTAATCTTTATAATGTTCATACTTGGTTGTAGAATTGTATAAAGATGCTTGTACGATGCGTGTATGAAGGGTACCAAGCATGCACGTGTTGCTTGTTCGAATGTCGAAGAAAACTGGACGTTGGTTGAGTTACAAGGAGTGTACGTACCTTTTTGACCCCAAATAAAGTTTGAGTTGATGTTTTAAAACCTTACCATTAGAAAGGAAATCTTATTACGTTTCCAACGATATTTGGTTCATCGAAAACGGAGTTACGGTCAAAAAGTTACGACCAAAACAAGTTCAAAAATCGGGAAAAAAATGTGTCAGGCGCAAATTACGGCTGTCAGGCGCAATTTGCGGCTGGCTGGGGGTCAAAAATTCGTTCAGGACCCAAATGGACGCATTTGGGCGGCCGTTTTTGCGGCCTGGGCCTAAATTGCGGCCAGCAAGCGCAATTTGCGGCTGGGGACGGGATTTTGATGATTTTCTTGATATTTTGAGTTTTAAATCAAGGGTAATTCCGTCTTTTCACGTATAGATCTTATGGGAGCATTAAATCTCCACCACTTATCCATTTTAATCAATTCTTTTTCATTTTCTTTCTCCATTTTACTCTCAAACATAAAAACCTAATTGACTCCAAGTGAGTTTTGAGAGTGAAGGATTAAGGGTTGATCTTTGGAGCGAGAATTAAAGTTGTTCCTTGCATCTCTAGCTACACGTTGATAGTCTCGGTAAGTTCTAACTCTAAGTTTTGAGTTTTTATTGGTTAATGACTAGGGTTTTGGGTACTAGAGATTTGTAAGACCCATTTGGTGGTAAAATGGGCGAGTTTGGGTTATGTGTTGTAATGAAACCCTAATAGCCACAATCTAGGGTTTTGGCCTTGTGATTTGAGGTTGTAAGTGTCAATTGGTGTTGTTAGCCACTAATGCACTTTAAGAATTATGAAAGAGGTGTTAATGGGTAAGTTTGACTTGATTGTGAGTTAAGTGTTATAAAATGGGTTAAAATGTACTAGTTGACCTAATTAGTTGAAATGGGTATGGATTACCTTAAGTTTTGTGTTAATTGAAGTTAATAGACTTTAATTCACTAGTCTTAGTGATCAAAGTCGAGTCTTGGCCATTTATGGACGGTTGTGAGTGTTTGAGTCATTTAATGCGAGCTGGGTCATTAAATGCTCAAGTAGGTGTAATGTGGTAAATTCCACTAGTTGTGAAATTGAATGTGCACTTAATGATTTAGGTACATTGCGTTGAAGCTCGGAAGTACTAAATCGTCATCCTTGTGACAAGGTGAGTGGAATAGTTATATATGCATGTATATAATGTATTTACTTGTGGGGTGTGGGTTTAAAGTTCGTTGCTGACGATACCATACACTAGAGTATATTGTGTTGTGATGAGGGTTTAAAGTTCGTTGTTGATGATACCTCACGTATGGAACTAAAGTTCGATGTTGACGATGCCATACGACTATTGTAGTGAGTTGATGAGGGTTTAAAGTTCGATGTTTACGATACCTCATATGTGGGTTTAAAGTTCGGTGTTGACGATACCACATTAATGTAGGCGAATGGGGTTTAAGTTCGATGTTAACGATACCATTTGTTGGGCTAGCCTTGGGATCTTGAGTACTATGGATGTTGTGAACATCATTGTTATACTTGTGTTTTAGCATATTGTATTGTTGTGTTATATGCTATTGTTATACTAGCCTTGCAATCGCGGTACTTAGCGTTATACATGTAAAAAGGTATGCTAATTATGTAACTAGTAAGTATGCGGATTTTGGTGAGTGTTTGCAAGTAAGTAGGTTATATATGTGTATGTATAATTGTTGCACTCACTAAGCATTGCTTACCCTCTCGTTGTTTACCATTTTATAGGTTCTGGCTTGGACAAGGGTAAGGGCATACGGTTGGATTAGTTGTCTCCCGTTTATGTTGACAGAGGGTGCTTTTGGTGTTATCTTTTGGAAGTTGTCCTAACGTTTTGGGTAGTTTAGCCCCAAACCATGCTCAGGTGTCGTTTGGATTATAAACTATCGTTGTAGTGGGTCCAACTTGTATTGAACTTAATTAATGGCCTTCGTGCCTTTTGTAAACATTTAAATTTTTTAACGTTTAAATGTAACTCGTGGAAATGGTTTACATATTTAATCGGCGCGTAAATGTGTATTGTATAAAAAAAAAATTATCGTATGGAATACGGGTTGGGATGTTTCACAGGTTCATCGTTACCAGTTCATTTTTGGAGTGAAGCTGTTGCAAATGCGTGTTACACTATGAATCGAGTTCTGACTGTTAAAAGACTGGGTAAAACTTGCTATGAGTTATTGCATGGGAGAAAACCATCTTTGAAGCATCTAGAACCATTTAGTGCACTATGTACCATCTTGAAAAGAAAACCAGGAAGTAAGTTTGATTCTAAAGTGGTTACTGGAGTATTTCTTGGGTATAGTTCTCCTAACAAGCGAGTTTTCAACAATGAAACAAGATGTGTTGAAGAATGGTCTGAAGTTGACGTCCAAAGGAATCAAACGAAGAGTGCTCCTAAGAGTCATCCTTGGATTTATAACTATGATGAGCTGATTGATTCGTTCAATCTTGCTCCAGATCAGACGGAGAATGAAGTTGAATTACAAATGTTGTTTGATTTACAAAATGAATCACAAGCGTCTGCACCTACTCCAATTCCAACTCCATTACCGATAGTCAATGAGCCAGTTCAAGATTCAGATCAAGATGTTGATCCAGTGTACAATACCTGCAGATCTGATATTTTAAGTGAAAGTTCCGACAATCCTGAAGATATTGGTGATACTACAAATCTACATCATGAGATACATGTTTCTGCACAACCAGTTCCCAGAACTACAGCTGCTCATCCTAGAGAGAATATTATTGGAGATCTAAATGCATGTGTTAGAACAAGAAGGCAAGTTCAGTTTGATGGTCAAGTTGATACTCATATGACAATTGTTGCTGCATACTACGAGTACTCATGTCATATTTCTAGAATAGAGCCAAAGACAACAAAAGAAGCCTTGAAGCATGTTGATTGGGTCATGGCTATGCAAGAAGAGATTCACCAATTCAATCGTTTGGGTATTTGGAAGCTTGTTACTAAGCCGCATGGAGCTAAAGTAATTGATCTCAAATGGGTTTGGAAGTGCAAGTTTGACGAAGATGGCAATGTTATCCGTAACAAAGCAAGATTAGTCGCTAAAGGTTATCAGCAAGATCCTAAATTCAATTATGATGAAGTTTTTGCTCCTGTTTCCAGATTGGAATCTATTCGCATTTTCTTGAGTTTTGCTTTATTTATGAAGTTTAAAGTGTTTCAAATGGATGTCAAGAGTGCATTTCTTTATGGCAAGATTAATGAAAGAGTATATGTCAGTCAACCACCGGGTTTTGAAGATCATCTTCATCCTGACAAAGTTTACCATTTACGGAGAGCCCTATATGGTTTATATCAAGCCCCACATGCTTGGTATGGGCGTCTGTCAAGTTATCTGATTGAAAAAGGTTATCAAATGGGCATGGTAGATTGTACTCTGTTCACGAAAGTTAAAGATGATGATATTATCTTAGTTCAGTTTTATGTGGATGACATTATTTTCGGTGCTACTAAGCAGGAACTCGTTGATGAGTTTGAGCAGGTTATGAAGGACGAATTCAAAATGAGCAAATTGGGTCTCTTACACTACTTTCTTGGTTTACAAGTCGAACAGACTGATAATGGAATTTTTCTTCATCAACCAAAGTATGTAAATGATATACTCGAACGTTTCGGTATGACTTAAGAACGTCCTGTGTCGACCCCACTAGCTGTGAATCACGGTATTTTGTTGGACTGTGAAGGGGAGCCTGTTGATCCTACATACTATCGAGCAATCATCGGATCGCTCATGTATCTCACTGCATCTAGGCCGGGCATTATGTTCGCAACATGTCTGTGTGCTCGTTATCAAGTAATCCGAATATTGTTCATCTTACTGCTGCCAAAAGAATTCTACGTTATTTGTTACATTCACCAAATCTCGGCACCTAGTATTCGAACGAAGACAAATTTGATCTTGTAGCCTACAGTTATTCAGACTATGCAGGTTGCAAAACTAACAACAAATCTACATCAGGAGGATGTCAATTTCTAGGTGAAAGGCTGGTGACCTGGCAATGCAAGAAAGAAACTGCAGTTGCGCTTTCCACGTGCGAAGCTGAATATATTGCTGCTGCAAGTTGCTGTTCGCAAGTTGTTTGGATTATACAACAACTTCGCGATTACGGACTAAGAATGTCTTTCTCTCCTCTTTATATTGATAATACTGCTGCTATTACAATTACTAAGAATCCTGTGCAACACTCTAAGACTAAACACATAGGTGTTAAGTATCATTTTCTTAGGGATTGCCATGAGAAAAAGATAATTGAGGTTAAGAGAATAGGTACTAAGGTGAAATGTCCCGTTCTTATTGATTAAAAATGTTCCATATTAATTGATTTCGTTGTGAGGTTTTGACCTCTATATGAGACGTTTTTCAAAGACTGCATTCATTTTTAAAACAAACCATAACCTTTATTTCATAAATAAAGGTTTAAAAAGCTTTACGTAGATTATCAAATAATGATAATCTAAAATATCCTGTTTACACACAACCATTACATAATGGTTTACAATACAAATATGTTACATCGAAATCAGTTTCTTGAATGCAGTTTTTACACAATATCATACAAACATGGACTCCAAATCTTGTCCTTATTTTAGTATGCAATAGCGGAAGCTCTTAGTATTCACCTGAGAATAAACATGCTTTAAACGTCAACAAAAATGTTGGTGAGTTATAGGTTTAACCTATATATATCAAATCGTAACAGTAGACCACAAGATTTCATATTTCAATACACATCCCATACATAGAGATAAAAATCATTCATATGGTGAACACCTGGAAACCGACATTAACAAGATGCATATATAAGAATATCCCCATCATTCCGGGACACCCTTCGGATATGATATAAATTTCGAAGTACTAAAGCATCCGGTACTTTGGATGGGGTTTGTTAGGCCCAATAGATCTATCTTTAGGATTCGCGTCAATTAGGGTGTCTGTTCCCTAATTCTTAGATTACCAGACTTAATAAAAAGGGGCATATTCGATTTCGATAATTCAACCATAGAATGTAGTTTCACGTACTTGTGTCTATTTTGTAAATCATTTATAAAACCTGCATGTATTCTCATCCCAAAAATATTAGATTTTAAAAGTGGGACTATAACTCACTTTCACAGATTTTTACTTCGTCGGGAAGTAAGACTTGGCCACTGGTTGATTCACGAACCTATAACAATATATACATATATATTAAAGTATGTTCAAAATATATTTACAACACTTTTAATATATTTTGATGTTTTAAGTTTATTAAGTCAGCTGTCCTCGTTAGTAACCTACAACTAGTTGTCCACAGTTAGATGTACAGAAATAAATCGATAAATATTATCCTGAATCAATCCACGACCCAGTGTATACGTATCTCAGTATTGATCACAACTCAAACTATATATATTTTGGAATCAACCTCAACCCTGTATAGCTAACTCTAACATTCACATATAGAGTGTATATGGTTGTTCCGAAATATATATAGATGTGTCGACATGATAGGTCAAAACATTGTATACGTGTCTATGGTATCTCAAGATTACATAATATACAATACAAGTTGATTAAGTTATGGTTGGAATAGATTTGTTACCAATTTTCACGTAGCTAAAATGAGAAAAATTATCCAATCTTGTTTTACCCATAACTTCTTCATTTTAAATCCGTTTTGAGTGAATCAAATTGCTATGGTTTCATATTGAACTCAATTTTATGAATCTAAACAGAAAAAGTATAGGTTTATAGTCGGAAAAATAAGTTACAAGTCATTTTTGTAAAGGTAGTCATTTCAGTCGAAAGAACGACGTCTAGATGACCATTTTAGAAAACATACTTCCACTTTGAGTTTAACCATAATTTTTCGATATAGTTTCATGTTCATAATAAAAATCTTTTTCCCAGAATAACAACTTTTAAATCAAAGTTTATCATAGTTTTTAATTAACTAACCCAAAACAGCCCGCGGTGTTACTACGACGGCGTAAATCCGGTTTTACGGTGTTTTTCGTGTTTCCAGGTTTTAAATCATTAAGTTAGTATATCATATAGATATAGAACATTTGTTTATTTGATTTTAAAAGTCAAGTTAGAAGGATTAACTTTTATTTGCGAACAAGTTTAGAATTAACTAAACTATGTTCTAGTGATTACAAGTTTAAACCTTCGAATAAGATAGCTTTATATGTATGAATCGAATGATGTTATGAACATCATTACTACCTCAAGTTCCTTGGATAAACCTACTGGAAATGAGAAAAATAGATCTAGCTTCAAAGGATCCTTGGATGGCTTGAAAGTTCTTGAAGCAGAATCATGACACGAAAACAATTTCAAGCAAGATTTCCACTCGAAATAAGATTGTTATAGTTATAGAAATTGAATTAAAGTTTGAATATGATTATTACCTTGTATTAGAAAGATAACCTACTGTAAGTAACAAAGGTTTCTTGATCTTGGATGATTACTTGGAATGAATTTAGAAAACTTGAAAGTAAACTTGTAATCTTGGATGTATTCTTGATTTTATGAAACTAGAACTTTTGGAATTTATGAAGAACACTTAGAACTTGAAGATAGAACTTGAGAGAGATCAATTAGATGAAGAAAATTGAAGAATGAAAGTGTTTGTATGTGTTTTTGGTCGTTGGTGTATGGATTAGATATAAAGGATATGTAATTTTGTTTTCATGTAAATAAGTCATGAATGATTACTCATATTTTTGTAATTTTATGAGATATTTCATGCTAGTTGCCAAATGATGGTTCCCACATGTGTTAGGTGACTTACATGGGCTGCTAAGAGCTGATCATTGAAGTGTATATACCAATAGTACATACATCTAAAAGCTGTGTATTGTACGAGTACGAATACGGGTGCATACGAGTAGAATTGTTGATGAAACTGAACGAGGATGTAATTGTAAGCATTTTTGTTAAGTAGAAGTATTTTGATAAGTGTCTTGAAGTCTTTCAAAAGTGTATGAATACATATTAAAACACTACATGTATATACATTTTAACTGAGTCGTTAAGTCATCGTTAGTCGTTACATGTAAATGTTGTTTTGAAACCTTTAGGTTAACGTTCTTGTTGAATGTTGTTAACCCATTGTTTATTATAATAAATGAGATGTTCAATTGTTATATTATAATGATATTATGATATATAATATATCTTAGTATGATATATATACAGGTAAAAGTCGTTACAACGATAATCGTTACATATATGTCTCGTTTCGAAATCATTAAGTTAGTAGTCTTATTTTTACATATGTATTTTATTGTTAATACACTTAATAATATATTTACTTATCATTTAACAAAATTAACCAAGTGTATCAATATCTTAATATGATTCATATGTACCTAGTAAGAAGTTGTTATAACGATAATCGTTATATATATCGTTTTCGAGTTTCTTAAATTAATAGTCTCATTTTTATGTATACAACTCATTGTTAAAATACCAAATGAGATACATACTTATAATAAAATCATGTTAACTATATATATAACCATATATATGTCATCGTATAGTTTTTACAAGTTTTAACGTTCGTGAATCACCGGTCAACTTGGGTGGTCAATTGTCTATATGAAACCTATTTCAATTAATCAAGTCTTAACAAGTTTGATTGCTTAACATGTTGGAAACACTTAATCATGTAAATAACAATTTCATTTAATATATATATAAACATGGAAAAGTTCGGGTCACTACAGTACCTACCCGTTAAATAAATTTCGTCCCGAAATTTTAAGCAGTTGGAGGTGTTGACGTATCTTCTGGAAATAAATGCGGGTATTTCTTCTTCATCTGATCTTCACGCTCCCAGGTGAACTCGGGTCCTCTACGAGCATTCCATCGAACCTTAACAATCGGTATCTTATTTTGTTTAAGTCTCTTAACCTCACGATCCATTATTTCGACGGGTTCTTCAATGAATTGAAGTTTTTCATTGATTTTGATTTCGTCCAACGGAATAGTGAGATCTTCTTTAGCAAGACATTTCTTCAAATTTGAGACGTGGAAAGTGTTATGTACAGCCGCGAGTTGTTGAGGTAGCTCCAGTTGGTAAGCTACTGGTCCGACACGATCTATAATCTTGAATGGTCCAATGTACCTTGGATTTAGTTTCTCCCGTTTACCAAATCGAACAACGCCTTTCCAAGGTGAAACCTTAAGCATGACCATTTCTCCAATTTCAAACTCTATATCTTTTCTTTTACTGTCCGCGTAGCTCTTTTGTCGACTCTGGGCGGTTTTCAATCTTTGTTGAATTTGGATGATTTTCTCGGTAGTTTCTTGTATTATCTCCGGACCCGTAATCTGTCTATCCCCCACTTCACTCCAACAAATCGGAGACCTGCACTTTCTACCATAAAGTGCTTCAAACGGCGCCATCTCAATGCTTGAATGGTGGCTGTTGTTGTAGGAAAATTCTGCTAACGGTAGATGTCGATCCCAACTGTTTCCGAAATCAATAACACAAGCTCGTAGCATGTATTCAAGCGTTTGTATCGTCCTTTCGCTCTGCACATCAGTTTGTGGATGATAGGCAGTACTCATGTCTAGACGAATTCCCAATGCTTGCTGTAATGTCTGCCAGAATCTTGAAATAAATCTGCCATCCCTATAAGAGATAATAGAGATTGGTATTCCATGTCTGGAGACGACTTCCTTCAAATACAGTCGTGCTAACTTCTCCATCTGGTCATCTTCTCTTATTGGCAGGAAGTGTGCTGACTTGGTGATACGATCAACTATTACCCAAATAGTATCATAACCACTTGCAGTCGTTGGCAATTTAGTAATGAAATCCATGGTAATGTTTTCCCATTTCCATTCCGGGATTTCAGGTTGTTGTAGTAGACCTGATGGTTTCTAATGTTCAGCTTTGACCTTAGAACACGTCAAACATTCTCCTACATATTTAGCAATATCGGCTTTCATACCTGGCCACCAAAAATGTTTCTTAAGATCCTTGTACATCTTCCCCGTTCCAGGATGTATTGAGTATCTGGTTTTATGAGCTTCTCTAAGTACCATTTCTCTCATATCTCCAAATTTTGGTACCCAAATTCTTTTAGCCCTATACCGGGTTCCGTCTTCCCCAATATTAAGATGCTTCTCCGATCCTTTGGGTATTTCATCCTTTAAATTTCCCTCTTTTAAAACTCCTTGTTGCACCTCCTTTATTTGAGTAGTAAGGTTAGTGTGAATCATTATATTCATAGATTTTACTCGAATGGGTTCTTTGTCCTTTCTGCTCAAGGTGTCGGCTACCACATTTGCCTTCCCCGGGTGGTAACAAATCTCAAAGTCGTAATCATTCAACAATTCAATCCACCTACGCTACCTCATATTCAGTTGTTTCTGATTAAATATGTGTTGAAGACTTTTGTGGTCGGTATATATAATACTTTTGACCCCATATAAGTAGTGCCTCTAAGTCTTTAATGCAAAAACAACCGCGCCTAATTCCAAATCATGCATCGTATAATTTTGCTCGTGAATCTTCAATTGTCTAGACGCATAAGCAATCACCTTCGTCCGTTGCATTAATACACAACCGAGACCTTGCTTTGATGCGTCACAATAAATCACAAAATCATCATTCCCTACAGGTAATGACAATATAGTTGCCGTAGTTAGCTTTTTCTTCAATAATTGAAACGCCTTCTCTTGTTCATCCTTCCATTCAAATTTCTTCCCTTTATGCGTTAATGCAGTCAAGGGTTTTGCTATTTTGGAGAAATCTTGGATGAATCTTTTGTAGTAACCAGCCAATCCTAAAAATTGACGTATATGCTTCGGAGTTTTTGGGGTTTCCTACTTTTCAACGGTTTCGATCTTTGCCGGGTCCACCTGGATACCTTCTTTGTTCACTATGTGACCGAGGAATTGAACTTCTTCCAACCAAAATGCACACTTTGAAAACTTAGCGTACAGTTTTTCTTTCCTCAATACTTCTAGCACTTTTCTCAAATGTTCTTCGTGCTCTTGATCATTCTTTGAGTAAATAAGTATGTCATCGATGAAAACAATGACAAACTTGTCAAGATATGGCCCACACACTCGGTTCATAAGGTCCATGAACACAGCTGGTGCGTTAGTCAATCCAAACGGCATAACCATAAACTCGTAATGACCATAACGCATCCTAAAAGCAGTTTTTGGAATATCATCCTCCTTTTCTCGCATTTGATGATATCCAAAACGTAAATCGATCTTCGAATAAACCGACGAGCCTTGTAGTTGATCAAATAAGTCGTCAATTCTCGGCAGTGATAACGGTTTTTGATGGTAAGTTTGTTCAACTCTCTGTTGTCAATACACAACCTAAATGTACCATCCTTCTTCTTGACAAACAAAACAGGAGCTCCCCATGGTGATGTGCTTGGCCGAATGAAACCACGTTCTAATAGTTCTTGCAGTTGGCTTTGCAGTTCTTTCATCTCGCTGGGTGCGAGTCTATAAGGAGCACGAGCTATTGGTGCAGCTCCTGGTACGAGATCTATTTGAAATTCAATAGATCGATGTGGAGGTAGTCCCGGTAATTCTTTCGGAAATACATCAGGAAATTCTTTTGCGACGGGAACATCATTGATGCTCTTTTCTTCAGTTTTTACTTTCTCGACGTGTGCTAGAATAGCATAGCAACCTTTTCTTATTAGTTTTTGTGCCTTCAAATTACTAATAAGATGTAGCTTCATGTTGCCCTTTTCTCCGTACACCATTAAGGATTCTCCTTCTTCTCGTACAATGCGAATTGCATTTTTATAACATACGATCTCTGCTTTCACCTTCTTCAGCCAGTCCATGCCAACTATTACATCAAAACTCTCTAACTCTACTGGTATCAAATCAATCTTAAATATTTCGCTACCCAGTTTAATTTCTCGATTCCGGCATATATTATCTGCTGAAATTAATTTACCGCTTGCTAATTCGAGTAAAAATTTACTATCCAACGGCGTCAATGGACAACTTAATTTAGCACAAAAATATCTACTCATATAGCTCCTATCCGCACCCGAATCAAATAAAACGTAAGCAGATTTATTGTCAATAAGAAACGTACCCGTAACAAGCTCCGGGTCTTCCTGTGCCTCTGCCGCATTAATATTGAAAACTCTTCCGCGGCCTTGTCCATTCGTGTTCTCCTGGTTCAGGCAATTTCTAATAATGTGGCCCGGTTTTCCACATTTATAACAAACTACATTGGCATAACTTGCTCCGACACTACTTGCTCCGCCATTACTCGTTCCGACACCATTTGTTCCTTTCGTTCTGTTAACTTCTAGTCCGTAGACCTCACACTTCGCCGCGCTATGACCATTTCTTTTACACTTGTTGCAAAATTTGGTGCAGAACCCCGAGTGATACTTTTCACACCTTTGGCATAGCTGCTTCTGATTGTTGTTGTTGTTGTTGCGGTTGTTATTGTTGTTGGGATGATTGTTGTAGTTGCTGTTGTTGCTGTTGTTGTTGTTATTGTTGTTGTTGTTGTTGTTGTTGTTGTTGTTGTTGTTGTTGTTAGGCCGTTTATTGTAGTTGCGATTGATGTTGCGATTGTTGGGATAATTGTTGCGATTATTATTGTAATTGCTGTTGTTGTTGTATTGGTGATTCTTATCACCATTTTCCTCCCACTTTCTTTTGACTTGCTTCACATTGGCCTCTTCAGCCGTCTGTTCTTTAATTCTTTCCTCAATCTGGTTCACTAGTTTGTGAGCCATTCTACATGCCTGTTGTATGGAGGCGGGCTCGTGTGAAATTATATATTCTTGGATTCTTTCCGGTAATCCTTTCACAAACGCGTCGATCTTCTCTTCCTCATCTTCGAACGCTCCCGGACACAATAGGCACAATTCTGTGAATCGTCTTTTGTACGTGGTAATATCAAATCCTTAGGTTCGTAACCCTCTAAGTTCTGTCTTGAGCTTATTGACCTCGGTTCTGGGACGGTACTTCTCGTTCATCAAGTGCTTGAATGCTGACCACGGTAGTGCGTACGCATCATCTTGTCCCACTTGCTCTAGATAGGTATTCCACCATGTTAACGCAGAACCTGTGAAGGTATGCGTAGCGTACTTCACTTTTTCCTCTTCAATACACTTACTTATGGCAAACACGGATTCGACCTTCTCGATCCAGCGTTTCAATCCGATCGGTCCTTCGGTTCCATCAAATTCCAAAGGTTTGCAGGCAGTGAATTCGTATGTAGCGCAGCCTGTACTGCTAGATCCAAGGTTATTGTTCGTATGTAGCGCAGCCTGTAGGAAATCGTGTAGGATGCACCTACAAAGAATTCACTACCTGCAAACCTTTGGAATTTGATGGAACCGAAGGACCGATCGGATTGAAACGGTGGACCGAGAAGGTCGAATCGGTGTTTGCCATAAGTAAGTGTATTGAAGAGGACAAAGTGAAGTACGCTATGCATACCTTCACAGGTTTTGCGTTAACATGGTGGAATACCTATCTAGAGCAAGTGGGACAAGACGATGCGTATGCACTACCGTGGTCAGCATTCAAGCACTTGATGAACGAGAAGTACTGTCCCAGAACCGAGGTCAATAAGCTCAAGACAGAACTTAGAGGGTTACGAACCCAAGGATTTGATATTACTACGTACGAAAGATGATTCACAGAATTTTGCCTATTGTGTCCGGGAGCATTCGAAGATGAGGAAGAGAAGATCGACGCATTTGTGAAAGGATTACCGGAAAGAATCCAAGAAGATATAAGTTCACACGAGCCCACCTCCATACAACAGGCATGTAGAATGCCTCACAAACTAGTGAACCATATTGAAGAAAGAATTAAAGAACACACTGCTGAAGAGGCCAATGTGAAGCAAGTCAAAAGAAAGTGGGAGGAAAACGGTGATAAGAATCACCAATACAACAACAACAGCAATTACAACAATAATCGCAACAATTATCCCAACAATCGCAACATCAATCGCAAATACAACAAACGGCCCAACAACAACAACAACAACAACAACAACAACAACAACAACAACAACAGCAGCAGCAACTACAACAATCATCCCAATAACAATAATAACTGCAACAACAACAACAACAATCAGAAGCAGCTATGCCAAAGGTGTGAAAAGTATCACTCGGGGTTCTACACCAAATTTTGCAACAAGTGTAAAAGAAATGGTCATAGCACGGCGAAGTGTGAGGTCTACGGACCAGGGGTTAATAGAACGAAAGGAACAAATGGTGTCGGAACGAGTAATGGCGGAGCAAGTAGTGTCGGAGCAAGTTATGCCAATGTAGTTTGTTATAAATGTGGAAAACCGGGCCACATTATTAGAAATTGCCCGAACCAGGAGAACACGAATGGACAAGGCCGCGGAAGAGTTTTCAATATTAATGCGGCAGAGGCACAAGAAGACCTGGAGCTTGTTACGGGTACGTTTCTTATTGACAATAAATCTGCTTACGTTTTATTTGATTCGGGTGCGGATAGAAGCTATATGAGTAGAGATTTTTGTGCTAAATTAAGTTGTCTATTGACGCCTTTGGATAGTAAATTTTTACTCGAATTAACAAATGGTAAATTAATTTCAGCAGATAATATATGTCGGAATCGAGTAATTAAACTGGTTAGCGAAACATTTAAGATTGATTTGATACCAGTAGAGTTAGGGAGTTTTGATGTGATAATCGGTATGGACTGGTTGAAAGAAGTGAAAGCAGAGATCGTTTGTTACAAAAATGCAATTCGCATTATACGAGAAAAAGGAAAACCCTTAATGGTGTACGGAGAAAAGGGCAACACGAAGCTACATCTTATTAGTAATTTGAAGGCACAAAAACTAATAAGAAAAGGTTGCTATGCTGTTCTAGCACACGTCGAGAAAGTACAAACTGAAGAAAAGAGCATCAATGATGTTCCCATTGCAAAAGAATTTCCCGATGTATTTCCGAAAGAATTACCGGGATTACCCCCACATCGATCCGTTGAATTTCAAATAGATCTTGTACCAGGAGCTGCACCAATAGCTCGTGCTCCTTACAGACTCGCACCCAGCGAGATGAAAGAACTGCAAAGCCAATTACAAGAACTTTTAGAGCGTGGTTTCATTCGACCAAGCACATCACCGTGGGGAGCTCCTGTTTTGTTTGTCAAGAAGAAAGATGGTACATTCAGGTTGTGTATCGACTACCGAGAGTTGAACAAACTTACCATCAAGAACCGCTACCCACTACCGAGAATTGACGACTTATTTGATCAACTACAAGGCTCGTCAGTTTATTCAAAGATTGACTTACGTTACGGGTATCATCAAATGCGGGTGAAAGAAGATGATATTCCAAAGACTGCTTTCAGAACACGTTACGGTCATTACGAGTTTATGGTCATGCCGTTTAGTTTAACTAATGCACCAGCTGTGTTCATGGACCTTATGAACCGAGTGTGTGGACCATACCTTGACAAGTTTGTCATTGTTTTCATTGATGACATACTTATTTACTCAAAGAATGACCAAGAACACGGTGAACATTTGAGAAAGGTGTTAGAAGTATTAAGGAAGGAAGAATTGTACGCTAAGTTTTCAAAGTGTGCTTTTTGGTTGGAAGAAGTTCAATTCCTCGGTCACATAGTGAACAAAAAAGGTATTAAGGTGGATCCGGCAAAGATAAAAACTGTTGAAAAGTGGGAAACCCCAAAAACTCCGAAACACATACGCCAGTTTTTAGGACTAGCTGGTTACTACAGAAGGTTCATCCAAGACTTTTCCAGAATAGCAAAACCCTTGACTGTATTAACGCATAAAGGGAAGAAATTTGAATGGAATGATGAACAAGAGAAAGCGTTTCAGTTATTGAAGAAAAAGCTAACTACGGCACCTATATTGTCATTGCCTGAAGGGAATGATGATTTTGTGATTTATTGTGACGCATCAAAGCAAGGTCTCGGTTATGTATTACTGCAACGAACGAAGGTGATTGCTTACGCGTCTAGACAATTGAAGATTCACGAACAAAATTATACGACGCATGATTTGGAATTAGGCGCGGTTGTTTTTGCATTAAAGACTTGGAGGCACTACTTATATGGGGTCAAAAGTATTATATATACCGACCACAAAAGTCTTCAACATATATTTAATCAGAAACAACTGAATATGAGGCAGCGTAGGTGGATTGAATTATTGAATGATTACGACTTTGAGATTCGTTACCACCCGGGGAAGGCAAATGTGGTAGCCGATGCCTTGAGCAGGAAGGACAGAGAACCCATTCGAGTAAAATCTATGAATATAATGATTCATAATAACCTTACTACTCAAATAAAGGAGGCGCAACAAGGAGTTTTAAAAGAGGGAAATTTAAAGGATGAAATACCCAAAGGATCGGAGAAGCATCTTAATATTCGGGAAGACGGAACCCGGTATAGGGCTGAAAGGATTTGGGTACCAAAATTTGGAGATATGAGAGAAATGGTACTTAGAGAAGCTCATAAAACCAGATACTCAATACATCCTGGAACGGGGAAGATGTACAAGGATCTCAAGAAACATTTTTGGTGGCCGGGTATGAAAGCCGATGTTGCTAAATACGTAGGAGAATGTTTAACGTGTTCTAAGGTCAAAGCTGAGCATCAGAAACCATCAGGTCTACTTCAACAACCCGAAATATCGGAATGGAAATGGAAAAACATTACCATGGATTTCATCACTAAATTACCAAGGACTGCAAGTGGTTTTGATACTATTTGGGTAATAGTTGATCGTCTCACCAAATCAGCACACTTCCTGCCAATAAGAGAAGATGACAAGATGGAGAAGTTAGCACGACTGTATTTGAAGGAAGTCGTCTCCAGACATGGAATACCAATCTCTATTATCTCTGATAGGGATGGCAGAATTATTTCAAGATTCTGGTAGACATTACAGCAAGCATTAGGAACTCGTCTAGACATGAGTACTGCCTATCATCCACAAACTGATGGGCAGAGCAAAAGGACAATACAAACGCTTGAAGACATGCTACGAGCATGTGTTATTGATTTCGGAAACAGTTGGGATCGACATCTACCGTTAGCAGAATTTTCCTACAACAACAGCTACCATTCAAGCATTGAGATGGAGCCGTTTGAAGCACTTTATGGTAGAAAGTGCAGGTCTCCGATTTGTTGGAGTGAAGTGGGGGATAGACAGATTACGGGTCCGGAGATTATACAAGAAACTACCGAGAAGATCATCCAAATTCAACAACGGTTGAAAACCGCCCAAAGTCGACAAAAGAGCTACGCTGACATTAAAAGAAAAGATATAGAATTTGAAATTGGAGAGATGGTCATGCTTAAAGTTGCACCTTGGAAAGGCGTTGTTCGATTTGGTAAATGAGGGAAATTAAATCCAAGGTATATTGGACCATTCAAGATTCTTGATCGTGTCGGACCAGTAGCTTACCGACTTGAGTTACCTTAACAACTCGCGGCTGTACATAACACTTTTCATGTCTCGAATTTGAAGAAATGTTTTGCTAAAGAAGATCTCACTATTCCGTTAGATGAAATCCAAATCAACGAAAAACTTCAATTCATCGAAGAACCCGTCGAAATAATGGATCGTGAGGTTAAAACACTTAAGCAAAACAAGATACCAATTGTTAAGGTTTGATGGAATGCTCGTAGAGGACCTGAGTTCACCTGGGAGCGTGAAGATCAGATGAAGAAGAAATACCCGCATCTATTTCCAGAAGATTCGTCAACACCTTCAACAGCTTAAAATTTCGGGACGAAATTTAGTAGTGACCCGAACTTTTCCATGTTTATATATATTAATTGAGATTGATATTTATATTTATATGATTAAATGTTTCCAACATGTTAAGCAATCAAACTTGTTAAGACTTGATTAATTGAAATATGTTTCATATAGACAATTGACCACCCAAGTTGACCGGTGATTCACGAACGTTAAAACTTGTAAAAACTATATGATGACATATATATGGATATATATATATATAGTTAACATGATACTATGATAAGTAAACATATCATTAAGTATATTAACAATGAACTACATATGTAAAAACAAGACTACTAACTTAATGATTTTTAAACGAGACATATATATAACGATTATCGTTGTAAAGACATTTAATGTATTTATATCATATTAAGATATATTCATACATGATAATATCATGATAATATAATAATTTAAAATCTCATTTGATATTATAAACATTGGGTTAACAACATTTAACAAGATCGTTAACCTAAAGGTTTCAAAACAACACTTACATGTAATGACTAACGATGACTTAACGACTCAGTTAAAATGTATATACATGTAGTGTTTTAATATGTATTTATACACTTTTGAAAGACTTCAATACACTTATCAAAATACTTCTACTTAACAAAAATGCTTACAATTACATCCTCGTTCAGTTTCATCAACAATTCTACTCGTATGCACCCGTATTCGTACTCGTACAATACACAGCTTTTAGATGTATGTACTATTGGTATATACACTCCAATGATCAGCTCTTAGCAGGTCATATGAGTCACCTAACACATGTGGGAACCATCATTTGGCAACTAGCATAAAATATCTCATAAAATTACAAAAATATGAGTAATCATTCATGACTTATTTACATGAAAACAAAATTACATATCCTTTATATCTAATCCATACACCAACGACCAAAAACACCTAAAAAAACTTTCATTCTTCAATTTTCTTCATCCAATTGATCTCTCTCAAGTTCTATCTTCAAGTTCTAAGTGTTCTTCATAAATTCCAAAAGTTCTAGTTTCATAAAATCAAGAATACTTTCAAGTTTGCTAGCTCACTTCCAATCTTGTAAGGTGATCATCCAACCTCAAGAAATCTTTGTTTCTTACAGTAGGTTATCATTCTAATACAAGGTAATAATCATATTCAAACTTTGGTTCAATTTCTATAACTATAACAATCTTATTTCAAGTGATGATCTTACTTGAAATTGTTTTCGTGTCATGATTCTGCTTCAAGAACTTTCAAGCCATCCAAGGATCCTTTGAAGCTAGATCTATTTTTCTCATTTTCAGTAGGTTTATCCAAGGAACTTGAGGTAGTAATGATGTTCATAACATCATTCGATTCATACATATAAAGCTATCTTATTCGAAGGTTTAAACTTGTAATCGCTAGAACATAGTTTAGTTAATTCTAAACTTGTTCGCAAATAAAAGTTAATCCTTCTAACTTGACTTTTAAAATCAACTAAACACATGTTCTATATCTATATGATATGCTAACTTAATGATTTAAAACCTGAAAACACGAAAAACACCGTAAAATCTGATTTACGCCGTTGTAGTAACACCGCGGGCTGTTTTGGGTTAGTTAATTAAAAACTATGATAAACTTTGATTTAAAAATTGTTATTCTGGGAAAATGATTTTTATTATGAACATGAAACTATATCCAAAAATTATGGTTAAACTCAAAGTGAAAGTATGTTTTCTAAAATGGTCATCTAGACGTCGTTCTTTCGACTGAAATGACTACCTTTACAAAAACGACTTGTAAATTATTTTTCCAACAATAAACCTATACTTTTTCTGTTTAGATTCATAAAATAGAGTTCATTATGAAACCATAGCAATTTGATTCACTCAAAACGGATTTAAAATGAAGAAGTTATGGGTAAAACAAGATTGGATAATTTTTCTCATTTTAGCTACGTGAAAATTGGTAACAAATCTATTCCAACCATAACTTAATCAACTTGTATTGTATATTATGTAATCTTGAGATACCATAGACACGTATACAATGTTTCGACCTATCATGTCGACACATCTATATATATTTCGGAACAACCATAGACACTCTATATGTGAATGTTGGAGTTAGCTATACAGGGTTGAGGTTGATTCCAAAATATATATAGTTTGAGTTGTGATCAATACTGAGATACGTATACACTGGGTCATGGATTGATTCAAGATAATATTTATCGATTTATTTCTGTACATCTAACTGTGGACAACTTGTTGTAGGTTACTAACGAGGACAGCTGACTTAATAAACTTAAAACATCAAAATATATTAAAAGTGTTGTAAATATATTTTGAACATACTTTGATATATATGTATATATTATTATAGGTTCGTGAATCAACCAGTGGCCAAGTCTTACTTCCCGACGAAGTAAAAAAATCTGTGAAAGTGAGTTATAGTCCCACTTTTAAAATCTAATATTTTTGGGATGAGAATACATGCAGGTTTTATAAATGATTTACAAAATAGACACAAGTACGTGAAACTACATTCTATGGTTGAATTATCGAAATCGAATATGCCCCTTTTTATTAAGTCTGGTAATCTAAGAATTAGGGAACAGACACCCTAATTGACGCGAATCCTAAAGATAGATCTATTGGGCCTAACAAACCCCATTCAAAGTACCGGATGCTTTAGTACTTCGAAATTTATATCATATCCGAAGGGTGTCCCGGAATGATGGGGATATTCTTATATATGCATCTTGTTAATGTCGGTTACCAGGTCTTCACCATATGAATAATTTTTATCTCTATGTATGGGATGTATATTGAAATATGAAATCTTGTGGTCAATTATTATGATTTGATATATATAGGTTAAACCTATAACTCACCAACATTTTTGTTGACGTTTTAAGCATGTTTATTCTCAGGTGATTATTAAGAGCTTCCGCTATCGCATACTTAAATAAGGACGAGATTTGGAGTCCATGCTTGTATGATATTGTGTAAAAACTGCATTCAAGAAACCGATTTTGTTGTAACATATTTGTATTGTAAACCATTATGTAATGGTCATGTGTAAACAGGATATTTTAGATTATCATTATTTGATAATGTACGTAAAGCTTTTTAAACCTTTATTTATGAAATAAAGGTTATGGTTTGTTTTAAAATGAACGCAGTCTTTGAAAAACGTCTCATATAGAGGTCAAAACCTCGCAACGAAATCAATTAATATGGAACGTTTTTAATCAATAAGAACGGGACATTTCATCATGTCTCCGGGTAGGTCTCTTAAAATATTGGGTTGTCTATCCATTTTATGTTTTTATACTGTAAAATAGACAAGAGTTAGATTCATAAAAAAAATATACTTATTAATACAAGCAATTTTTGCATATATCATAAAGCATAAGCACACTATATTACATATATTACACCACACGAATACAACTATCTTATTCCGACTCGCTCGTTTCTTCTTCTTCGGTTTTGGTTCGTTTTGCCAAGTTACTAGGGATATATGATGTTCCCCTAATACGAGCTGTCGTTTTCTACAACGGTTTAGAAAAACCTGGTGGTTTAGAGGTTCTCGGGTCATTGTTACAACTTAAGGGCTTCGGGGGTTGACGATACATATAAAGTTCATCGGGGTTGGAATTAGATTTCTCTATTTTTATGCCCTTTCCCTTATTATTTTCTTTTGTCTTTTTAAATTCAGTTGGGGTAATTTCTATAACATCATCGGAATTCTCGTCGGAATTCGATTCATCGGAGAATTGGTAATCCTCCCAATATTTTGCTTCCTTGGCGAAAACACCATTGACCATAATTAACCTTGGTCAGTTGGTTGAGGATTTTCTTTTACTTAACCGTTTTATTATTTCCCCCACCGGTTCTATTTCCTCCTCCGGTTCCTCCTCTTCCGGTTCTGATTCTTCTTCCGGTTCTTCCTCGGAAACTTGTGAATCAGTCCAATATATATTCGACTCATCGTTATTATTAGGTGAGTCAATGGGATTTGTGCTAGAGGTAGACGTCTATCACACAATATCAAACATGTTAAGAGATTAATATATCACATAATATATACATGTTAATAATATATAGTTTCCAACAAAAATGTTAAGCAATCATTTTTAAAGAAAACACGGTCGAAGTCCAGACTCACTAATGCATCCTAACAAACTCGATAAGACATACTAATGCAAATTTTTGGTTCTCTAAGACCAACGCTCGGATACCAACTGAAATGTCCCATTCTTATTGATTAAAAATGTTCCATATTAATTGATTTCGTTGCGAGGTTTTGACCTCTATATGAGACGTTTTTCAAAGAATGCATTCATTTTTAAAACAAACCATAACCTTTATTTCATAAATAAAGGTTTAAAAAGCTTTATGTAGATTATCAAATAATGATAATCTAAAATATCCTGTTTACACACGACCATTACATAATGGTTTACAGTACAAATATGTTACATCGAAATCAGTTTCTTGAATGCAGTTTTTACACAATATCATACAAACATGGACTCCAAATCTTGTCCTTATTTTAGTATGCAACAGCGGAAGCTCTTAGTATTCACCTAAGAATAAACATGCTTTAAACGTCAACAAAAATGTTGGTGAGTTATAGGTTTAACCTATATATATCAAATCGTAACAGTAGACCACAAGATTTCATATTTCAATACACATCCCATACATAGAGATAAAAATCATTCATATGGTGAACACCTGGTAACCGACATTAACAAGATGCATATATAAGAATATCCCCATCATTCCGGGACACCCTTCGGATATGATATAAATTTCGAAGTACTAAAGCATCCGGTACTTTGGATGGGGTTTGTTAAGCCCAATAGATCTATCTTTAGGATTCGCGTCAATTAGGGTGTCTGTTCCCTAATTCTTAGATTACCAGACTTAATAAAAAGGGGCATATTCGATTTCGATAATTCAACCATAGAATGTAGTTTCACGTACTTGTGTCTATTTTGTAAATCATTTATAAAACCTGCATGTATTCTCATCCCAAAAATATTAGATTTTAAAAGTGGGACTATAACTCACTTTCACTGATTTTTACTTCGTCGGGAAGTAAGACTTGGCCACTGGTTGATTCACGAACCTATAACAATATATACATATATATCAAAGTATGTTCAAAATATATTTACAACACTTTTAATATATTTTGATGTTTTAAGTTTATTAACTCAGCTGTCCTCGTTAGTAACCTACAACTAGTTGTCCACAGTTAGATGTACAGAAATAAATCGATAAATATTATCTTGAATCAATCCACGACCCAGTGTATACGTATCTCAGTATTGATCACAACTCAAACTATATATATTTTGGAATCAACCTCAACCCTGTATAGCTAACTCCAACATTCACATATAGAGTGTCTATGGTTGTTCCGAAATATATATAGATGTGTCGACATGATAGGTCGAAACATTGTATACGTGTCTATGGTATCTCAAGATGAGATAATATATAATACAAGTTGATTAAGTTATGGTTGGAATAGATTTGTTACCAATTTTCACGTAGCTAAAATGAGAAAAATTATCCAATCTTGTTTTACCCATAACTTCTTCATTTTAAATCCGTTTTGAGTGAATCAAATTGCTATGGTTTCATATTGAACTCAATTTTATGAATCTAAACATAAAAATTATAGGTTTATAGTCGGAAAAATAAGTTACAAGTCGTTTTTATAAGGGTAGTCATTTCAGTCGAAAGAACGACGTCTAGATGACCATTTTAGAAAACATACTTCCACTTTGAGTTTAACCATAATTTTTGGATATAGTTTCATGTTCATAATAAAAATCTTTTTCCCAGAATAACAACTTTTAAATCAAAGTTTATCATAGTTTTTAATTAACTAACCCAAAACAGCCCGCGGTGTTACTACGACGGCGTAAATCCGGTTTTACGGTGTTTTTCGTGTTTCCAGGTTTTAAATCATTAAGTTAGCATATCATATAGATATAGAAAATGTGTTTAGTTGATTTTAAAAGTCAAGTTAGAAGGATTAACTTTTATTTGTGAACAAGTTTAGAATTAACTAAACTATGTTCTAGTGATTACAAGTTTAAACCTTCGAATAAGATAGCTTTATATGTATGAATCGAATGATGTTATGAACATCATTACTACCTCAAGTTCCTTGGATAAACCTACTGGAAATGAGAAAAATAGATCTAGCTTCAAAGGATCCTTGGATGGCTTGAAAGTTCTTGAAGCAGAATCATGACACGAAAACAATTTCAAGTAAGATTTCCACTCGAAATAAGATTGTTATAGTTATAGAAATTGAATTAAAGTTTGAATATGATTATTACATTGTATTAGAAACATAACCTACTGTAAGTAACAAAGGTTTCTTGATCTTGGATGATTACTTGGAATGGATTTAGAAAACTTGGAAGTAAACTTGTAATCTTGGAAGTATTCTTGATTTTATGAAACTAGAACTTTTGGAATTTATGAAGAACACTTAGAACTTGAAGATAGAACTTGAGAGAGATCAATTAGATGAATAAAATTGAAGAATGAAAGTGTTTGTAGGTGTTTTTGGTCGCTGGTGTATGGATTAGATATAAAGGATATGTAATTTTGTTTTCATGTAAATAAGTCATGAATGATTACTCATATTTTTGTAATTTTATGAGATATTTCATGCTAGTTGCCAAATGATGGTTCCCACATGTGTTAGGTGACTCACATGGGCAGCTAAGATCTAATCATTGGAGTGTATATACCAATAGTAGATACATCTAAAAGCTGTGTATTGTACGAGTACGAATACGGGTGCATACGAGTAGAATTGTTGATGAAACTGAACGAGGATGTAATTGTAAGCATTTTTGTTAAGTAGAAGTATTTTGATAAGTGTCTTGAAGTCTTTCAAAAGTGTATGAATACATATTAAAACACTACATGTATATACATTTTAACTGAGTCGTTAAGTCATCGTTAGTCGTTACATGTAAATGTTGTTTTGAAACCTTTAGGTTAACGATCTTGTTGAATGTTGTTAACCCATTGTTTATTATAATAAATGAGATTTTAAATTGTTATATTATCATGATATTATGATATATAATATATCTTAGTATGATATATATACAGGTAAATGTCGTTACAACGATAATCGTTACATATATGTCTCGTTTCGAAATCATTAAGTTAGTAGTCTTATTTTTACATATGTATTTCATTGTTAATACACTTAATAATATATTTACTTATCATTTAATATAATTAACCAAGTGTATCAATATCTTAATATGATTCATATGTACCTAGTAAGACGTTGTTATAACGATAATCGTTATATATATCGTTTTCGAGTTTCTTAAATTAATAGTCTCATTTTTATGTATATAACTCATTGTTAAAATACCAAATGAGATACATACTTATAATAAAATCATGTTAACTATATATATAACCATATATATGTCATCGTATAGTTTTTACAAGTTTTAACGTTCGTGAATCACCGGTCAACTTGGGTGGTCAATTGTCTATATGAAACCTATTTCAATTAATCAAGTCTTAACAAGTTTGATTGCTTAACATGTTGGAAACATTTAATCATGTAAATAATAATTTCATTTAATATATATATAAACATGGAAAAGTTCGGGTCACTACATAAGGACCAGAGGGCTGACCTTTTTACTAAGGCTTTTGATAAACCTAGGTTCTTGCTACTTGTAGAGATGAATGGCATTGTTGATCGAGACAAAGTAATTTTGGATGTTGATTGTGAGGTTTAATCAAACTTTTAGACTTTGCATGTAGGATGCATGACATTTAGATTTTAGTTTCTTATTATCTCTACTGCATATTTTTGCTTTCTATCTGCATTTCCTTGCATGATTTCTTTCATGTTTGCATGCTAGTCTGTAGCTATTTTCTGTTTCTTTTGTTTAAAATGCTAAAAGACAAAAAGATTGTATGTTTTAGTATTTTAGGGGGGGTATATGTTTCAGAAGAAAATACCTAAAAAGTGTCAAATGCCTCATCAGAAAACCCTAAAAAGTTGAAAATTCCGAAAATGAGCTAGTTTTGATTAATATGTGGGAGATGAAGAAATTACTGTACTGAGAATTGATATATTTGTTTAGTAAGGACTGATTTGAATGTTTATGTTTATCTGTTGTGTGATGTACTGATAGATGTGACATATGAATTCTTGGAATTAGATAATCATAATAAGAATAATGATCTTCTAAGATTCAGAAGTCATGAACGATCTGTAGCGTTTGATGGTAGTCACCAAATTATCTCTGAAACTGTATCTAATGATAATTGTTGAGGAACTCAACAGTCGGTTGAGGGTATCCCCTATCATAATTGATAATCACTAGAAAAGGTTGGGGGTGGATTTAAGGTTGAGGATTATCTGTTTGGCTGGTGCATACCACCTTGTCACAGACCTAAGACTTAATAATTGAAACTAAACCCCGAAAATATCAGAGAAAATTAGTTTATGTCGAAGTAAGTGTCCCTTCTCGCTTAAGGTCGAAAAGTATAATTCCTTATTGCGGACCGTTCAAGCATTTAAGGGATAACACCTTCGAGTGATCTGAGCACACAACAAAGAAACATGAGTTCATGCATAAAAATGAAAAATCCATTCATGATGGCGTTCAAAATCAATATATCAAAAGACAGTGATATGCTGAAAAAGAAATATCAAAAGAAAATCAAAGTCAAAGATGATTGGCGTATCAAGATGGCAAAGTCCTGAAAGTATGAAGAATGTTGATTCATGATGAGCTCATAAAGAACTCAGATCATTCTTAGTGTGACGCCCCCGCGCAGCTTGAATTGTTTATTCACGACGTTCATACTGAACTATCAAGATTCCTGTCGTCTGCAATTTAGAGTTATACCTATTAAGACAGTAAGTTCGAAAGATATTTACCTAGATATACTCTAAATAATATATAAATGAAAGTTTATCTTTCGATTCCGTTTTCCATGTCAACTTGAACATAAAGAAGTTAAGGGCCTTGAGATTTATTTCATGTGACGACTAGTCATCAGGCAAGTCTGTTTTAACTGCAGACCAATCCCTGCGGTAAATAATGCGCCTATTCGGATAATCCAATATATTCTAAGATATGCCGAACCAACTAGATTGAAGATTGTCAACACATTGGTAGAAGCCAAAGGCTGACAGGGTTATTCAAAATGCCGTGTGAACCATCCTGTTCAATTTGAATGAAGTACATGGATAGAGATAACGAAAAGTTACGCGTAATGAATTGACAACCTAATAAAAATGCACAATCATAAGTGATGAAAGAATCAAGGATTAATGAACTTAGCGTGATCTCAAAAATCATTGCTCTATAATGTTCAAGCAATTAATGCCAACATGATTGTCGAAGTGTCCGGAATGAATATATTCATGTTTAGTGAGGATTGATATCAGTAATTGCATGATAATAGACATAAACTGGATAATTAGGAATGAACAACAGAAGTCGATTCAATATGTCAGTTCTGATCCATTTTTTAAATTGTTAATCAACTTGCTCACAAAAAGAATGTGGATTTGTATGTGTTTTTTATCTGTCTGTTAAATAGTTTGCATTGAAAACTGTAAAACAACAAAAAGATTTTGGTTTACATTTTATTGCATATCATGGTAGAATGTCTTTAATTTGCATAGTTTTAGTTGCATGACATTACTTATCATGAAACTCATAAAGATTTTATCTTTTCTTTATTTTCTGATTATCCTCTGAATATACAATTACATCTGAAAGAACCTTGTCAAGATCAAGATATTTTTGGCCACCAAATCCACAAGATAGAAGTTTGTAGAGCTTGTGATTTTTTGAAGGATTTTATTGATTTAAGGTGTTATTGACCTTAAGATGACATTACACTGTACGATTAACTCTTGTAAAACAGAATGATTGGAGTAATAACCTCAATTAGGTTAAGATGTTTGGATTACGTAAGTGTTAATGATCATTTCTTGATGGATTAGTGATTTTTGACTCAAATTGAAAGTGCATGTTAGCTCTAAGATTGCCAAATGAGTCGAAATCCTAAGTTTGTGAAAATTTGAAATTGCCTAAGTGGCTCACTCGCACGTTTGAAGTGTGAACCGTACGAGTAACCACACGATTGAGGTTAACCGTAGGGATGACCCTGTTCTAGAATTATCCATTAGACTTCTGGGTTACACACACGAGTGACTATGTAAGGCGCGCAGTTGATGGTGAACCATTTGCTCAACCGTACGGTTGATCACGAGAGTATAAATATGGGTGCTGAGCGCAGTTGCTCACACTTGCACACCCATACCCACTTTTACTCTCAAAATTTGATTATCACCAATCAGGTTTTCCACCATAGGTTTTATTAAGCATATTAAGCCGATCTCAGCGCCACTTACTAGGTATAATTTCATCGAGTTTTACTTGTTTAATTTGTTGTTTGAATGTGTCAAAACCCTAGGGGTTTATAAATCGAATTTCATATAATTGCAGTGTGTTTAGGATGTTATTTGCTATTTTTTTGTGTTAAACGGTACCTTAGCTTACTATCATGATGTAAATCTGCCCCTAAAACACTCTAACATACAATCCCATTGATTTAAAAAATGCATTTAATATCGGTTTCATCAGACATGCACGAGTGATCTCACTCGCACGCGTGGGACATGACTCGCACGAGTCAGTACGTGGTTAAGGCTTAACCGTGTGAACATCTAGCTTACTCATTTGATTTCACTTCATATTTATTTGGATGCTCACTCATTTGACTGAGCTGACACGTGTGCTTAATTGCACGAGTCATCACACGGTTGACTCACTCACGTATATTTATAAGCCTCAACCATGTACCTTGTCTGAAACCATGTTATTGCTCAAACGTGTCAACAGTGACACGAGTGACCATGTTACTCACACGACTGAACTCTCAGCCGTACATGTGACAGTCCCACTCGCACAGTTTATCCTGTTTAATAAGTTTATGACACTTTGTTGCAAATGCTTTGATGATTTATGATTTATGATTACTTTTTCCAACATTTATGTTGATGTTTCAATTTGTTAAGATATTACCAATGGCTGAACAACAAGTTAATGTTCCGGTTGTTAACCAAGAAGCTCAAGGGGAGCAAGGACAGAATCCTCAAGTTAATCCCGTTAACCCACCTGCTCAACCAGTGATTATCCTAGAAATGGGTGAGCTTAACAATCAAGTCACTCTTTATGACACAACTAGAAAGGTGATCATTTTGAGGAGATTATCAAGTTTCTTAAGAGATCAAGGGTCCATACCGTGATCTCAACTCAGTGTACAGCCTACTATAGCCATCAAAGGGAATTCTGGAGAAATGTAGTACTTGATGTGTCAGAGGATGAAGCTAAGCTGGTTAGTACTGTTCAAGGGCATGAGATTACTGTTTCTAAGACTGTGATTAGGAGGATCCTAGGCTTTAATGATGAGAACTGCTCCCACATGACGATCAGTTGAGAAAGAATCCACGGATGTTTCAAAAGATGTGGATACTCTAGTTACCTTGCTGGTAATTCAGAACTGATGAAGACACTTCTGCCTCCACAGTATCGATATCTTGCTCATGTGTTGATGCACTGCTTAAGTGGACGAAAAGCTGGTTTTGATAAGCTAAATGAGAAAGTGCAGAGTATGTTTGTTGCACTTGTCCTAAAGGCTCCGTATGATTTCTCCGAATTTGTTTTCTATTACTTCAAAGCTAATCACTTCAGTTCTACTCAGAGATATCTTATCTACGCCCGTTTTCTTCAATTGATTATCAATGACACAGCACCAGATCTTCCAAAGCTTGAACATGATATTATTCACCTAAAACCAATGAATCCGATAACTTTTTGAAGAATGGAGGAAACACGAAACGAGAAGTTGAAACCTGATTTTAAGAGAAAGCTTGTTTGCCATCTCATCAAGGAAGAATATAGATGTCCAACTGGTAATGCTTGGAGAAATAACGATTCCGACTCTAACTATGAAGTTACTAATGATGAGGAAGGTGAAGGTGATAATCAGAGAGCAACTGGTGAAGCTCAAAGAGGAAATAATGATAATGATGAGGTTAATGATGGTGATGATGACGAAGCGACTGAAGAGGATGTTAGTTTGATCCAAAGAACGAGGAAAGGGAAAGAAGCAATGACTTCCGAGCAACCAAGAAGAAGGAGAAAAGAACCAAACACCATTATAACTCATCATAGAGGTCATCTCATGGAGGTTCTAGACAACAAGCTCAGAGACAACCTTCCGGCTTTATGAAGGATGCCAGAGCCGCTGTTACCTCACCAAAGGCTGCTGTTACAACACCTCAGGTCACATCATCAGAATTCAAGACACAACAAAATCTTCAGTTGTCTTTGAACATGAAAGTAGCGAATCTCGAAAATCAAGCTGTCGAAGAGAAGAAAGCTAGTGAAGCTAAGATTGAGTCATTGGTTGAAGATAACAAAAAGTTGTGGAGACGTGTGAATCGTGAGAAGGAGAGATCTGCAAAGATGAGGAAGGAGATTGTGGAGATTAAGAGTTTGAATGAAGTGAAATTGAAAGAGTTGAATGATAAGATTAAGCAGCTTACATCTGGTAAAACCAAGTTGATAACGGATGGAGGAGAATATCCCTCTGATTTAGGTGGTGACGAAAAAGATGATGAAGAAGACGCTGGCACTGTAGGACCCTCTTTTGAAATTCCGTTAGTGATACCTATTCGAAGCTTTAATGAATATGGTGAGGTATTTACTGCTAAATATTATATGAATTATAAAAACATTTTTAATGATGTAGAAAAGGGGGACGTTCCACCAAGTGATTTCCCAGTGGAACAGCTTGCTGCTCTTGCATATGATAGTGAAAATGATACAGAGGATGCAGAGACAGTTGAAGCTGAAAACAAGGCTCCGCAAGAAGATCCAGCTACTGAAGTCCCTCCCGAATCAATCCAATATATAGATTTAAGTGATTTTGATAATTTGTTTGCGGATGAAAAGAGTGAAGATTCTGTTGGTAAAGATAATGTGAAAGAGGATGTGATTATTGACTCTGAAGATGAATTGGTGATAGAATCTGAGAATGAAGAAGAAGAAGAAGAAGAAGTTGACATTGTAATACCTTCGCTCGAGCCCTACTCGAATCCGTCACTCAATAACTTAAGTGACTTTTTCAATTTGAGTAGTGAGATGAAAACAAAGAGGTTGATTGAATTAGAAAAGGCGAGGAAGGTATACAAATAGCAAATCAAAAAAGTTGATGTTTTGATGGAAAGGAATAAGAGAATCCGACATGAGAAACTGCTCGTTGAGAAAGAAAGAAATGAAATTGAGCTAAAGAAGAAGATACTCCGAGCTGAGGAAGCTAAAGCCGAGGTATGGAATGAGATTAAGAAGTGGTTTGAAGGTGATAGGGTTAAAGTTAACAGAAACGTTGAAGAAGACGAGATTCGTTAGAAATAGTGGAAACAGAATGTTGTTAACCCTGGTCAGATAAATAAGCCAGAACTCGAGCCAAAGTTTGTCAGTTTCTATGAAAAGGGAAAGAGAACCAAGAAGTATGCCAAGGGTAAAATTATGAGCTGGGGATACTTAAAGGAGATAAATTGTTTTGCGATCAAGAGGGGAGGAGGAGTTGATTATATGGAAAGACCAAGTCACTTCAAAACTATACCTTACTTTGAGATCATGCAACTTGCGAAGCTGAAGATGTTGAACGCCAAGGATAGTGACCTTTCCAGATTGTTTCAGAGAAAACTCAGATATGAGTACAAAACAGGGAAATGGGATATCTTTAAGTCAACAGCCGCCAGGTTCTCCATGCACCCAACAAAGTTGAATTCGAAAGGTAGACCTATTCGATTTGTTAAGTTCCGTCGAGCTAAGTACATGAAACAATCTCCTTTGATGCCCTTACCCAAGGATATATGTAAAAACTTCAGATGGTGGTTCTATGATGAATTGTCGAAGGAAGCAGTGATCCTGACTGCAATTGAGAAAGATGATGGAAGCATACAGTTCGACAATGTGAGGATTCTGGATCCTATGTGGCTGAGAAACTTCTCGAGATTTGATGTGGAGACACTTCACCGCCATCACATTACGTTCAGAGATGATAAAAAGGAGGAAGCTATGAGATATCAACGTATGATTGATGTCTACCATGCCTACCTCAACAGAGAAAGTGATGCTCAAAGCTCAAACCAAGCTCAGGCCAACTGAATCCTATCATATATTGTGTTGCTAGTTTGTATTTTGTTTTTGATGATATATTTGAAGGTATTTCATATGCCCGAGTGACTTATTAAATTAATGTGGCTAGTATGTTATGATCCACGTCGGGTCATACCCAATAACAAACTTACCGACACCTTATACGTATTTAATCTTAACGATTGGATCATTAATTAAATACGCGACACTTGAGCTTTAAGAAAAATGGTTTTCTGAAATATTACTTGATGTGTACATATATATATAAATTATGGAATAATTTATATAATATGGATTTAATTATTTATAGGTTAAATAATAAATTAATTTATGTTACATTTTATATAAATTGGTTTTTTTTAATAAAATGTGTATATAAATTAAAATGGAAGTTTTATAAAATAGTTTTATAAAAATTTATATTTTATAAAACTTATTTTAAAAACAAACTAGTTAGTGGCCTTGGAGTAGTGAAAAACACATGTAAAAGATGGTCAAGCTTTTCCTTTAATCTATATACTTGTTCATTGACTCCTTGGAACACTACTACATGAAAATACACATCATATACTTGAAAAAAAAAACTGCAAAGCTCTCCATTCTGCTGCTGTACAGCCGTGACATTTGAAGGGTGAAAAGGGTTTCAAGTTTGGTTTTTGGAAGCTCATTCAAGTGTCTAACAAATCCTAACCAAAGTACTAGGTGTTGGTGTCAAGTTTGGGGTATAATCTCTTGAGGTTTCATCCATTTGAGGCTCCATTCATCATCATCATCTTCATCACTTACTACCTTGCTTGGAGAAGGTATAAACTCCTTTCTTACTTGTAGTTTGTAAGTATGTTTCACAACTTGATCCTATTTGGGATTTAACTTTAAAAGGTTAAAGATATACAAGTTCAAAATGGGTAATTACATGCTTCCGCTATATCTTAATTACTAAATGGTTTTAAACATAATGGAACTTGTTAAATCCCAACAATGGTATCAGAGCCGAAGTTGTTGAAATATGCTTCGAGATGATTTTATAAACCCACTATATCTTTGCATTTTATGAACATGCATGCAAGTAAAATGCAAAAATTTAAGGGTTTGGGTGGGATTCAATTTTTGGCCGAATTTGTATGGACCCAAAATGGGTTTTGGTTGCTCCATTTTGTTCAAAATTGTTGTAAGTTAATGTTCACAATCAAGCTTTGACCTTGTGTTTGAATGGTTGCATGTTTGGTTGAATTAATTCATTCATTTGGTATGTAATATTAATTCATTCATTTGGTTTGTAATATTATTATTTTTATTATGTAATTTATTGTATATATGGTATGTAAAATAGATTAGGTGATATTTTCATTTTTTTTTAGAAAAATGTATTAGGATATAATTTTGTAAAAATGAAGATGCAAAAGATGGAGTCAAAGGAAGAACACAAGAAGAATCTACTTGGATGCAAGATTAAGTGGGAGTGGTAAAATCTCCTACTTTGTGTTATGACCCATTACCCGGTGGCTTTTGTTTTCGGCTAAACAAAACGCTTACCAAAAAGGCTTGATTGTGAACAAATTTATTTTGCATGCATGGTTGTTTATTTGGTTGATTATGGTTTGTATGTTTGGTTGCTACAAGTAAATCACAAATTAACAACAAGCAAAATGACAATTTAATTGGTTAAATTTGACATAATTAACAACATGCAAAGGACAAACTATAATTTAAATGGTTAAATTAAAATGGCTAAATGGATTATAATAATTGGTTATTAAAACACATATAAAGTGGTTTATATTAATGTAATAAAATTGGCTTTATTACATAACAAGAAAAATGGATTTTCAAAGAAACCATACACTAAATGCATGTTGGTGTATGGTATAAATGTTTTCTTAAACTAGAAATTATGAAAACTTAAAATCCCTTATTAAACAAGGCAAACAAGCTAAACGCCATCCTTTTGTGTAACACTTAAAAATATTAGGGAACTCATAATGGGATAAAGGTCACCTAACCGTTATGAGCAAACTAATACGATTAAAGTAAATTTCGCACACTTGTGGGATAAAGGTCACCTAACCACTTGTATGTTGAATTTACACGTTTACACAAGTAGGACGACTTGATTTGGGAATCATGAACTTAGGGTCACCGAAGCATGAGGAACAAATAGGCATTGATGGGATTAATAAGCCATGCAAAAGGATTGCATGATCCCATAACTTAGAAGTTGCAAAAGGATTGCAATTGTCATACAATGACTACCTAGCTAAATCAAATAACGGGATAAAGGTCACCTAACCAAAATTTGATTTACCGTTGGATTCTAATATTTAATAAGTCAATTAAAATTTAAAAGGGTATTGTTTATTAAATTTAAAATCGATACTTAAATGAACTTTGTTAAATTTTGTAGATGGCCGCCAATAACAACAACATGCAAAACGCACCTATTAACTTGAACAACCTATCGTTAAGGTCTCTCCTCAAGAAAGACAAACTCAACCATACGAACTTTATGGATTGGTTCTGCAATCTTAGGATTGTCCTCAAACTTGAGGATAAGGCGTATGTGTTGGAAGACCCCATTCCCGATCAACCCGACGAGGATGATACGGAAGGCATGGCTTATTGGGATAAGTATTGCGCTGATTCGGTGCAAGTCGCTTGCCTAATGCTTGGGACTATGATACCCGAACTCCAAAAGGATTTCGAGCATCATACTGCATACGACATGATCACGCAATTGAAGGAGATGTTCCTTCAACAAGCACGTGTCGAGTGCTTCGAGACCGTTCGAGCGCTTCATGCATGTCGTATGGACGACTCCCAATCCGTTTCATCTTATGTCCTTAAGATGAAAAGCCTCATTGATCGCGCAAACCTTCTTAATCTCAACATATCTAATGAGCTAGCCACGGATCTTATCCTAAACTCCTTTTCAAAGAGGTTTGACCAATTTGTAATTAATTACAATATGAATGGGATGGATAAGACCATTGGCGAACTTCATGGCATGCTTAGGACGGTGGAAACTAGCATGGGTAAGAGGGCTTTACCCGTGCTAATGATCAATGATGGTGGGTCTAAAGGTAACAACACCTCTAAGCCAAAGGCAGCTAAGAGGAAAGGACCCGCCCATCAAGGGAAGGGAAAGGGGAGGATGGTTACCCCAACCAAAAACAAGAACAAGAAGCAAAAGGTTGTCGGACAAGCAAACCCCAAGGAAGACCCGTGCTTCGGTTGCGGTGAAATGGCTCACTGGAAACGCAACTTCCCGGTCTACCTTAAGGAGTTGAAGGAAAAGAGGGATGCGGGGCAATCCTCAGGTAATATATATATGGTATATATAGAGCTTAGTATTACTTCTTCTAATACATGGGTATTAGACACTGAATGTGGAACTCACATTTGCAATTCTTTGCAGGGGTTCAAAAGAAGTAGCAAGCAAGCGGGAACATCAGGTCTCTTTATGGGTAATATAGCCAAAGTGCAAGTGAAGGCTCAAGGAGACTTTGTATTAAAGCTTCCAAGTGGTTTGGAACTTATTTTGAACAATGTTTTGTATGCACCGGATTTATGTCGAAATATTATTTCAGTTTCCCGTTTAAAACAATGTGGGTTTTATCTTAATTTTGTTAATAATGATATCCACGTTTATTTAGATAATGTATTCTATTTTAAGGCTTCGCCTTCAAATGGAATTTATGAATTGGTTCATGATGATACATCATCTAGTAGCTCAATATACCATACTAGTACCAAGAAACTCAAAAGGGATTTGAGTGATTCCTACTTATGGCATTGTCACCTTGGTCACATAAACAAGAACCGAATGCATACACTTCAAAAGAATGGACTCTTGAAATCAAATGAGATGGACTCGTTTGATGTATGTGAATCTTGTTTACAAGGCAAAATGACTAAAGCACCTTTCAAAGGGACCTATGAAAGGGCTAAGGACTTATTGGGATTAATACATTCGGATGTATGTGGACCCTTTAAGCCCATAGCTAGGAATGGTGAAAGATACTTCGTTACTTTCATTGATGACTTCAGTTATTTTGGATATGTCTACTTGTTAAGACATAAGGACGAAACTTTTGAAGCATTCAAAGAATATTAAAGTGAAGTACAAAATCAACTCAATAAGACAATCAAGGTACTTCGTACCGATAGAGGAGGTGAATACCTAAGCGATGCTTTCCAAGATCATCTTAGAAGTTATGGGATTATCTCGTAACTTACTCCACCCGGGACACAACAACTTAATGGAGTTTCCGAAAGGATGAACCGAACCCTAATGGATATGGTTCGATCTATGATGGCTAGAAGCTCGTTACCTCTATTATTTTGGGGTTATTGTCTATGCTCTGTGACTCGTATTTTAAATATGGCCCCAACCAAGAAAGTGGAACGAACACCTCATGAGATGTGGTTTGGAAAACCTCCATCTCTATCATACTTAAAGGTATGGGGATGTGAAGCTTATCCTAAGCATTACGTCCCTAATAATTTGAATGTTCGATCCACGAAGTGTATCTTCATAGGATATCCCAAGGATGATATGGGATACTATTTCTATGATCCAACCTAGCAAAATGTATTTGTTGCTCGAAAGGCAGAATTCCTTGAAACTAAGTTCCTAATGGAAGGAAATAGTGAAAGGAAGATAGATCTTGAAGAGGTTCAAGATCAAGTAGATGATACACAATTGGCTGACACTAGCACTCAACATGAAAATGTTGAGAGTGATCAGATGGATGATCAAAATACACAAGACGTTCGCAAATCTGGTAGGATTTGTAATCCTCCTGAGAGATATGGGTTTCTCATGGATGGTTTCTATGTGGTTGATTTGGATGAACCAACAAACTACCAAGATGCTTTATCAAGGATTGATAAGGATAAATGGCAGGAAGCCATGAACGCTGAGATGCAATCCATGTATGACAACTAAGTTTGGGAACTGGTTGTACAACCTGCTGGCTTAAGGCTAGTTGATTGTAAATGGCTTTTCAAAATGAAAACCGACATACATGGAAACTTGGATACATATAAAGCTAGACTTGTAGCAAAAGGTTTCACTCAAACTCAAGGGGTTGACTATGATGAAAATTTTTCGCTTGTGGCAATGCTAAAGTCTATTAGGATATTATTTGCCATTGCTGCTCATTATGATTATGAAATATGGCAAATGGACGTCAAGACCACTTTTCTAAATGGATATCTTGTGGAAGATGTCTATATGGTTCAGCCTGAAGGTTTTGTTGATCCGAAATATCCTAAAAAGGTATGCAAGTTAAAGAAGTCAATCTACGGATTGAAACAAGCATCTAGAATGTGGAATCATCGTTTTAATGAGGAAGCCGAGAAATTTGGCTTCATTAAAAATGGTGATGAAGCTTGTGTATATAAGAAAGCTAGTGGGAGCACTATCATGTTCCTTGTACTATATGTGGATGATATATTGTTATTTGGAAATGATATTCCGGCAATGCAAGGAGTTAAAACTTGGCTAAGTAAATGCTTCTCCATTAAGGATCTTGGAGAAGCACAATATGTTTTGGGGATAGGGATCTACAGGAACAGATCCAAGAAACAGATAGGTTTGAATCAAAGTGCTTACATTGAAAAGATCTTGAAAAGGTTCAAGATGGAGAACTCTAAGAAAGGTTTGGTACCTATTCAAAGAGGAACGCTTCTTAGTTCATCTCAGTGTCCCACCACAAAAGATGAACATGAGAGAATGAAGAAAGTCCCATATGCTTCTGCCGTTGGGTCAATCATGTATGCAATGATATGCACTAGACCTGATGTGTCATGCGCTCTTAGCCTGACAAGTAGATACCAGAATAACCCAGGAAACAGTCATTGGATTGCTGTTAAAAGTATATTGAAATACCTTAGGAGGACTAAGGATATGTTTCTGATATATGGGTCTGGTGAGGAGGAACTCGCTGTAAAAGGTTACGTGGACGCGAGTTTCCAAACTGATCATGATGATTATCAATCACAATCCGGTTATGTCTTCACATTAAATGGTGGTGCGGTCTCTTGGAAGAGTTCAAAACAGGATGTTGTTGCATTATCCACTACAGAGTCGGAGTACATTGCTGCCTCATTGGTAGCTCAGGAAGCTGCATGGATGAAGAAATTCACCGACGACTTAGGAGTAGTCCCTTCCATTCAGGATCCTCTTGAGATCTTTTGTGACAACTAGGGTGCGATTGCTCAAATCAAGGAACCTCGTGCTCACCAAAAGATCCGTCACATTGACCGGAGATTCAACTACATAAAGGATGAAGTTGAAAAGGGAAAGATATGTATTCGAAAAGTTCACACAGATCTTAATATAGCGGATCCTCTCACGGAGCTCTTACATGGATCAAAACATGCAGGACATGTTTGTGCATTAGGGCTTTGATATTCTAGTGATTGGTCATGATCTATTTTAAGTATTGTAACGGAATGAAATTGTCCAAACTCATTAATATAATAATGGTATTAATTTATTTTGAGTTATGTTCCTATTTTGCATATTTTATCCATGAATGAGCTATTATTCTAAATTCCGTAGTCGATCACATTTGCGGGAGCAAATGTGAGGTTTAAACTATTATGAACTTGGATTGGTATACATTCGCGGCATGAATGTGGGGCAAGGTTGCAACCAAGGTTCATAAATATTTGTGGGATACAAATATTGGAAGACCCGCCCTCAAGATTTACTAAATGGAGCCTTTGTGGTTGATCACATGTAATCTTGAGTAAAGGCGAATATCATTGTATCCTCTGACCTGAGATACATATTGGGTTTGGATATTTACCAAATATTGAGCCTTGATTCTTTCCTTCGGTATTCTAAAATATGGTAGCCCATAAGGAAGAGTTCAGGTGTAATACAAAGTATATATCTAGGACGTATGTAGTCAAGATGGAATTTGTCCCTCTTATTCGTTGAGAGTCAGATGTCTAAGGCCTGATGAAGTTAAATCTAAAAGAGAGTGATCACTCTGTATCTCTTGGATTTAACATGACATCTAGGATGAAAGGATATAATGAAAGATTCACCTATTCATATTCTAGATGGGAACTCAAAAATGATGATGTTATTGAATGGCATAAAGTCATAACATATTGGGGGTGATGGACGGTCATTAGGTGGTATCCATCACTTGCATTAATTTCTTATGTTCCTCGTGCAAGTGGGAGATTGAAGGTATTTTGTATGCCCGAGCGACATATTAAATTAATGTGGCTAGTATGTTATGATCCAAGTCGGGTCATACCCAATAACAAACTTACCGACACCTTATACGTATTTAATCTTAACGATTGGATCATTAATTAAATACGCGACACTTGAGCTTTAAGAAAAATGGTTTTCTGAAATATTACTTGATGTGTACATATATATATAAATTATGGAATAATTTATATAATATGGATTTAATTATTTATAGGTTAAATAATTAATTAATTTATGTTACATTTTATATAAATTGGTTTTATATAATAAAATGTGTATATAAATTAAAATGGAAGTTTTATAAAATAGTTTTATAAAAATTTATATTTTATAAAACTTAATTTAAAAACAAACTAGTTAGTGGCCTTGGAGTAGTGAAAAACACATGCAAAAGATGGTCAAGCTTTTCCTTTAATCTATATACTTGTTCATTGACTCCTTGGAACACTACTACATGAAAATACACATCATATACTTGAAAAAAAAACTGCAAAACTCTCCATTCTACTGCTGTACAGCCGTGACATTTGAAGGGTGAAAAGGGTTTCAAAGTTTGGTTTTTGGAAGCTCATTCAAGTGTCTAACAAATCCTAACCAAATTACTAGGTGTTGGTGTCAAGTTTGGGGTATAATATCTTGAGGTTTCATCCATTTGAGGCTCCATTCATCATCATCATCTTCATCACTTACTACCTAGCTTGGAGAAGGTATAAACTCCTTTCTTACTTGTAGTTTGTAAGTATGTTTCACAACTTGATCCTATTTGGGATTTAACTTTAAAAGGTTAAAGATATACAAGTTCAAAATGGGTAATTACATGCTTCTGCTATATCTTAATTACTAAATGGTTTTAAACATAATGGAACTTGTTAAATCCCAACAATATTTATGTGAGAGAGATAATCTGGATGTGTATTTGATGTTAAACTGATGTTACTTTTGGACTTATATGTATTTCACGAACGTTTACTTTATTGTAATCGATGGTCTAGGTCCTAGAGGGAGTTGTTGATGCATCTTCTGTAAGTCCCTAGACATCTATCCTACATTTGCGATTAGTACTTCAGTTTATGGGCTACCATGATCGCTCGTTATTATCCTATCTGGGGTTACAGGTACTGCAGGAACGCAATATGGATGTTTGACTATCTTAGACTCAGTCAAATATACGAGTGAAGCCTCACTCGTACGGCTGACAAGCTCATACGCACGAGTGTGCTGAGCTGAGTTACAAACCTAATCTGTGTAAACATATACGAGTGAGTGATCACCCGTACGACTGAGACAGCCTACTCGTACGAGTGAGGGCTGACTTGAGTCAACAGCAGGGGTATATAAGTGTTATGTTCTTCATTTTAGGTTAAGCCTCTCATTACACACACATCACTCAGATCTGGTAGCCTGTCTGATTCTCTCTCAACCCAAATTACTCAAGTGGTGAATAATAGCTCTAGGTGCTAATCTAATCACACATCCATTGTTGTGGTTTGACTTAATTAATCTCAAAGAGCACAATATTCACTAGAATGGTTTGATTCACTAATTTCGCCTTTGTGTGAGTTAAACCTATTGATTTCAAAGTTCCTAGTCATGTTTCATCACAATTTAAGATAGCCCGGTTAAATAATAAGCCCGATAAGGAAATCTTCATAAGCCCACATATCAAAAGGGTTTACGGTTGCAAGTGAAAAGGCAGTATAATTTGGTTAATCATGTGGGGCCTTCGTTGTCTTTATAGCGTATACCATTTCCATGATTATCTTTAACATAACCGTCCACTTCAAGAATAAGCTGGGGTCTACGGATGAAAGAAGAAAAAAAAGTGTTTGCCATCTTTTGGTGTTGGGTTCGGTTGTAACAGGAAACGTATAGCAGGAATTTAATAACCGCAAAAGGAATAGTAACAGTTAAGTACAAACGATGGTGCTGATGGTTTGATCAAGGTGAAAGGTGGTGGTTTGTGGTATTGTTTGGTTGACGTGTGACGACCCAGAAATTTCCAATCAAATTTAAACTTAATCTTTATATGATTTCGACATGATAAGCAAAGTATGTTAAACTGAGTCTCAAAATTTTTGAACTGTTTTCATGAATGCATTTGACTTTGACTATTCCCGACGATTCACGAACGATAGAATTGTATATATAAATAATTATATTAATGAACTACTATGAGATTTAGTTATTATAGAAAAATAACTTCAAATAACTAAAAATTGTTATTAATATATAGAGTATATTGAAGATAAAATATAGTTATTATATTAATGTTGTTATTATTACTTTCATTATTACTATTAATATTAATATCAATATTAGTATTATTAATATTATTATTATTATTATTGTTATGATTATTAAAATGAAGATTTTAAATATAAATATTATTATAAGAATGATTAAAATGATAAATTAGTTGTAATTAAATACTATTAGATAGTATTATTAATACTATTATTATTATTAATATTATTACTTTTATAATCACCATTAACATTTAAAAATCATTGTTATAATTAAAATTATCATTATTATTATTATTATTATTATAAAAATAATACCACTTAATATTATTATCATTTATCATCTTTATAGTTATTATTACCATTATTATTAATTATTAAACTTAGTATTTTTATTAAAATTATTATCATTATCCTTGTTATTTATATTAGAAATATTATTATTATTAATGTATTTATATTTATTAATAATTAATATTAATTATTAATTATATATATATATATATATATATATATATATATATATATATATATATATATATATATATATATATATATATATATATATATATATATATATAAATCAACCAGACAAATCCAAATACGGTTTCAAGAATTTTTTTTTTCTTCTTCAATTTTGATTTTAGTCTTCCAGCTCAATTAATGTCTTTTATCTGATTACTTAAAACAATTGATAATACAAATGAATTCAGTTGAATATCACTATCAATTTATCAAATTTTCTTTGTTCCCTGTTCTTTCTTCCATTTCCTGTCGGCTTCAATTTTCCATACCAAACAAAAATCAATCCTATCATATGTACTGCCTCAATTATTAGATTATCATTCATAAATACTAATATCTATTACTACATTTTGAATTATTAGACAGAAAAATTAAGCAATACAGCTCAAAACCTCTGTTCTTTAGTTATTTTTGCCAAAACTCGAATTCGTATTAAATTTCAAAAACTAACAATGCATAAGTGTTAGGAATTACCTATGTAAACTATCTGTAAGTTTTCAAGTTCCCATTTATTCTCTTGAATTCGAAGTTCTGAGTCAATGTTTCAAATTGAAAAAGTCAACAATTGTTCTTCAATTAAATTCGAATTTTCTGTTACGATTCCAGTTAAATTGATGATTTGGAAAGTTTCTAAGAGTGTTTTGAAACATAATTCGTGTTATAATCTTTGTCTATAACGTTCTCAAAATTAAAATCATGATTTTTTTTGTTTAAAGCCGCGACAAATACAGGTTTATTTTTTTTTCGTGTTCTAAAAATACAATCACTAAATATTGATGATTTCTAATTAGTTGGAAGAACCTAAAATTTGTTTTGTAACTGATTCATTGATTGGATTCGTTCCTGGGTTGATTGGGTTATTGATGAAGAAGAAAAACAATTTATTTGTACGGGTTATACATAATTAAAACGCATTTTAATTTAGAAAAACCCAAATGGACGAATGGTGTAGGGGTGTTTGGTGTATTCGAGAGGTCACTGGTTCAATCCAGGCCGATGGCAAATTTTATTTTATTTTTTTTGAAAAGGCTTATAAGGTAGATCTCATTTTATTTATTTATTTTTTATTATTATTATTATTATTATTATTATTATTATTATTATTATTATTATTATTATTATTATTATTATTATTATTATTATTATTATTATTATTATTATTATTATTATTATTATTATTATTGTTGTTGTTGTTGTTGTTGTTGTTGTTATTATTAAGTATTAGTATTATTATTGTTAGTATTATTATTACTAAGTATTATGAATATTATGATTATTATTAATATAATGATTATTATGATTATTATTATTATTATTATTATTATTATTAGTAATATAATTATTATGATTATTATTACTAATATAAGTGTTATGATATAAATTTCATTTATTGTTATTATGATTATAGTTAAAAATATGATTTTTATGATTATTAATGTTATTACTAATATTAATACTATCATTTAAAATATAATTTTATCATTTTATTACTAGTATAAGTATTATTATTATGATTATAATTATTATCACTTTTATTATTATGAAAATAATAAAATTTATTATTATTTTCATTAATATTAGTATTAGTATCATTTTATTAGAATTATTATTATTAGTAACATAAGAATTATTATAAATATTATCATTATTATTATTAATATGATTATCATTATTAGTATTGTTATTATTAAAAATTATTATTATTATTATCAGTATTATCTATATCATTATTATTAAAACAATTATGATTACGAAAATAAAAGTTTTAATGACGTTATTAAAGTTATAAGTATAAAAATAAAGATTTTATATAAATAAATATATTTAATACACATAACTTAACTATATTAACCTTTAAATATATAAAATGAAATATATATATATATATATATATATATATATATATATATATATATATATATATATAAATAATGAAACTTATAAATTATTAAATATATAAATTACATCTCTAATAATAATATATATATTTGTTCGATTATAAGTATATGTTTTAATATATATGTGAATATGAATATAAATGATATAGGTTCGTGAATCCAATGCCAACCCTACACTTGTTTAATACCATCATATGTATTTTTACTACAAAATACAGTATTGTGAGTTTCATTTGCTCCCTTTTTAAATGCTTTTGCAATATATATTTTTGGGACTAAGAATACATGCGCTGCTTTTATAAATGTTTTACGAAATAGACATCAATAATCGAAAGTACATTCTATGGTTGGATTATCGAATCGAATATCACCCTTTTTAGTCTGGTAATCTTAGAATTAGGGAACAGACTTCGACCTTAGCTGCATGTCAAAAGTTTTGCTTATCAATTCGTGTCGAAAATTACCTGCTTATCATTTTTAGTCTAGACACATCTTACTGTATTGATTGCATGAATAGTGTATAGACAAAATTCATATCTTATCATATCTGCTAATTCATATCTTAGCGTGTCTGTTACTGTAAACTTTGCCTAACATATTCCGTAAATTCCTCCATAATCTACGAAATCTTTTGCTTTATATATATATATATATATATATATATATATATATATATATATATATATATATATATATATATATATATATATATATATATATAACTAGAATATCATCCGATAGCCGGAAATCATTTCATATCGAAAAATCCTTTATTCAATCGTACAAAATGGAATTCGCCAATAGTTCAAGTCCCTCGGATTCCGATATGGAATTTTACTCAAGCTCATAAAGCAGTGTGACCGGAATGGATCAACCAATCAGCCATCATCTATTCTGGATGAATTGGGGATGGGTTCGTAGTCTACTTAATCATTGGAGACAAGAAGAAGGTGATTCTTTCCATCAACCGAATTCACCTCTTGACGATGAACCTGAATCACTTACCGGCGAACTTGTCCGTAATACCATTTTCTCTCTCATTTCCAGAGTATCTCATCATGATTATATACTATCTCAAATTTTGGATCTTATTCGTCTGCTCGTCCGAACCGACAATCATACCGGTATAATATAAGAAATCAACGATCTTCGAGCTCGAATAGTGACTCTGGAGAATAGGGTGCAATATCTACGAGCATCAGCAGCACCAGCAGCATAATCAGTACCACCATCCACAACATCCACATCCTATGATTCAACATCACAAAATGTCTCACGAACATCAACGTCATACGCACCATAGATACCAAGGAGTATCAATAACAATAACTGATGAAGTATTGATTCATAACTTCATTGTAGAACTATTAAGCGACGATTAAGTAATCTCTAAAGTGTTAGAGATTATTTACTCTAGCTCAAACCAAAAAGCAAATGAGATTAATATTATATTAACTCATTGACTCCATGATTACATCTGAAGAAAATATATATGTATATATGTTTTCATAAAGATTGTAATTAAAAATTCTTTTGTACAAACTGTTAATGGTGAAAATATTTTAACGGGTAGGTAATACCCGAGGAATATTTAGTTTTCACATTAATAAGTTACACTGTACATTCTTCAATTCAGATTCAGCAGTCATTACCAATACTGCCCAAATCCACACATATACGTATCCGTTCACCGCAGGATAACCATTTTCATTCAATTTCATATTTAGATTTTGACCTATCAGAATCCAACAAGTGGCATAATGAAGAAAACATTGGACAAAAATAAAATTTGTTGGAAACAAACAAATTAACTATGAGAAATTTTGTTAAGAATCCACGCTAACAAAATCCTAGCTAACTGCTAATTCCTTATTACATTTTATTTATCGCAATTTATTTATCGCAATTTATATATCGCAATTTATTTATCTCAATTTATTTATCGCAATTTTAATTCTCGCAATTTTATTTATCGTCAATTAATTTCTGTTATTTATTTTACGCACTTTAAATATCATCGGGACACATATACAATGTTCTGATATATCATATCGACGTCATCTATATTATTTGGAATAACCATAGATACTCTATATGTAGTAATGCTCGGGTTAGCTATACAGGGTTGAAGTTGATTCTTAAATAATATATATACTTTTAGTTGTGATCGAGTCTGAGACTTGTATACAATGGGTCACGACACGTATTAATTAATTTGAATATTATATATTAAACTATATATGAATTATTGAACTACTAACCGTGGACTACTAACATTGGACAATTAAAATGAATTAAAATATTGATTATAACATATGAAACTAAGCATTTCTTCAAGTTTGCCACTTGATTTCATCTTAAACCTCAATTGTATCTTGATAATTCCAATCTGCATTCAAATCTTTCATGAATCTTGAAAACACCTCAATCGATGATCAAGCATATGTTCACGGGGTCAAGGTGAACCTACGCTTGAGTGCATAAAGGGGTTTAAGGACTAACAATATTCGAACCTCCAACACTTAGTCATGGATAACCCATATCGGTATCGTTTCGATTCCGATAGGGTGGCAGATTTAAGAGTCCACCAACAACCTAGCATACGAGGTTGAGTGGCCCAAAGACATGAAGGTTTTATAGTTCGAGACATACCTGAAAGTCTTTAAGATCGTAAGAAGCTTTATTCGTACGATGGAGATTTGTATGCTATGGTTTACGTATGAGTAAATGAATGAATATATCTATTAGGGTTCATGAGCTTTGTACTTATAGGCTCACGAATTAGGGTTTCGGTAGAATCTCTTCCCTAATTAAATGTAATCTTGTCCCAACTAACTTTTGTTATTTAAGGAAAAGAATCCGAATTGATTATACCATACATTCTTCTAGAATGTACTAGATCCTTATGCAAGTATATGAAACTCGCATCAGATGGTATAGGCGCAAAAGCTGCGACTATACCCGTGACATAAGCCTTTGTGTGCGGTTTTAGGGTTTTAGATGCGCATCCGCACAAACTTGCGAATATGCGTATCATTAAGTCCCCCCAGTTCGATGTTATATTCAATGAAATATAGTGTATGACATCGAACTAGTAAGAAAAAATATATACACAATGATCCTTAACGACACCTTTAAATCAGATTAGCATACTTAATAGTGCAAATATAAATCCTATTTAGATTTCAAATGTAACCGGACAGATTGTGATGTTATTTAAATATATATGCGTAACCGGATACTGTATTAGCATTAAATGCAATGTATGCGTGTAGTCACCAAACTATCTTTTTGGCTACAATTTCTGCACCCGAGGTGAGAACTGTCACTGTTTACCGAAAAGGTAATGTTTGTAATTATGCAACCGCCTATTAATGCTAACATGCACCGGACCTCTTAACAAGGTACTTAACTTGAGATTGATACATGTGTACGGCTATCATTATACCCGCGTTACCTTTTGACTCCCATATTTTCTCTATAAATAGCCTTTTTACTTTTTCGTATCTCACAATCCTTTTCCTTTTTCATCTTCTCTGCCAAAAACTCAAAAAAGGTATATCTCATACTGTTACGCTCTGCATGATGTAACCCTAGTTACAAATTTTATTTTTCACTAATTTGTTGTTTTGATTATTGTCTTTGCAGATGAAGTTGGAATCTTACACACCAGAAATGACCATCGATTCTGGTAACCAGACAAGTTCACCAGCTAGTCGTTCAGATTCACTACCTTCATTGTACCAGACTCCTGGTTCAAGAGGGTTAGGTAACCAACAAAGGTTACACGACGAATGTATGAATTTCATCCGACGACCTTTCAGTTGAATTTTGATGTTAAGATATTTATACACCATGTTTATTGCTTTTGCAGGTCCAAGTGGTGCAGTTCATTCTTCAAAGCGCGTGTGTCCAAACCCAGATGACTTGTCTATACTGATTCCAAATATCGATGAACTCCTGAAGGTTTCTCTACCAGCATTTTCCCAACAGTTTTCTTTCCTACAATCATGCGCCTCCCAGCAATTGATTCATAAGCTTTCTAAACTTTCTCCTACCAAAGAATTGTATATGGACACACAATCTACATTATTCAACTTTGCCAAGGACCTCAACCGTTTGCAGCTTAAATCTACTGCGCTTGCTTATCTACCACCGCCGTCATCCACAGAGACTTCCTTGCAGCAAGAAAATGCAAAACTAACTGCTTAGCTTGCGGTTGCGGTAACCGCGTACAAGCAGGCAGAAGAGCAAATCAATGTTATGATGTATAAAAGGAAACAGGAGGATGATCGGCATATGGCTGAGAAACGGTTAATGGAGTCGGTGATTACATCGCTGTTTGCAAAGCTCAAAGAGTCAGAGAACCATGTCATCTTTTTAAACAAAAGCTTTAGTGACTGGATTGCGACACAGGATTTATGGGTCGCGAAACATGACACTTTAAAGGCGGATTATGACATTCTCCGCAAGGGTTTACCTAACTTTGTCCAGCATGCTCTTGACTGCAAAGCCGTCGAGCAGCAATTTAGTGCAGCCATGGTTGCTGCATGTGCGTATGAGCGAACCCTGTTCTAGAATGTTATTCGCCAGGAACTGTATGTGCCCCCCGTGATTCCCCCCAATATTGCTGAGTTGCTCGTTGATGGAGCCAAGAAAAAATGTGAGGAAGCTTGTTCCCAACTTCAACAAATCTCGATCCCCCATCTTCAATTTCTCATTAACGATCCTACCATCTCCGCGCAGGAGATAATTACTGACAAACTCAATTGAGTTTGTTAAGCCATCTTGGGTGGATACTTTCAACCATCCTTGGTGGCTTGTTTTTTGCCAGCGAGGGATGGGCCTTGCAGTCTCGGAGGTTTCGCATCCCTATATTATATTTTTCTTTTTCTGTTTACAGCAGAGTATGCGTCTGTTCACTGCGGGCGAGGATGGCATACTCTCCTTAGTGTAGGGCAAACGTTCCCGACAATTGCCACCCCCCCTTTTTTTAGCTTATATTGGCATATATTAGGTCAAATTTTTTTATATGTCCCGCTTTTATGCTAAGTGGTTGACTTTATATTCTCCAACTGTAATATGCTAGCTTTTGATTGAATATAATTTCGACAATGTTTTTGGTTAAGGCGCATTATTTGTGTTTTTAAGAAATCACTATGGTGGTTATAATGATTTCTACAATATTATGCATTAAATAACTCTTACGTAGAATAAATGCCATGACTTCATGACGGGAGCGACCCTTCAATCGGTTCATGATCTTTTTATTCTTGCGCCAACAATCCAATGTTGTACGCAAAAGTAAGCAAACCAATGCTTATAAGTTTATACTAAAGACTTTTATAAAAAATTTTATAAGTATGTATGCGTATGCAATCTAATGCAAATTACCCGTACTATAGACAAACCAATGTCTATACTCAAGAGTCTTCCGGCCACGCCAATGTCCGGGTTATTTAAACAAGTAACCAAACTTGTGTTTTACAGTCTAGACTGTGCAAGTCTCCGTCTTGCGCGGTGTACAAGCGTTTGAAACAAACCAATATTTTACTACTGTCACCAATAAAAATAGTATTAGTAACCAAACTAAACTATGCCACTTGAGACTCAGAGTGTGTCCCTGTGCAGCTTAAGGGGCATGCAATAAACAAATGTAAAAAAAATGCACAAGTTATTGGCTTAAATTGCATAATTCAATTTATTTCAAACATACCTTTTGACCAACACTTAGCTGTCATGTTTACAATGGAGAAAATTCACATGATAAAAACTTTAGACAGTTGTTTGGGGTGATCAGTCCCTCTGCAGTTTTTCATATGTAGCACCATTTCAGTGCCTGCGCATGCCAGGTGCGCTTTATTGCTCTTACATCCAAACTTGCTAGACGATACGCCCCTGTATCGCTTACGCCAATAACCTTGTAAGGTCCTTCTGTGATGACCCAGGAATTTTCGACCAAATTTAAAATTGAATCTTATTTGATTTTGATACGATAAGCAAAGTCTGTAATATTGAGTCTCGAAAATTTTTGAACTGTTTTCATATATGCATTTACCCTTCGACAGGTCTCAAAGATTCACGAACAACTAATTGTAAATAGATACATATATATTTAAAAATATAAATACATGTGTTATTATAATTATTAAATATTACATAGTTAATAATTGTAATATTAATTACAAGTTTAATCTTAGTTGTTATATTATTAATAATTAATAAAAATACCATGAATACTATTAAAATTATAATATGAAATTTAATACATTTGATTGGTTATATTATTGTTACTATTCACATTATAATTATCAATGTTAATATATTTATTATAATAATAAAACTATAATCTTATTATTATGACTATTATTAGTATCATTATAAATTTAATTATTATTTGGGTTATTAAAAGTATTATTAACGTGATTACTAAAATTATCATTTTATTGTTGCCATTATTCTTATTAGTATTATTATGATCTTAATATCGTTAATATTATTATTTTCTCTATTAATAATTATTACTATTATTAGTTTTGTTATTATTATTAATATTATTGTTAAATGTTAAAGTTGTATGATAAATAATATTATAACTCGTATAAAATATAATATAACTAACTAAACAGATATATATAAACTATATAATTATACGGATAAATATACAATGGATAATAAATAAATACAATTACATAAAAATGCAGATATATATGGTACTGATCTGATCGCGTAATATTTATAATTATCCATCACAATCAATTAGTGACTTGGTGCTCCTAATTTGTACTTCTAACTGTTCTAAATTCGAATGCCATATCATACAACCGGCTATCAAACAAAATCTGTTAGGATTATATTTATTTTTTATATATTTTTCTGTTTCTGAGTTGGAAGTTGTCGACCAGATTACTCAATAAATCAACGAAATTATTCTGTGTTGTTATCTAACTCACTCTGTATTCTCTATCATTATCATTTATCAATTTAATTAGTTTAAGTTATCAAATTTAAATAGAAAATTTATTTATTACAGCTCGCTCATCTCTGTTACGGTTTCATTTTTTCAAAAGCTTCGAAAACGATTCAAATCTCAAAATGTGTAAATGCAGAAGTGTTTAGAATCTTCTTCTCAAACTATCTGTCAAATTTCATAGTCCAATTCATCGTATCGAGGTTTAATTTTCGAGTCAAAGTTGAATTTTAAAAAGTCAACAGATTTGTTCATCAAGAAATTCACGTTCATTTTTTTGTTTTAGATAAAATTGATGATTTTTATAGTTTATACGAATGATTTGAAATCTTTTTGGTTTAGGAATCATTAACTGAAACACTCTTAAACTCATGATCAAATTTTGAGTTATTTTTTTTTACGAACAGTCTTCTGTTCTTTCTGTTATTTTTTTTTATTTTGTTTTATTGTTGATTAACATCATATTTATATGTTATTTAAATTTCAATTTCAATACAAAATTGAACAGTAATTATTATGATGAATTGTTTGATTTTGGTGACTGAATTGATCGAAGAAGAAGAAGGAAAGGGATAAACAGAAATACGGTTTTTAAATATTAAAAAGGAGATTTAAATCAGATAATAGGTTTGGCTGAATGGTTAATTGGGTTTGCGTGTTTGCGGGAGGTCTCAGGTTCGAGACCAAACATGGGCTGTCATTTTTTTTGGGACACTTTTCACTTGAGGTAGCCTTTAATTTTATTATTATTATTATTATTATTATTATTATTATTATTATTATTATTATTATTATTATTATTATTATTATTATTATTATAATTATTATTATTATTATTATTATTATTATTATTATTATTATTATTATTATTATTATTATTATTGTTGTTGTTATTATTATTACTATTATTGTTGTTGTTAATATTATTATTGATATTGTTAGTTATTGTTAATACTACTAGTATTATAATTATTAAAAGTATTATAAATAGTATTGATAACATAGTTACAAGTATTAGAACTATTATTAATATCACTACTAATATATGTATTATTATTAATAACATGTTTAGGATTATTATTATTAACAGTATTAATGTATCTATTATTATGAATTTTTGTCATTTATGTATTAGTTATCATTGTCATTATTATTATTATATTTATTAACAACTAATATAGGTATTATCATTATTGTTATGTAAACGTAAATACTATGATTAATTATCATTTTGTTATTAAGTAACATCTTTATGTATTATTAATATTCAGATAAGTATTATTATGATTAGGCCTATTATTATAATTGTTATTATGAAAATGATACAAACTATTATTATTATGATTAATGTTAGTATTAGTATCATTGTAGAATCATTATTATTATTATTATTATTATTATTATTATTATTATTATTATTATTATTATTATTATTATTATTATTATTATTATTATTATTATTATTATTATTATTAGTATTATTATTATTATTAACAAAATTATTAATATTAAGATCTCTGTTAATAATAAGATTATTATAGTTATTATTATTAAGTATTATGTACTAATGTCAAAAATTATTATTTTCATTACCATTATTATTAAATTATTCATTCTATTAAAAACTACTGATATTATCATTATTATGAGATTGATTATTGAAAACTACCATTAAAATAGTTATTAATAGAACTATAAATAATATTATCATTTTTATTAATATTAATATAAACACTATTAGTATTTCAAATATTACTTTAGTATTATTAAAGTATCGTTTTAACTAACAAATAATAAATATATAAATACATAAATATATATATATTACATATAACATAACGAAACTTAATATTTTTACATAAAATGAATATAAGTTATTAATATAAAAATTGTATCACTAATAATAATATATATATATATATATCTTTGTTCAACTACAAATATATGTTTTAATATATATACAAATGATATAGGTTCGTGAATCCGAGGCCAACCCTGCATTGTTCAATATAGTCATATGTATTTTTTCTACAAAATACATTAGGTGAGTTTCATTTGCTCCCTTTTTAAATGCTTTTGCAATATATATTTTTGGGACTGAGAATACATGCGCTGCTTTTACAAATGCTTTACGAAATAGACACAAGTAATCGAAACTACATTCTATGGTTGAATTATCGAAATCGAATATTCCCCTTTTTATTAAGTCTGGTAATCTAAGAATTAGGGAACAGACACCCTAATTGACACGAATCCTAAAGATAGATCTATCGGGCCCAACAAGCCCCATCCAAAGTACCGGATGCTTTAGTACTTCGAAATTTATATCATGTCCGAAGGAGGATCCCAGAATGATGGGGATATTCTTATATGCATATTGTGAATGTCGGTTACCAGGTGTTCAATCCATATGAATGATATTTTAGTCTCTATGAATGGGACGTATGTTTATGAGAAATGGAGTTATGAAATCTTGTGGTCTATTAAAATTATGAAATGATTATTTATGTTAAACTAATGAACTCACCAACCTTTTGGTTGACACTTTAAAGCATGTTTATTCTCAGGTACGAAAGAAATCTTCCGCTGTGCATTTGCTCATCTTAGAGATATTACTTGGAGTCATTCATGACATATTTCAAAAGACGTTGCATTCGAGTCGTTGAGTTTATCAAGATTATTATTAAGTCTATTATAGTAAGATATATTAAGAAATGGTATGCATGTTGTCAACTTTCGATTAATGAAAGATTATCTTTTCAAAAACGAATGCAATGTTTGTAAAATGTATCATATATAGGTCAAGTATCTCACGATGTAATCAACTGTTGTGAATCATTTATAATCGATATGGACATCGTCCGGATGGATTAGGACGGGTCTCTACAGTTGGTATCAGAGCGGTGGTCTTAGCGAACCGGGTCTTGCATTAGTGTGTCTAACTGATAGTCGTTAGGATGCATTAGTGAGTCTGGACTTCGACCGTGTCTGCATGTTACAAGTATTGCTTATCATTTTTTTTGTTGGAAATCATCTGCTTATCATCCTTAGGAAATTACCTGCTTATCATTCCTAGTCTAGACACATCTTGCTGCATTGGTTGCATGAATAGTGTATAGACAAAATTCATATCTTAGCGTATATGTTATTGTTACCTTTGCCTGACAATTTCCGTAGATTCCTCCGTAAGTTATGGGATTTTAGTATTATATATGCATATGTAAATTATGTTTGCAGGATACTAATCGACATCCTATAATCTATTTCTTATCGAAAATCCTTCATCTGATCATACGAGATGAATCCCTCAACCAGTTCGAGTCCCTCAAATTTCGATAGTTATTCCAACAGTTATTCTGACATGGATGTTCACATAAGCTCCGGAAGCAGTGTGGTTCGAATGGATCAACCAATTAGCCATCATTTATTCGGGATGAATTAGAAATGGGTTCGTAGGCTTCTTATGAAATGTCCCGTTCTTATTGATTAAAAACGTTCCATATTAATTGATTTCGTTGCGAGGTTTTGACCTCTATATGAGACGTTTTTCAAAGACTGCATTCATTTTAAAACAAACCATAACCTTTATTTCATCAATAAAGGTTTAAAAATCTTTACGTAGATTATCAAATAATGATAATCTAAAATATCCTGCTTACACACGACCATTACATAATGGTTTACAATACAAATATGTTACAACAAAATAAGTTTCTTGAATGCAGTTTTTACACAATATCATACAAGCATGGACTCCAAATCTCGTCCTTATATAAGTATGCGACAGCGGAAGCTCTTAATAATCACCTGAGAATAAACATGCTTAAAACGTCAACAAAAATGTTGGTGAGTTATAGGTTTAACCTATATATATCAAATCATAATAATAGACCACAAGATTTCATATTTCAATACACATCCCATACATAGAGATAAAAATCATTCATATGGTGAACACCTAGTAACCGACATTAACAAGATGCATATATAAGAATATCCCCATCATTCCGGGACACTCGGTAGTCGATACACAACCTGAATGTACCATCTTTCTTCTTGACAAACAAATCAGGAGCTCCCCACGGTGATGTGCTTGGTCGAATGAAACCACGCTCTAAAAGTTCTTGTAATTGGCTTTGCAGTTCTTTCATCTCGCTGGGTGCGAGTCTGTAAGGAGCATGAGCTATTGGTGCAGCTCCTGGTACAAGATCTATTTGAAATTCAACGGATCGATGTGGGGGTAATCCCGGTAATTCTTTCGGAAATACATCGGGAAATTCTTTTGCAATGGGAACATCATTGATGCTCTTTTCTTTAGTTTGTACTTTCTCGACGTGTGCTGGAACAGCATAGCAACCTTTTCTTATTAGTTTTTATGCCTTCAAATTACTAATAAGATGTAGCTTCGTGTTGCCCTTTTCTCCGTACACCATTAAGGATTTTCCTTTTTCTCGTATAATGCGAATTGCATTTTTGTAACAAACGATCTCTGCTTTCACTTCTTTCAACCAGTCCATACCGATTATCACATCAAAACTCCCTAACTCTACTGGTATCAAATCAATCTTAAATGTTTCGCTAACCAGTTTAATTTCTCGATTCCGACATATATTATCTGCTGAAATTAATTTACCATTTGCTAATTTGAGTAAAAATTTACTATCCAAAGGCGTCAATGGATAACTTAATTTAGCACAAAAATCTCTACTCATATAGCTTCTATCCGTACCCGAATCAAATAAAATGTAAGCAGATTTATTGTCAATAAGAAACGTACCTGTAACAAGCTCCGGGTCTTCCTGTGCCTCTGCCGCATTAATATTGAAAACTCTTCTGCGGCCTTGTCCATTCGTGTTCTCCTGGTTCGGGCAATTTCTAATAATGTGGCCCGGTTTTTCACATTTATAACAAACTACATTGGCATAACTTGCTCCGCCACTACTTGCTCCGCCATTACTCGTTTCGACACCATTTGTTCCTTTCGTTCTATTAACCCCTGGTCCGTAGACCTCACACTTCGCCGTGCTATGACCATTTCTTTTACACTTGTTGCAAAATTTGGTGCAGAACCCCGAGTGATACTTTTCACACCTTTGGCATAGCTGCTTCTGATTGTTGTTGTTGTTGCGGTTATTATTGTTGTTGGGATGATTGTTGTAGTTGCTGTTGTTGTTGTTGTTGTTGTTGTTGTTGTTGTTGTTGGGCCGTTTGTTGTAGTTGCGATTGATGTTGCGATTGTTGGGATAATTGTTGCGATTATTGTTGTAATTGATGTTGTTGTTGTATTGGTGATTCTTATCACCGTTTTCCTCCCACTTTCTTTTGACTTGCTTCACATTGACCTCTTCAGCAGTCTGTTCTTTAATTCTTTCTTCAATCTGGTTCACTAGTTTGTGAGCCATTCTACATGCCTGTTGTATGGAGGCGGGCTCGTGTGAACTTATATCTTCTTGGATTCTTTCCGGTAATCCTTTCACAAATGCGTCGATCTTCTCTTCCTCATCTTCGAATGCTCCCGGACACAATAGGCACAATTCTGTGAATCGTCTTTCGTACGTGGTAATATCAAATCCTTGGGTTCGTAACCCTCTAAGTTCTGTCTTGAGCTTATTGACCTCAGTTCTGGGACGGTACTTCTCGTTCATCAAGTGCTTGAATGCTGACCACGGTAGTGCGTACGCATCGTCTTGTCCCACTTGCTCTAGATAGGTATTCCACCATGTTAACGCAGAACCTGTGAAGGTATGCGTAGCGTACTTCACTTTGTCCTCTTCAGTACACTTACTTATGGCAAACACCGATTCGACCTTCTCGGTCCACCGTTTCAATCCGATCGGTCCTTCGGTTCCATCAAATTCCAAAGGTTTGCAGGCACTGAATTCTTTGTAGGTGCATCCTACACGATTTCCTGTACTGCTAGATCCAAGGTTATTGTTGGTATGTAGCGTAGCCTGTACTGCGGCTATGTTTGAAGCTAGAAAAGTACGGAATTCCTCTTCATTCATATTCACGGTGTGTCGAGTAGTCGGTGCCATTTCCTTCAAAATAGTCAAATAGAACAAGTTAATCATACAGAATATTAAGATTAGTTAATAGTATTTCGTAGCATAATATGAACTTATTTATAAAAGCTTTTTCTTCATATTAGCGTTTTATAAGTTTAAATTCGGGTAGTACCTACCCGTTAAGTTCATACTTAGTAGCTAATATACAATTCAACTACTACAATTCTATATGAAAAACTGATTATAATAATATTTCGCGTTCAAACTTTTACACAATATTTTACAAACTTACAATACCGCATATTTTACATATAGCATGAAATATAACACACAATAAATTTGATACAAGATGGTTGTGAAGATAAATCTAGCTAGTACACAAGTCGTTCAGCAAAGGCAATAAAGACACGTAATTCATACGTCCAGAAACAAGTCATGCATTCTGGTTTTACTAGGATTACTTCCCATCCTTGGACTTGTAGAACATAACCGTTATGGCCATTGATAAGACAGCGTGTTGTAACGTCGTCAAAGGGACGAGGGTTACGTAATGTCCAACAGTCCCGTAACAATCTAAAAACCTCATTTCTTACCCCAATTACCGACTCCGTCACTTGTGGGAACGTTTTGTTTAATAGTTGTAGCCCGATATTCTTGTTCTCACTTTGGTGAGAAGCGAACATTACTAATCCGTAAGTATAACATGCTTCTTTATGTTTCATGTTAGCCGCTTTTTCTAAATCACGAAGTCCAATATTCGGATATATTGAGTCAAAAATAATTTCTTAACCCATTGCGTAAAATAGCATTTGGGTTCCCCACAATATATGCGTCAAAGTAAACACATCGTAATTTATGGATTTCCCAATGTGATATCCCCCATCTTTCAAACGAAAGTCTTTTATAAACCAAGGCATTCTTGAAACGTTCTTCGAATGTCTTACAAACTGATCTCGCCTTAAATAGTTGTGCCGAAGAATTCTGACCGACTCTAGACAAGATTTCATCAATCATGTCTCCGGGTAGGTCTCTTAAAATATTGGGTTGTCTATCCATTTTGTGTTTTTATACTGTAAAATAGACAAGAGTTAGATTCATAAAAAAAATACTTATTAATACAACAATTTTTACATATATCATAAAGCATAAGCACACTATATTACATATATTACACCACACGAATACAACTATCTTATTCCGACTCGCTTGTTTCTTCTTCTTCGGTTTTGGTTCGTTTTGCCAAGTTTCTAGGGATATATGATGTTCCCCTAAAACGAGCCGTCGTTTTCCACATTGGTTTAGAAAAACCTGGTGGTTTAGAGGTTCCCGGGTCATTGTTACAACTTAAGGACTTCGGGGGTTGACGATACATATAAAGTTCATCGGGGTTGGGATTAGATTTCTCTATTTTTATGCCCTTTCCCTTATTATTTTCTTTTGCCTTTTTAAATTCAGTTGGGGTAATTTCTATAACATCATTGAAATTCTCATCGGAATCCGATTCATCGGAGAATTGGTAATCCTCCCAATATTTTGCTTCCTTGGTGGAAACACCATTGACCATAATTAACCTTGGTCGGTTGGTTGAGGATTTTCTTTTACTTAACCATTTTATTATTTCCCCCACCGGTTCTATTTCTTCATCCGGTTCCGATTCTTCTTCCGGTTCCGATTCTTCTTCCGGTTCCGACTCTTCTTCCGGTTCCTCTTCGGGAACTTGTGAATCAGTCCACGAATCATTCCAATTTACATTTGACTCTTCATTATTATTAGGTGAGTCAATGGGACTTTTTCTAGAGGTAGACATCTATCACATAATATCAAACGCGTTAAGAGATTAATATATCACATAATATTCACATGTTAAAAATATATAGTTTCCAACAAAATTTGTTAAGCAATCATTTTTCAAGTAAACACGGTCGAAGTCCAGACTCACTAATGCATCCTAACAAACTCGATAAGACACACTAATGCAAAATTCTGGTTCTCTAAGACCAACGCTCGGATACCAACTGAAATGTCCCGTTGTTATTGATTAAAAACGTTCCATATTAATTGATTTCGTTGCGAGGTTTTGACCTCTATATGAGATGTTTTTCAAAGACTGCATTCATTTTAAAACAAACCATAACCTTTATTTCATCAATAAAGGTTTAAAAATCTTTACGTAGATTATCAAATAATAATAATCTAAAATATCCTGTTTACACACGACCATTACATAATGGTTTACAATACAAATATGTTACAACAAAATAAGTTTCTTGAATGCAGTTTTTACACAATATCATACAAGCATGGACTCCAAATCTTGTCCTTATTTTAGTATGCGATAGCGGAAGCTCTTAGTATTCACCTGAGAATAAACATGCTTTAAACGTCAACAAAAATGTTGGTGAGTTATAGGTTTAACCTATATATATCAAATCGTAACAGTAGACCACAAGATTTCATATTTCAATACACATCCCATACACAGAGATAAAAATCATTCATATGGTGAACACCTGGTAACCGACATTAACAAGATGCATATATAAGAATATCCCCATCATTCCGGGACACCCTTCGGATATGATATAAATTTCAAAGTACTAAAGCATCCGGTACTTTGGATGGGGTTTGTTAGGCCCAATAGATCTATCTTTAGGATTCGCGTCAATTAGGGTGTCTGTTCCCTAATTCTTAGATTACCAGACTTAATAAAAAGGGGCATATTCGATTTCGATAATTCAACCATAGAATGTAGTTTCACGTACTTGTGTCTATTTTGTAAATCATTTATAAAACCTGCATGTATTCTCATCCCAAAAAAATTAGATTTTAAAACTGGGACTATAACTCACTTTCACAGATTTTTACTTCGTCGGGAAGTAAGACTTGGCCACTGGTTGATTCACGAACCTATAACAATATATACATATATATCAAAGTATGTTCAAAATATATTTATAACACTTTTAATATATTTTGATGTTTTAAGTTTATTAAGTCAGCTGTCCTTGATAGTAACCTACAAATAGTTGTCCACAGTTAGATGTACAGAAATAAATCGATAAATATTATCTTGAATCAATCCACGACCCAGTGTATACGTATCTCAGTATTGATCACAACTCAAACTATATATATTTTGGAATCAACCTCAACCCTGTATAGCTAACTCCAACATTCACATATAGAGTGTCTATGGTTGTTCCAAAATATATATAGATGTGTCGACATGATAGGTCGAAACATTGTATACGTGTCTAATGTATCTCAAGATTACATAATATACAATACAAGTTGATTAAGTTATGGTTGGAATAGATTTGTTACCAATTTTCACGTAGCTAAAATGAGAAAAATTATCCAATCTTGTTTTACCCATAACTTCTTCATTTTAAATCCATTTTGAGTGAATCAAATTGCTATGGTTTCATATTGAACTCTATTTTATGAATCTAAACATATAAAGTATAGGTTTATAGTCGGAAAAATAAGTTACAAGTCATTTTTGTAAAGGTAGTCATTTTAGTCGAAAGAACGACGTCTAGATGACCATTTTAGAAAACATACTTCCACTTTGAGTTTAACCATAATTTTTGGATATAGTTTCATGTTCATAATAAAAATCATTTTCTCAGAATAACAACTTTTAAATCAAAGTTTATCATAGTTTTTAATTAACTAACCCAAAACAGCCCGCGGTGTTACTACGACGGCGTAAATCCGGTTTTACGGTGTTTTTCGTGTTTCCAGGTTTTAAATCATTAAGTTAGCATATCATATAGATATAGAACATGTGTTTAGTTGATTTTAAAATTCAAGTTAGAAGGATTAACTTTTGTTTGCGAACAAGTTTAGAATTAACTAAACTATGTTCTAGTGATTACAAGTTTAAACCTTCGAATAAGATAGCTTTATATGTATGAATCGAATGATGTTATGAACATCATTACTCGTTAAGTTCCTTGGATAAACCTACTGGAAAAGAAAAAAAATGGATCTAGCTTCAATGGATCCTTGGATGGCTCGAAGTTCTTGAAGCAGAATCATGACACGAAAACAAGTTCAAGTAAGATCATCACTTGAAATAAGATTGTTATAGTTATAGAAATTGAACCAAAGTTTGAATATGATTATTACCTTGTATTAGAATGATAACCTACTGTAAGAAACAAAGATTTCTTGAGGTTGGATGATCACCTTACAAGATTGGAAGTGAGCTAGCAAACTTGAAAGTATTCTTGATTTTATGTAACTAGAACTTGTAGAATTTATGAAGAACACTTAGAACTTGAAGATAGAACTTGAGAGAGATCAATTAGATGAAGAAAATTAAATAATGAAAGTGTTTGTAGGTGTTTTTGGTCATTGGTGTATGGATTAGATATAAAGGATATGTAATTTTGTTTTCATGTAAATAAGTCATGAATGATTACTCAAATTTTTGTAATTTTATGAGATATTTCATGCTAGTTGCCAAATGATGGTTCCCACATGTGTTAGGTGACTCACATGGGCTGCTAAGAGCTGATTATTGGAGTGTATATACCAATAGTACATACATCTAAAAGCTATGTATTGTACGAGTACGAATACGGGTGCATACGAGTAGAATTGTTGATGAAACTGAACGAGGATGTAATTGTAAGCATTTTTGTTAAGTAGAAGTATTTTGATAAGTGTATTGAAGTCTTTCAAAAGTGTATAAATACATATTAAAACACTACATGTATATACATTTTAACTGAGTCGTTAAGTCATCGTTAGTCGTTACATCTAAGTGTTGTTTTGAAACCTTTAGGTTAACGATCTTGTTAAATGTTGTTAACCCAATGTTTATAATATCAAATGTGATTTTAAATTATTATATTATCATGATATTATCATGTATGAATATCTCTTAATATGATATATATACATTAAATGTCTTTACAACGATAATCGTTACATATATGTCTCGTTTAAAAATCATTAAGTTAGTAGTCTTGTTTTTACATATGTAGTTCATTGTTAATATACTTAATGATATGTTTACTTATCATAGTATCATGTTAACTATATATATATCCATATATATGTCATCATATAGTTTTTACAAGTTTTAACGTTCGTGAATCACCGGTCAACTTGGGTGGTCAATTGTCTATATGAAACATATTTCAATTAATCAAGTCTTAACAAGTTTGATTGTTTAACATGTTGGAAACATTTAATCATGTAAATATCAATCTCAATTAATATATATAAACATGGAAAAGTTCGGGTCACTACAGCTTAATCAATGGAGACGAGAAGAAAGCGATCCTTTCCACCAACCAACTTCACCTCTTGGTGATGAACCTGAAGCACTTACCCGCGAATCCATTCGAAACACCATTTTCACACTCATTTTCCGAATATCTCGCCACGATTATATGCTATCTAAAATTCTAAACCTTATTCATTCGCTCGTTCCAATCGACAATCATCCCGGGATAATAGAATAAGTCAACGAACTTCGCGCTCGAGGAATAAATTTGGAAAATATGATGCAAAATTTACCAGCTTCAGCAACATCACAGGCACCAACAGTACCATCAGTAACAGCACCAGTACCATCAACAATCCATGCTTCAATATCACCATCTGTACTTCGAGTATGATCTTCGTTCTACGTATCGTTCTACCTCATTTATCTTCGTTCGACATGGCGAATATGTAATCTCTAAAGTTTTAGAGATTATTTATTCTAGTTCCAACCGAAAACTAAATGAGTTTAATATTATATTAACTCATTAAATCTATGATTACATCTGAAGAAAATATATATGTATATATGTTTTCAAAAAGATTGTAATTAAAAATTCTTTTGTACAAACTTTTAATGGTGAGAATTTTTTAACGGGTAGGTAATACCCGAGGAATATTTAGATTTTACATTAATAAGTTATACTGTACATTCTTCGGATCTGATTCAATAATCATCTACTATCCTACTTACATTCACCGATATACGTATCCGTTTACTGCAGAATAACCATTTTCATTCAATTTCATATTTGGATTTTGACCTATCAGAATCCAACAAGTGGCATAATGAAGAAAACATTGGACAAAATAAAATTTGTTAGAAACAAACAAATTAACTATAAAAAAAAAAAAATTTTAAGAATCCACGCTAACAAAATCCTAGCTAACTGTTCCTAGCTAACTGTTAATTCCGTATTACATTTATTTATCGCAATTTATTTATCGCAATTCATTTTTCGCAATTTAATTATCGAAATTTTAATTCTCGCAATTTTATTTATCGTCATTTAATTTCTGTTATTTATTTTACGCATTTTAAATATCGGGACACGTATACAAGGTTTTGACATATCATATCGACGCATCTATATATATTATTTGGAATAACCATAGACACTCTATATGCAGTAATGCGGGAGTTAGCTATACAGGGTTGAGGTTGATTCTACAATAATATATATAGTTTAAGTTGTGATCAAGTCTGAGACGTATACGGGTCACGATACGTATTAATTAATTGGTATATTATATATTAAACTATATATAAATTATTGAACTGTTATTGTGGACTATAGACTGTAGACTAATAACATTGGACAATTAAAATGAATTAAAATATTGATTATAACATATGAAACTAAATATTCTTCAAGTTTGCCACTTGATTTCATCTTAAACCTCATTTGTATCTTGACGATTACAATCTACGTTCAAACATTTCACGATTCTTGAAAACACCTCAATCGATAGAATGAATCAACCGCACTTCATCTACGGAAGAAAAGATTTATACATATAGTTATGCACCTGAGAAACTCTTGACAACTGAGTAAAAGTTTAACACGTAGCCGCGTCAGATCCTTTGGCATTTATTAGCAAAAATAACTTTGCGATCCCTTTTCAAAGTAGTCAATTTTGTCACAGCTCCAGCAAGTCAGCTTCGACTTTTCATTCGAAGTAGCCTTACTATAATCCTGATATATACAATTACCCTTTTAATACCAGAAAATTCTTTTATATTCCACCATATTACCAGTAGACGTACCAGTAACCTCGTTGCTTTTTAGCTTAAATCTCTCTGACAAATCATTATATTTATTCATTAAAACCCTATCATATACTCATTCGCATCTTGTAACGAGAACTACCATAACAATTACTGGGAATCAGCAATCAGTACTTTGAAAACTCAAAGCATATCTACATCAACAGTTATATGTATGACATTTATCTCTTAGAATTATGATCTCTCATTCTGAAATTCTGAAAAGCACTCAGTCACAAATCAATACTCTGAATGTTGAAAAAGATGAATGAAGCAGCAGAAACCATAGACAATCGTAAACGACCTTAATCATTGAAAGTTTGATGATAAACAATAGTATGTTGGAAAAGCTCAGAAAAGTTAGAACTGGAAAACGGATTGAGCTAACCACGAAGGAGACCAAGGACAAATACAAGGGCCATACCATATATTCAAAGAATCCAAATAATTCAATGCCGGCTGAAGTCTTTAGCGAATATCTTGCTCCTTATTCTGAACCCCTGCGGACAGTAGTCTCCATCATCCTCTGATCTTAGATATTCAAAGATATTATCGTATCTTTCATTATATATATCCTCCATATTTTTAAAGATATTTTCATAACTATTCTTATCTGAAATCATTAATCTCTTCATGCTATCAGTGTTACATCATATAGAAACTGTTAGTTTCTATATTCTGTAAACTTTCGAGTTTAAAATATGAATGTTATTGAAGTAATATTGGGAACTGATGCATGAGTTAGTATAATATAATGACACTTGATCAACGTGATTATATTACAGTAAGTCATGCTGAGTTTCTAATGAAACGTGATGATTCACAGACTCTAACGTCATCATGTGCCATGTTACACGACTCTTGTATTCTATTTAAACCTCTAAAATATCAAGAAAATATTCCTTGATGATTCGGTCTTTTCCAGGGTATTTTGGTAATTTAGCAAATCAAGATTGTGCCATTACCATTCCCTTCTTAGAACATTAACAATGTTTATTCTGAAACTTATATCCACGAATTCTGTACCATTACAAGAGATGCACAATCGCAAGAAGAAGAAACGAAGGGACAAAGCTCCGAAATAGAAAGTGGGGTATAAATCGCAGCAAATAGGAGGGAGTATTAACTGTAGATAACAATGATTATAGGAAACAAAAATAGGGACATTGAAAAATAAGGGGAGATATAAAGCCCAATAACAACACGAAAATTACAGACCGTGTATATCAATATTCATCGCAACATAAAGACACGAGAAAATTAAAAACACTATAATCCCAAGGGCGAAGTAAAAGAAAACAGATTCCTCCGGTGGAAGTTAGAAAAGGAGAATGATTGTTGCAATAGTCAGGATAAGGACAAGGATCAGAACTGGATTAAGCATTTTCACAATCTTGTGGATGTAAGAACCATGAAAGAAAGTATAGGAATGGTGAAAATTATAGAATAGGAAGAGTTTAATTTATAATGGAAATATCAGATGGAGAAATCGAGGTAGTTCACCATATTTAATTATAGAGATCTTAAATTCCTTATTCGCCGAAGAATCAAATCTTTAGATTTCGAAGATTTTCTTTAAATCCCTTGAATTCCGGAATTCAACCAAGACAACACAAAAATTAAAACAAAACCTCATTCATTCATTTCACTCTTTTGTGATAACTTCATTCGTGCTCTTTGAATAATCGAATTATTTTATCTGTATTATTCAATAATGATAAAACTCTATTTATTAGCTCATATTCGTCAGGAAAACATATTTATTATTAGCCATGACGACCTCACTCAAATTTCGGGATGAAATTTCTTTAACGGGTAGGTACTGTGATGACCCGGGAATTTCCGACCAAATTTAAAATTGAATCTTATTTGATTTCGATACGATAAGCAAAGTCTGTAATATTGAGTCTCGAAAATTTTTGAACTGTTTTCATATATGCATTTACCCTTCGACCGTTCTTAAAGATTCATGAACAACTAATTGTAAATAGATACATATATATTTAAAAATATAAATACATGTGTTATTATAATTATTAAATATTACATAGTTAATAATTGTAATATTAATTACAAGTTTAATCTTAGTTGTTATATTATTAATAATTAATAAAAATACCATGAATACTATTAAAATTATAATATGAAATTTAATACATTTGATTGGTTATGTTATTGTTACTATTCACATTATAATTATCAATGTTAATATATTTATTATAATAATAAAACTATAATCTTATTATTATGACTATTATTAGTATCATTATAAATTTAATTATTATTTGGGTTATTAAAAGTATTATTAACTTGATTACTAAAATTATCATTTTATTGTTGCCATTATTCTTATTAGTATTATTATGATCTTAATATCATTAATATTATTATTTTCTCTATTAATAATTATTACTATTATTAGTTTTATTATTATTATTAATATTAATGTTAAATATTAAAGTTGTATGATAAATAATATTATAACTCATATAAAATATAATATAACTAACTAAACAAATATATATAAATTATATAATTATACGGATAAATATACAATGGATAATAAATAAATATAATTACATAAAAATGCAGATATATATGGTACTGATCTGATCGCGTAATATTTATAATTATCCATCACAATCAATTAGTGACTTGCTGCTCCTAATTTGTACTTCTAACTGTTCTAAATTCGAATGTCATATCATACAACCGGCTATCAAACAAAATCTGTTAGGATTATATTTATTTTTTATATATTTTTCTGTTTCTGAGTTGGAAGTTGTCGACCAGATTACTCAATAAATCAACAAAATTATTCTGTGTTGTTATCTAACTCACTCTGTATTCTCTATCATTATCATTTATCAATTTAATTAGTTTAAGTTATCAAATTTAAATAGAAAATTTATTTATTACAGCTCGCTCATCTCTGTTACGGTTTCATTTTTTCAAAAGCTTCGAAAATGATTCAAATCTCAAAATGTGTAAATGCAGAAGTGTTTAGAATCTTCTTCTCAAACTAACTGTCAAATTTCATAGTCCAATTCATCGTATCAAGGTTTAATTTTCGAGTCAAAGTTGAATTTTAAAAAGTCAACAGATTTGTTCATCAAGAAATTCACATTCGTTTTTGTGTTTTAGATAAAATTGATGATTTTTATAGTTTATACAAATGATTTGAAATCTTTTTCGTTTAGGAATCTTTAACTAAAACACTCTTAAACTCATGATCAAATTTTGAGTTATTTTTTTTTTTACGAACAGTCTTCTATTCTTTCTGTTATTTTTTTTTATTTTGTTTTGTTGTTGATTAACATCATATTTATATGTTATTTAAATTTCAATTTCAATACGAAATTGAACAGTAATTATTATGATGAATTGTTTGATTTTGGTGACTGAATTGATCGAAGAAGAAGAAGGAAAGGGATAAACAGAAATACGGTTTTTAAATATTAAAAAGGAGATTTAAATTAGATAATAGGTTTGGCTTAATGGTTAATTGGGTTTGCGTGTTTGCGGGAGGTCTCAGGTTCGAGACCCAGCATGGGTTGTCATTTTTTTGGGACACTTTTCACTTGAGGTAGCCTTCAATTTTATTATTATTATTACTATTATTATTATTATTATTATTATTATTATTATTATTATTATTATTATTATTATTATTATTATTATTATTATTATTATTATTATTATTGTTATTATTATTATTATTATTACTATTACTATTATTGTTGTTGTTAATATTATTATTGATATTGTTAGTTAATGTTAATACTACTAGTATTATAATTATTAAAAGTATTATAAATAGTATTGATAACATAGTTACAAGTATTAGAACTATTATTAATATCACTACTAATATATGTATTATTATTAATAACATGTTTAGGATTATTATTATTAACAGTATTAATGTATCTGTTATTATGAATTTTTGTCATTTATGTATTAGTTATCATTGTCATTATTATTATTATATTTATTAACAACTAATATAGGTATTATCATTATTGTTATGTAAACGTAAATACTATGATTAATTATCATTTTGTTATTAAGTAACATCTTTATGTATTATTAATATTGAGATAAGTATTATTATGATTAGGCCTATTATTATAATTGTTATTATGAAAATGATACAAACTATTATTATTAGGATTAATGTTAGTATTAGTATCATTGTAGAATCATTATTATTATTATTATTAACAAAATTATTAATATTAAGATCTCCGTTAATAATAAGATTATTATAGTTATTATTATTAAGTATTATGTACTAATGTCAAAAATTATTATTTTCATTAGCTTTATTATTAAATTATTCATTCTATTAAAAACTACTGATATTATCATTATTATGAGATTGATTATTGAAAACTACCATTAAAATAGTTATTAATAGAACTATAAATAATATTATCATTTTTATTAATATTAGTATAAACACTATTAGTATTTCAAATATTACTTAAGTATTATTAAAGTATCGTTTTAACTAACAAATAATAAATATATAAATACATAAATATATATATTACATATAACATAACGAAACTTAATATTTTTACATAAAATGAATATAAGTTATTAATATAAAAATTGTATCACTAATAATAATATATATATCTTTGTTCAACTACAAATATATGTTTTAATCTATATACAAATGATATAGGTTCGTGAATCTGAGGCCAACCCTGCATTGTTCAATATAGTCATATGTATTATTACTACAAAATACATTAGGTGAGTTTCATTTGCTCCCTTTTTAAATGTTTTTGCAATATATATTTTTGGGACTGAGAATAAATGCGCTGCTTTTACAAATGCTTTAAGAAATAGACACAAGTAATCAAAACTACATTCTATGGTTGAATTATCGAAATCGAATATGCCCCTTTTTATTAAGTCTGGTAATCTAAGAATTAGGGAACAGACACCCTAATTGACGCGAATCCTAAAGATAGATCTATCGGGCCCAACAAGCCCCATCCAAAGTACCGGATGCTTTAGTACTTTGAAATTTATATCATGTCCGAAGGAGGATCCCGGAATGATGGGGATATTCTTTATGCATATTGCGAATGTCGGCTACCAGATGTTCAATCCATATGAATGATATTTTAGTCTCTATGCATGGGACGTATGTTTATGAGAAATGGAGTTATGAAATCTTGTGGTCTATTAAAATTATGAAATGATTATTTATGTTAAACTAATGAACTCACCAACCTTTTGGTTGACACTTTAAAGCATGTTTATTCTCAGGTACGAAAGAAATCTTCCGCTGTGCATTTGCTCATCTTAGAGATATTACTTGGAGTCATTCATGACATATTTCAAAAGACGTTGCATTCGAGTCGTTGAGTTTATCAAGATTATTATTAAGTCTATTACAGTAAGATATATTATGAAATGGTATGCATGTTGTCAACTTTCGATGTAATGAAAGATTGTCTTTTCAAAAACGAATGCAATGTTTGTAAAATGTATCATATAGAGGTCAAGTACCTCGCGATGTAATCAACTGTTGTGAATCATTTATAATCGATATGGACATCGTCCGGATGGATTAGGACGGGTCTCTACACCTTCCCATTTAGGTCCAAGCTTACCCGTATCCTCTACCCTGCTTGCTTCATTTTTTCGCCACACCAAGTCATCCAATTGGAAAGATAATGGTTGTACGCGCTTATTATAGTAGCTTACGATTATTTGTTTGTTGATTGCTTCTTTTATAGCCGCCATTTCTCTGCGTTCTTCAACTAAGTTTAGGTTTTTACTTAATTCTTCGCTATTGCTACTTTCATCGAAGGAAGCTATGCGCATAGTTGGCATATTTATTTCAGCGGGTATTACAGCCTCGGACCCGTACACCAAACTAAAAGGTGTTTCATTAGTTGCGCCCTTTGGAGTTGTGCGGTGTGCCCACAAAACGTTAGGCAGTTCGTCTATCCAACCCCTTCGACACAATCCCAGCCTTGCTTTGATTCCTAAAACGATATCCCTATTCGTAACCTCACACTGACCATTCACCTGAGGGGTGTGCGACTGATGTAAATGTTTGTTTTATATTCAATTCTTGGCACCAGTCACTAAATGGATTACCTTCGAACTGCATACCATTGTAGCTTACTATTTCATTTGGTATTCCAAACCGACAGGCGATGTTTTCCCAAACAAAATTTCGAATTTGCTTGCCCGAAATTTTTTTAGTGGTTTGGCCTCTACCCATTTCGTGAAATAATCAATGGCCACTACCAGAAATTTTACACCCCCTGGTCCTGCAGGGAATGGGCTACTATGTCGATTGCCCATTTGTAGAACGGCCATGGAGACGCGACCGGTATCATAGGATGTCGCGGATCCTTGCTTACCGGTGCATGAAGTTGACACGATCGACACTTGCGTATTACCTCTGCGGTATCTCTGTACATTGATGGCCAGTAATATTCGAGCCGCATTATTTTGGATGCAACTGTTTTGTGTCCCGAATGAAGAGCGCACATTCCCTCGTGTACTTCCCGTATGATTGACTCCGCTTGAATTAGATGAAGGCACCGCAAATGAGGTCCCAGAAAAGAGTTTCTATATAGAATTCCCTTGTCTAACAGATACATTGGTGCTTTCATCTTAATCTTTCTTGCTTCACTTGAATCTTTCTGCAATGTACCTTTGGTTAGAAATTCTATTATTGGTGTCATCCAACTCTGCTCCTCCTCTTCAACTGCAGCCGAAACACTGTCTTCTTCAATAGATTTTACTTTAACTTCCTCAACCCAAATTTCTTTCTTAAAATGACTGAATGTTAATGCGGCTAACTTACTTAGCGCATCCTCCTTTTTATTCAGTGTCCTCGAAGCCTGAGTTATCTGGAATAAATCGAAGTCAACTGCTAGCTCTTGCACAAGCTTTAAGTATTTTTGCATTGATTCATCGTGTGCCTCGAATATTCCGTTAAATTGGTTTACAACTAACTGCGAATCAACATTTACTGACAGTTCTTTAACCTCTAGATATTTTGCTACCCGCATCCCAGATAACAATGCTTCATATTCAGCTTCATTATTTGTGACAGGGAAGCTGAATCGCAGTGCGAAGGTATATTCCTCTCCTTCTGGACTTTTTAGGACTATTCCTGCCCATGCGCCTTCTGGGCCACAAGCCCCGTCTATGTGCATTTCCCACAGCTGTTTGGGCGGAGGTGGTATTTCTATTGATTCATGTGAGACTTCGATATCTCTGGCTGTTTCAGCCAGATAATCTGCTAGGACTTGCCCTTTTACCGCACTTAGTGGTGAGAAGCTTATTTCATGCTCTCCCAATTCAATAGCCCATTTGGCCATGGGACCAAAATTTTCTGGTTTATATAGCACCTGCTCAACAAGTATCAGTGAATGTAAATTTTCTAGGATTTATCAAGAAATTTTATATTTGTTTGACGACAAATTGTTGTTTGTCGTACCTGCTTTATCGGCTGATCTGTTAGGACCCTTATTGGGTGCGCTTGGAAATACCTTCGTAAGCGTCTAGCTGTTTGCACAAGTGCATAAACCAGTTTTTTGATTGCAGGATAGTTTAATTCGCTTTCTGTCAAAGCTTTGCTAACAAAATATACAGGCATTTGTACCTGTTCTGAAATGCCCCGTCCTAATCCATCTGGACGAAGTCATTAACATTTGATCCCAGAGCGATTATCGACTCCAAGTAATGTCCTTAAAATGAGAAAATGCACAGCGGAAGATTTCTTTCATACCTGAGAATAAACATGCTTTCAAGTGTCAACCAAAAGGTTTGTGAGTTCATAGGTTTATCTTAAAACCATAAAATTCATCATTTTGATAAACCACAAAATTTAAATGATGCATGGTACAAATGGGCCCGAATCCTATACCCACCTGTAATGTACATGCTATATCTTTTAAATACAGTACATCTTTCTCGTGTACGAAACCATTTTAATATAATCATAGTAACCGTACACATATCTTGTGCACAACAAAAAACATACACATAACCTGTGTATAAAATCATTCTCTCGATATATAACATTCATATCAACTGGTGGCAATTATCATGTCCACATAATTCAATGGTGGCAATTATCATGTCCACATAATTCAATGGTGACAATTATCATGTCCACATAATTCAATAATAATCTGCAGAACTTCTGTCTGCATAATAATTCATTCGAGGAATGTTTTGCTTGTGTCTATCTCGTTAAACATTTATAAAAGCATTTCATGTATTCGCAGTTCAAAGTATATTTCAAAAGCATTTAATAAAGCAGTTGTAAAAATAGCGCATCTATTCTCAGTCCCAAAAATGTAAAGAGTAAAAGGGAACAAATGAACTCACCATACTGTATTTTGTAGTAAAAATACATATGACGACATTGAACGAGTTTAAGGTTGGCCTCTGAGTCACGAACCTATATCAATTGTATATTAATTAAAACATATCATGGAAACCACATAATTTCCTTTATTAATTATATATTATTTATGTGTTTGTAGCTTATATAATTTTATGTTAGATTCTATTATATCTTTAACTTTTATGATATATATAATATTTTAACATAATTATTATCTATACATTTAGTTATATATATACATATGCGTTTAGTGTTATATCTAAAAATCATTAGTTTATTATACATAAGTATGATGTTAATAGAGTTGATATATAGTTATATGAAATATTAATACAATTATAGTATAAGTATGTTTTACGTAAAAAATATTTATATTTATCTGTTTTAAATGGTAGTTTTAATAATAATAATTTTCTAAAAGTAATAATAACTTGTTGTTAATAATATTACTAATAATAATAATAATGATATTGTTAAAAGTGGTACTTTTGTTAATAATAATAATAATACTAATAATTACAAAAATAATACTAATACTAATATTAGTGAAAATAATAATAACTTGTATTATTTTCTTAATAACAATAAATATAATAATCCTATTTCTAGGACTGGTAATATTAATAATTTCTTAATAACAATCAATAATAATAATAATAATAATAATAATAATAATAATAATAATAATAATAATAATACTAATACTAATAATAATAATAATAATAATCAATATCAATAATAATAATAATACTAGAAATAATACCCTTTAATAAGAAAGCATGTGGTTTTGCTTTGGCCTAGTAAAAATATTGTAATCCAATTGGTAAATAACAAGCCCACTTAGTAAGTTGAATGGCAACCCAATCCCTTAAGTCCATAACATGTTTGATGGCCCGTTTGGAGAGCAGAAACTGGTTCAGAATCAATAGCAGGCCGATTACATAAGGTTGTTAAATTCTTAGCTTCACTATTGACATAGAACAGAACCCACGTACAGTCCAGTACAAACGGTAGCTTCGAACAGTACTAGTGGTTGTGGTTTCTTGTCTACTCGAACGGAAAACAAAAATATAAGCATTCGGTTGTTAGCCTCACGAGGTTTCCATTTATTATCATCATCAAAATCAAACCATAACCCTTATCTAAATACCATCGTGCTCATCTTTTTCGTTTACTATCTATCATCTCTTTCAAAGTAACATCACTATCATCTATGTTATGAGCTTCCTCTAACCTCACGATCTCTCATCTTACCATCATCATTCATTTTCATATGCGTATCATAATCATCATCATCGCACGACATATCTCATCAACATTTTTATTAGATTATCAAAACTATTATATTTTAATCGCCACTTGAAGAATTGTGGTACCAATCTTTGAAAGATTCCAAAGGGCCAATAATATAAAGTAAATTCAAAAGCTTAAAAGCATTCTACTTTGCTGCTTAAGTGTCGTGACTAAGCAACATTCTCCTCATATTCTTTAATCATCATAATCTCATAATATATTATCATCATATATAACGATCCCCATCATCTTTTGTCTCAACCTATAACCTCATTCCCTTTAATTTATCATCATCATCTTTATATACATGTTGTTTTCTAATCATGGAGTTCATGTAGTGGACAATTGAATCATCTGTAGCCCCATTCATAAAGAATTCGTCCCACTATGTTTAAAGTTATGATATATGTCGACACCTCTCACTTTTGGGTGGTGTCATTCGAATGGAAACAGAAAAAAGATACGAGAACAAGAATGGAATGGGTTTAAGGTGGTGGTCGTTTACATGGGTTTATGGTGTGTGGGTTGTGATTGATCAAACAATAATAGAAAACAACTTGTAGCAGATTCATTCGATCATGGTGGCGGTTTTGGGTGAGCCTTTGGTGTCGAATAAGAAGCTAAACATTAGCAGTTACACCATCGATGGTTTTTGGGTACATGACTCAACAGACAAAAATAAGATAGAGATATAAAGAGAGAGTGTGAAATATGGAGATGGTGGTATACAGTGGCGATATAGGCGATCAACGGTGGTGCTCCGGGGTGCGTGTGATTGTAACAGTGGTGTTAAGGTGGTTATAGTTATGGTAATCAACGAAGTAGTAGGCTTCACAAGTGATTTTAGTGATATTAATTACAAATGAGATGAAGTGGATTTGGCCATGATGAAGATGAGAATGAAGATGGGTTGCATGATTATCATTGGAAATGGATTGGTGTTTTGGTGTCTTATCCATACTTGTGACCGATTATACATATATATATATATATATATATATATATATATATATATATATATATATATATATATATATATATATATATATATATATATATATATATATATATATATATATATATATATATATATATATATATATATATATATATATATATATATATATATGTATATATATATATATATGTATATGTATATATATATATATGTATATATATATAAAGTTATATGTTATATAATATAGTATAGTAATACTTATAATAACATGTTTCTTATAAAAGGAAAAAAAAATATTAATAAAATTGAAAGTTCTATGAGATAAATAGATACCAAGATCAAAAGGTGGATTTGTTTGTGATTTCGTTTTCCCCACAACCCCTGAAAGGAGTATTATATTATATAATGAAAAGAAACAAAAGGCATTACTAGTGAATTAGTAGTGGGAATATGTAAAAGGTACATCAATATCTAACTTTTATAATATTATAATAATAATAGTAATAAACATGTTGAAATAATATAGCCGCCCTATTACTATTCCTTTCACGGACTGGATTTTGTGCTCTATTGTCAATCAGTGGTGGATAAAAATATATTCGGAAAAATCCCAAACTTTCACAGTAGTTATCTTTAATTATATCGGTCCATATGGTATAGAATTTGATCCTTATTTTGTTAGATAAAAATTACATCAACTGTCCCTCTCATTTATGGGTAAAATGTTAAAAATGTTAAAATTAAATAATTAGATCCTAAATATACTTTTAATATGCCTATAACTTATATATCTCATTTTCGGATCACCTTTTATTTTAAAATTACATAAGTTCGAATTTTACTTGCTTAATATCAATTGTAACATCAAACGAATATTACAAGCATTTAATATTTATTTTTAATATACATTATTTATATATAGAGATATATTTTAAATAATAACTATTATAATATCCTATCTTTATTTTATAAATTTTTAATAACAACAACATATAATACTTCAAATTATATTTCGAATTATTATTTATATATACATTCACACATATCTATTTACAATTAATTGTTCATGAATCGTCAAGAGCAGTCGAAGGTCATTTGAATATATGTACATCGTTTCAAAATTTTTCTAGACTCAGCATTACATGCTTTGCTTATTGTGTCGAAAACATATAAAGATTAAGTTTAAATTTGGTCAGAAATTCTCGGGTCGTCACAGTACCTACCCGTTAAGGAAATTTCGTCCCAAAGTTTGAGTGAGGTGGTCATGGCTAATAATAGAAATGTTTTCATGACAAATATGAGTTGATGAATAGAGTTTTATCATCATAAGGTAATACAGATAAAACAATTCGATTATTCGAAGCCTATGAGTGAAGCTATCGCAAAAGATTGAAATAGGTAAAGTAAGGATTCGTCTTAACTTTTGACAGAGTCAGGGTTGAATTCCGGAATTCAAGGGATTTAAAGAAAATCTTCGAAATCTAAAAGATTTGACTCTTCGGCGAGTAAGGAAATTAAGATCTCTATAATTAAATACGGTGATCTGTATTGATTACTCTGTCTGATATTACGATTATAAATTAAACTTTTTCCGTTCCATTATTTTCCACCACTCCCATTTTCTATACTTTCATTCTTAATTCTTACTTTTAAAAGGTTTTGAAAATGCTTCATCCAGTTCTAATCATTGATATTTTCCTGATTATCCTTTCTATCATCCTTCTTTTTAATCTTCCACCAGAAGAATCTGTTTACTTCTACTATTAACTTGGGATGATACTATTCTTAATTCTACCGTGTCTTTATATTGCTATTCGTATTAATATTCATAGTTTGTAATCTCCATGTTGTTATTGAGCTTTATATTTTCTCTTATATTTCGGTGTTCCTGCTTCTGTCTCCTATAATCATTGTCATCCACAGTTAATGCTCTCTCTTATTTGCTGCGATTTATACTCCCTTTCTATTTCGGAGCTTCATGCTTTTGTTTTCTTTTCGCAAGTATTGGTCCAGAATTTGTAGATATGGAGTTCCGAATGAACTTAATGTTCTAAGTAAGAATGAACGTAATAGCACGATTTGATTTGTCAAATTACCAGAATCACTGAGAATAGAACTATCAAGAATATATTTTCTTGATATGTTCAGAAGTTAATTTGAATGAAAGAGTTATGTAACATGGCACGTGATGACGATATGGTCTGTGAATCATCACGTTCCATTAGAAACTCAGCATGACTTACTGTAATATAATCACGTTGATCAAGTGTCATTATATTATACTAATTCATACATCAATTTCTTTACATTTCTCCAGGATTTATTCATAAATTAAACTTAGATTTTTCAGAAGTTTCCAATATAATGAAACACAGGAAGCACGAAGAGGTATATAATTTCGGACGAGAATATTTATGGAAATATCCTCATAAATATCGAAGATATTGATGATGATATTTTAGAATTTCTAAGTTAGATGGTTGATGGAGAAAGATTTTCCACAAGATTTTAACATGACTTCGGAGCAAGATATTCTCTAAAGATTTTAACGGATCCAGAATTATCTGGATTCTTTGAATATAGGTTATGGTCCTTGTATTGTCATTGGTCTCCTTCGTGGTTAGCTCAATCCATTTTCCAGTTTCAACTTTTCTGAGCTTTTCCAACATACTATTCTTTATCATTAACTTCTGATGATTAAGGTCATTTACGGTTGTCTACGGTTTCTGCTGCTTCATTCAGCTTTTTCAACATTCACAGTATTGATTTGTAGACTGAGTGCTTTTCAGAATTTTAGAATGAAAGGTTATAATTCTAAGAGATAAATGTTATACATATAACTTTTGATGTAGATATGCTGTGAGTTTTCAAAGTACTGATTGCTGATTCCCGATAATTGGTATGGCAGTTCTCGTTACAAGATGCGGATGAGTATATGATAGGTTTCAATAAATAAATATAATGATTTATCAGAGAGATTTAAGCCAAGAAGCAACGAGGTTGCTGGTACGTCTGCTGGTAATATGGTGAAATATAAAAGGTTCCCTGGTAATAATAAAAGAGCACGCATATATATCAAGGTTATAATAAGGTTGTTTAGAACGAAAAGTCGATGTTGACTTGCTGGAGCTGTGACAAAATTTTCTACTTCGAAAATGAATAGCAAAGTTATTTTCGGTAATAACAAAGCCAAAGGAGCTAGCAGATATACGTTTTAAGCGCTTACTCAGGTTCCGAGTGTTTTCATGTGCATAACTATATGCATAAGTTCTTCCTTTCGTAGATGATGTGCGGTTAGTTCATCCTCTGGATTGAGGTGTTTTGAAGAATTATGAAAGGTTTGAGCGCAGATTGTAATCGTCGAGATACAAATAAGGTTTAAGATGAAATCAAGTGGCAAACTTGAAGAAATGTTTAGTTTCATATTTTATAATCAATATTTTAATTCATTTTAATTGTCCAATGTCATTAGTCCACAGTCGATAGTCCACAGTTAATATTCCAATAATTCATATATAATTTAATATATAATATTCGAATTAATTAATACGTATCGTGACCCGTGTACATGTCTCAGACTCGATCACAACTCAAACTATATATATTATTATAGAATCAACCTCAACCCTGTATAGAGAACTCGATCATTACTGCATATAGAGTGTCTATGGTGATTCATAATAATATATATAGATGCGTCGATATGATATGTCAAAACCTTATATACGTGTCCCGATATTTAAAGTGCGTAAAATAATTACAGAAATTAAATGACGATAAATTAAATGCGTAAAGTAAATAACAGAAATTAAATGACGATAAATAAAATTGCGATAAATAAAATGTAATCAGTTAGCTAGGAACAGTTAGCTAGGATTTTGTTAGCGTGGATCCTTAACAAAATTTTCTCATGGTTAATTTGTTTGTTTCTAACAAATTTTTATTTTTGTCCAATGTTTTCTTTATTATGCCACTTGTTGGATTCTGATAGATCAAAATCCAAATATGAAATTGAATGAAAAGGGTTATTCTGCGGTGAACGGATACGTATAACGGTGGATGTAAATAGGATAGTAAATGACTGTTGAATCAGATTTAAAAGAATGTACAGTGTAACTTATTAATGTGAAATCTAAATATTCTCGAGTATTACCTACCCGTTAAAATATTTTCACCATTAACAGTTTGTACAAAAGAATTTTTAATTACAATCTTTATGAAAACATAAATACATATATATTTTCTTCAGATGTAATCATGGATTTAATGAGTTAATATGATATTAAACTCATTTGATTTACCGTTAGAACAAGAATATATAATCTCTAAAACATTAGAGATTACATATTCGCCATGTTGAACGAAGATAAATGATGTAGAACGATACGTACAACGAAGATAAAGTAGATAGAACGATACGTAGAACGATGACTATGCTCGAGATACATAAAGAGATGTTGAGGTGTGTGATGTTGATTGTACTGGTGCTGTTACTGATGGTACTGTTGATACCAGTGATGTTGCTGAAGCTGGTAAATTTTGAACCATATTCTCCAAACTGATTACTCGAGCGCGAAGTTCGTTGACTTCTTCTATTATTCCGGGATGATTGTCGGACAGAACGAGCGGATGAATAAGGTTTAGAATTGTGGATAATATATAGTAGTTACGAGATATCCTGAAAATGAGGGTGAAAATGGTGTTTCGGACTGATTCGCCGGTAAGTGTTTCAGGTTCTTCACCAATAGGTGAATTCGGTTGATGGAAAGGATCGCTTTCTTCGCGTCTCCATGGATTAAGTCGACTACGAACCCATCCTCAATTCATCTAGAATAGATGATGGCTAAATGGTTGATCCATTCTGGTTATACTGTCTTCGGAGCTTGAGTGAAAATCCATGTCGGAATAGCTGTCGGAATAACTATCGGAATAGCTATCGAAATCTGAGGGACTCGAACTGGTTGAGGGGTTCATCTTGTACGATTAGATGAAGGATTTTTGATAAGAAATAGATTATAGGATGTAGATTAGTACCCTGCAATACATAATTTACATATGCATATATAATACTAAAATCCCATAAGTTACGGAGGAATCTACGAAAGCTGTCAGGCAAAGGTAACAATAACAGATACGCTAAGATATGAATTTATCTATACACTATCTATGCAATAGAGGCAGTAAGACATGTTTAGACTAAGAATGATAAGCGGGTATCTTCCTAAGGAAGATAAACAGATGATTTTCGACAAAAATGATAAGCAAACCTTTGACATGCAGACACGGTCGAAGTCCAGACTCACTAATGTATTCTAACGACTATCAGTTAGACACACTAATGCAAGACCTGGTTCACTAAGACCACCGCTCTGATACCAACTGAAATGCCCCGTCCTAATCCATATGGACAAAGTCATCAACATTTGATCCCAGAGCGATGATCGACTCCAAGTAATGTCCTTAAAATGAGCAAATGCACAGTGGAAGATTTCTTTCATACCTGAGAATAAACATGCTTTCAAGTGTCAACCAAAAGGTTGGTGAGTTCATAGGTTTATCTTAAAACAATAAAATTCATCATTTTGATAGACCACAAAATTTAAATGCTGCATGGTACAAATGGGCCCGAATCCTATACCCACCTGTAATGTACATGCTATATCTTTTAAATACAGTACATCTTTCTCATCATAGTAATCGTACACATATCTTGTGCACAAAAAAAACATACACATAACCTGTGTATAAAATCATTCTCTCGATATATAACATTTATATCAACTGGTGGCAATTATCATGTCCACATAATTCAATGGTGGCAATTATCATGTCCACATAATTCAATGGTGGTAATTATCATGTCCACATAATTCAATGGTGGCAATTATCATATCCACATAATTCAATAATAATCCGCAGAACTTCTGTCTGCATAATAATTCATTCGAGGAATGTTTTGCTTGTGTCTATCTCGTCAAACATTTATAAAAGCATTTCATGTATTTGCAGTTCAAAGTATATTTCAAAAGCATTTAATAAAGCAGTTGTAAAAATAGCGCATGTATTCTCAGTCCCAAAAATGTAAAGAGTAAAAGGGAACAAATGAACTCACCATACTGTATTTTGTAGTAAAAATACATATGACGACATTGAACAAGTTTAAGGTTGGCCTCGGATTCACAAACCTATATCAATTGTATATCTATTAAAACATATCATGGAAACCACATAATTTCCTTTATTAATTATATATTATTTATGTGTTTGTAGCTTATATAATTTTATGTTAGATTCTATTATATCTTTAACTTTTATGATATACATAATATTTTAACATAATTATTATCTATACATTTAGTTATATATATACATATGTGTTTAGTGTTATATCTAAAAATCATTAGTTTATTATACATAAGTATGATGTTAATAGATTTGATATATAGTTATATGAAATATTAATACAATTATAGTATAAGTATGTTTTACATACAAAATATTTATCTGTTTTAAATGGTAGTTTTAATAATGATAATTTTCTAAAAGTAATAATAACTTGTTGTTAATAATATTACTAATAATAATCATAATGATATTGTTAAAAGTGGTACTTTTGTTAATAATAATAATAATACTAATAATTACAAAAATAATACTAATACTAATATTAGTGAAAATAATAATAACTTGTATTATTTTCTTAATAACAATAAATATAATAATCCTATTTCTAGGACTGGTAATATTAATAATTTCTTAATAATAATAATAATAATAATAATAATAATAATAATAATAATAATAATAATAATAATAATAATAATAATAATAATAATAATAATAATAATAATAATAATAATAATAATCAATATCAATATCAATAATAATAATACTAGAAATAATACCCTTTAATAAGAAAGCATGTGGTTTTGCTTTTGGCCTAGTAAAAATATTGCAATCCAATTGGTAAATAACAAGCCCACTTAGTAAGTTGAATGCCAACCCAATCCCTTAAGTCCATAACATGTTTAATGGCCCGTTTGGAGAGCAGAAACTGGTTCAGAATCAATAGCAGGCCGATTACATAAGGTTGTTAAATTCTTAGCTTCACTATTGACATGGAACAGAACCCACGTACAGTCCAGTACAAACGGTAGCTTCGAACAGTACTAGTGGTTGTGGTTTCTTGTCTACTCGAACGAAAAACAAGAATATAAGCATTCGGTTGTTAGCCTCACGAGATTTCCATTTATTATCATCATCGAAATCAAACCGTAACCCTTATCTAAATACCATAGTTCTCATCTTTTTCGTTTACTATCTATCATCTCTTTCAAAGTAACATCACTATCATCTACGTTATGAGCTTCCTCTAACCTCACGATCTCTCATCTTACCATCATCATTTATTGTCATATGCGTATCATAATCATCATCATCGCACGACATATCTTATCAACATTTTTATTAGATTATCAAAACTATTATATTTTAATCGCCACTTGAAGAATTGTGGTACCAATCTTTGAAAGATTTCAAAGGGCCAATAATATAAAGTAAATTCAAAAGCTTAAAAGCATTCTACTTTGCTGCTTAAGTGTCGTGACCAAGCAACATTCTCCTCATATTCTTTAATCATTATAATCTCATAATGACATAATATATTATCATCATATATAACGATCCCCATCATCTTTTGTCTCAACCTATAACCTCATTCCCTTTAATTTATCATCATCATCTTTATATACATGTTATTTTCTAATCATGGAGTTCATGTAGTGGATAATTGAATCATCTGTAGCCCCATTCATAAAGAATTCGTCCCACTATGTTTAAAGTTATGATATATGTCGACACCTCTCACTTTTGGGTGGTGTCATTTGAATGGAAACAGAAAACAGATACGAGAACAAGAATGGAATGGGTTTAAGGTGGTGGTCGTTTACATGGGTTTATGGTGTGTGGGTTGTGATTGATCAAACAATAATAGAAAACAACTTGTAGTAGATTCATCCGATCATGGTGGCGGTTTTGGGTGAGCCTTGGGTGTCGAATAAGAAGCTAAACATTAGCAGTTACACCATCAATGGTTTTTGGGTTCACGACTCAACAGACAAAAATAAGATAGAGATATAAAGAGAGAGTGTGAAATATGGAGATGGTGGTATACAGTGGCGATATAGGAAATCAACGGTGGTGCTCCGGGGTGCGTGTGATTGTAACAGTGGTGTTAAGGTGGTTATAGTTATGGTAATCAACGAAGTAGTAGGCTTCACAAGTGATTTTAGTGATATTAATTACAAATGAGATGAAGTGGATTTGGCCATGATGAAGATGAGAATGAAGATGGGTTGCATGATTATCATTGGAAATGGATTGGTGTTTTGGTGTCTTATCCATACTTGTGACCGATTATATATATATATATATATATATATATATATATATATATATATATATATATATATATATATATATATATATATATATATATATATATATATATATATATAAGTTATATGTTATATAATATAGTATAGTAATACTTATAATAACATGTTTCTTATAAAAGGAAAAAAGATATTAATAAAATTGAAAGTTCTATGAGATAAATAGATATCAAGATCAAAAGGTGGATTTGTTTGTGATTTCGTTTTCCCCACAAACCCTGAAAGGAGTATTATATTATATAATGAAAAGAAACAAAAGGTAGTACTAGTGAATTAGTAGTGGGAATATGTAAACGGTACATCAATATCTAACTTTTATAATATTATAATAATAATAGTAATAAACATGTTGAAATAATATAGCGGCCCTATTACTATTCCTTTCACGGACTGGATTTTGTGCTCTATTGTCAATCTGTGGTGGATAAAAATATATTCGGAAAAATCCCAAACTTTCACAGTAGTTATCTTTAATTATATCGGTCATTATGGTATAGAATTCGATCCTTATTTTGTTAGATAAAAATTACATCAACTGTCCCTCTCATTTATGGGTAAAATGTTAAAAATGTTAAAATTAAATAATTAGATCCTAAATATACTTTTAATATGCCTATAACTTATATATTTCATTTCCGGATCACCTTTTATTTTAAAATTACATAAGTTCGAATTTTACTTGCTTAATATCAATCGGAACATCAAACGAATATTACAAGCATTTAATATTTATTTTTAATATACATTATTTATATATAGAGATATATTTTAAATAATAACTATTATAATATCCTATCTTTATTTTATAAATTTTTAATAACAACAACATATAATACTTCAAATTATATTTTGAATTATTATTTATATATACATTCACACATATCTATTTACAATTAATTGTTCATGAATCGTCAAGAGCAGTCGAAGGTCATTTGAATATATGAACATCGTTTCAAAAATTTTCTAGACTCAACATTACATGCTTTGCTTATCGTGTCGGAAACATATAAAGATTAAGTTTAAATTTGGTCGGAAATTCCCGAGTCGTCACATGTTCGCACGGCATAATACTGAACTTATTGCTTCTTTCGATGCTGCTAAGTATAGTATCAATGTTTCTCCCGCAATCGGCGCAGTCATTGTTGGCAGCTCTTTCAGAAACTTTTTCATTTCTTGAAACGCCACTTCTACTTCCTCCGTCCACTTGAAATCCGTTTTCTTTAAGCAATTCTTCAATGTCCCGAAAAAGGGGAGTGATCGCTCTGCGAATTTTGATAAGAACCTCGTTAATGCCGCCAACTTACATGTTAAACTTTGTACTTCTTTTTTATTTCTTGGTGATGGCATATTCTCGATTGCCTCTATTTTATTTGGGTTTGCACGTATCCCGCGCTCCGTTATTATATGACCAAGAAACTTTCCTTCTTCCTCTCCAAAACTGCACTTCGACGGGTTGAGCTTCATATTAATCTTTCTTAACGACGTGAACGTTTCTAATATGTCTTCCAACAGACCTTGTTATGTTATGCTTTTTATAACTAGGTCGTCAACGTATGCTTCCAAATTTCTCCCAATCTGAGCTTTGAAAGCTTCGTCTATTACCCGTTGGTATGTTGCTCCAGTATTTTTTAAACTAAATGGCATCTTGGTAAAGTAGTATATGCCCTGGCTTGTGTGGAAAGCAGTCATATCCTCGTCGTCCGCTGCCATCTGTATTTGATGGTATCCTTTGTACGCATCCAAAAAACATTTGTATCGGAAGCCAGCTAACGATTCAACTTTCCAGTCTATTTCTGGTAGAGGATAATTTTCTTTAGGGCAAGCTTTATTGATATCCGTGAAGTCAACACACATGCGCCAAGACCCATCGGGCTTTTTTACCAGCACTGGGTTTGCTACCCACGTTTGGTACCTTACTTCTCACAAGATGTTTGCTTTGACCAACTTATCGACTTCTACCTTCAACCATTCGCTTCTTTCAGGAACCATGCCGCGTTTCTTTTGTCGCACTAGCGTCTGACTAGGATTTGCATTAAGCTTGTGCTCAGCAATTTCCCTTGGTACGCCCATCATGTCCACTTCTTTCCATACGAAGACATCCGTATTAGAAGCTAATATATAACGAAGCTTAAACTTTATCTCATCAGACAATCCTCCGCCAATTTTAATTTTCTGTTCTGGATGTCGCGGGTTTGCGATGATCATGCAGCTTCGAATTTGCTCTGCCTCACTCGGCTGTTGTTCTGCTTGTTCTACGGCCGTAATGCTTGCATCTTGCTTTTCTGACCTTATCGTTGCAATTCCTAACGGTGCTGGGAACTTGATAAGGCCGTGTACTGTGGAAGGGATTGCTGCCAATTTTTGCAAGGTCGTGCGCCCTAAAAGTGTAGTGACCCGAACTTTTCCATGTTTATATATATTAATTGAGATTGATATTTACATGATTAAATGTTTCCAACATGTTAAGCAATCAAACTTGTTAAGACTTGATTAATTGAAATATGTTTCATATAGACAATTGACCACCCAATTTGATCGGTGATTCACGAACGTTAAAACTTGTAAAAACTATATGATGACATATATATGGATATATATATATATATAGTTAACATGATACTATGATAAGAAAACATATCATAAAGTATATTAACAATGAACTACATATGTAAAAACAAGACTACTAACTTAATGATTTTTAAACGAGACATATATGTAACGATTATCGTTGTAAAGACATTTAATGTATATATATCATATTAAGAGATATTCATACATGATAATATCATGATAATATAATAATTTAAAATCTCATTTGATATTATAAACATTGGGTTAACAACATTTAACAAGATCGTTAACCTAAAGGTTTCAAAACAACACTTACATGTAACGACTAACGATGACTTAACGACTCAGTTAAAATGTATATACATGTAGTGTTTTAATATGTATTTATACACTTTTGAAAGACTTCAATACACTTATCAAAATACTTCTACTTAACAAAAATGCTTACAATTACATCCTCGTTCAGTTTCATCAACAATTCTACTCGTATGCACTAGTATTCGTACTCGTACAATACACAGCTTTTAGATGTATGTACTATTGGTATATACACTCCAATGATCAGCTCTTAGCAGCCCATGTGAGTCACCTAACACATGTGGGAACCATCATTTGGCAACTAGCATGAAATATCTCATAAAATTACAAAAATATGAGTAATCATTCATGACTTATTTACATGAAAACAAAATTACATATCCTTTATATCTAATCCATACACCAACGACCAAAAACACCTACAAACACTTTCATTCTTCAATTTTCTTCATCTAATTGATCTCTCTCAAGTTCTATCTTCAAGTTCTAAGTGTTCTTCATAAATTCCAAAAGTTCTAGTTTCATAAAATCAAGAATACTTTCAAGTTTGCTAGCTCACTTCCAATCTTGTAAGGTGATCATCCAACCTCAAGAAATCTTTATTTCTTACAGTAGGTTATCATTCTAATACAAGGTAATAATCATATTCAAACTTTGGTTCAATTTCTATAACTATAACAATCTTATTTCAAGTGATGATCTTACTTGAACTTGTTTTCGTGTCATGATTCTGCTTCAAGAACTTCGAGCCATCCAAGGATCCATTGAAGCTAGATCCATTTTTCCCTTTTCTAGTAGGTTTATCCAAGGAAATTAAGGTAGTAATGATGTTCATAACATCATTCGATTCATACATATAAAGCTATCTTATTCGAAGGTTTAAACTTGTAATCACTAGAACATAGTTTAGTTAATTCTAAACTTGTTCGCAAACAAAAGTTAATCCTTTTAACTTGACTTTTAAAATCAACTAAACACATGTTCTATATCTATATGATATGCTAACTTAATGATTTAAAACCTGGAAACACGAAAAACACCGTAAAACCGGATTTACGCCGTCGTAGTAACACCGCGGGCTGTTTTGGGTTAGTTAATTAAAAACTATGATAAACTTTGATTTAAAAGTTGTTATTCTGAGAAAATGATTTTTATTATGAACATGAAACTATATCCAAAAATTATGGTTAAACTCAAAGTGGAAGTATGTTTTCTAAAATGGTCATCTAGACGTCGTTCTTTCGACTGAAATGACTACCTTTACAAAAACGACTTGTAACTTATTTTTCCGACTATAAACCTATACTTTTTCTGTTTAGATTCATAAAATAGAGTTCAATATGAAACCATAGCAATTTGATTCACTCAAAACGGATTTAAAATGAAGAAGTTATGGGTAAAACAAGATTGGATAATTTTTCTCATTTTAGCTACGTGAAAATTGGTAACAAATCTATTCCAACCATAACTTAATCAACTTGTATTGTATATTATGTAATCTTGAGATACCATAGACACGTATACAATGTTTCGACCTATCATGTCGACACATCTATATATATTTCGGAACAACCATAGACACTCTATATGTGAATGTTGGAGTTAGCTATACAGGGTTGAGGTTGATTCCAAAATATATATAGTTTGAGTTGTGATCAATACTGAGATACGTATACACTGGGTCGTGGATTGATTCAAGATAATATTTATCGATTTATTTCTGTACATCTAACTGTGGACAACTAGTTATAGGTTACTAACGAGGACAGCTGACTTAATAAACTTAAAACATCAAAATATATTAAAAGTGTTGTAAATATATTTTGAACATACTTTCATATATATGTATGTATTGTTATAGGTTCGTGAATCAACAGTGGCCAAGTCTTACTTCCCGACGAAGTAAAAATCTGTGAAAGTGAGTTATAGTCCCACTTTTAATATCTAATATTTTTGGGATGAGAATACATGCAGGTTTTATAAATGATTTACAAAATAGACACAAGTACGTGAAACTACATTCTATGGTTGAATTATCGAAATCGAATATGCCCCTTTTTATTAAGTCTGGTAATCTAAGAATTAGGGAACAGACACCCTAATTGACGCGAATCCTAAAGATAGATCTATTGGGCCTAACAAACCCCATCCAAAGTACCGGATGCTTTAGTACTTCGAAATTTATATCATATCCGAAGGGTGTCCCGGAATGATGGGGATATTCTTATATATGCATCTTGTTATTGTCGGTTACCAGGTGTTCACCATATGAATGATTTTTATCTCTATGTATGGGATGTGTATTGAAATATGAAATCTTGTGGTCTATTGTTACGATTTGATATATATAGGTTAAACCTATAACTCACCAACATTTTTGTTGACGTTTAAAGCATGTTTATTCTCAGGTGAATATTAAGAGCTTCCGCTGTTGCATACTAAAATAAGGACAAGATTTGGAGTCCATGTTTGTATGATATTGTGTAAAAACTGCATTCAAGAAACTGATTTCGATGTAACATATTTGTATTGTAAACCATTATGTAATGGTCGTGTGTAAACAGGATATTTTAGATTATCATTATTTGATAATCTACGTAAAGCTTTTTAAACCTTTATTTATGAAATAAAGGTTATGGTTTGTTTTAAAAAGGAATGCAGTCTTTGAAAAACGTCTCATATAGAGGTCAAAACCTCGCAACGAAATCAATTAATATGGAACGTTTTTAATCAATAAGAACGGGACATTTCAGTTGGTATCAGAGCGTTGGTCTTAGAGAACTAGAAAATTTGCATTAGTGTGTCTTATCGAGTTTGTTAGGATGCATTAGTGAGTCTGGACTTCGACCGTGTTTTCTTTAAAAATGATTGCTTAACATTTTTGTTGGAAACTATATATTTTTAACATATGAATATTATGTGATATATTAATCTCTTAACGTGTTTGATATTATGTGATAGATGTCTACCTCTAGAACAAGTCCCATTGACTCACCTAATAATAATGAAGAGTCAAATGTAAATTGGAATGATTTGTGGACTGATTCACAAGTTCCCGAAGAGGAACCGGAAGAAGAGTCGGAACCGGAAGAAGAATCGGAACCGGAAGAAGAATCGGAACCGGATGAAGAAATAGAACCGGTGGGGGAAATAATAAAACGGTTAAGTAAAAGAAAATCCTCAACCAACCGACCAAAGTTAATTATGGTCAATGGTGTTTCCGCCAAGGAAGCAAAATATTGGGAGGATTACCAATTCTCCGATGAATCGGATTCCGACGAGAATTCCGATGATGTTATAGAAATTACCCCAACTGAATTTAAAAAGGCAAAAGAAAATAATAAGGGAAAGGGCATAAAAATAGAGAAATCTAATTCCAACCCCGATGAACTTTATATGTATCGTCAACCCCCGAAGTCCTTAAGTTGTAACAATGACCCGGGAACCTCTAAACCACCAGGTTTTTCTAAACCAATGTGGACAACGACGGCTCGTATTAGGTGAACATCATATATCCCTAGAAACTTGGCAAAACGAACCAAAACCGAAGAAGAAGAAACGAGCGAGTCGGAATAAGATAGTTGTATTCGTGTGGTGTAATATATGTAATATAGTGTTCTTATGCTTTATGATATATGTAAAAATTGCTTGTATTAATAAGTATTTTTTTTATGAATCTAACTCTTGTCTATTTTACAGTTTAAAAACACAAAATGGATAGACAACCCAATATTTTAAGAGACCTACCCGGAGACATGATTGATGAAATCTTGTCTAGAGTCGGCCAGAATTCTTCGGCACAACTATTTAAGGCGAGATCAGTTTGTAAGACATTCGAAGAACGTTCCAAGAATGTCTTGGTTTATAAGAGACTTTCGTTTGAAAGATGGGGGATATCACATTGGGAAACCCATAAGTTACGATGTGTTTACTTTGACGCATATATTGCGGGGAACCCAAATGCTATTTTACGCAACGGGTTAAGAAATTATTTTGACTCAATATATCCGAATATTGGACTTCGTGATTTGGAAAAAGCGGCTAACATGCAGCATAAAGAAGCATGTTATGCTTACGGATTAGTAATGTTCGCTTCTCACCAAAGTGAGAACAAGAACATCGGGCTACAACTATTAAACAAAACGTTTCCACAAGTGACGGAGTCGGTAATTGGGGTAAGAAATGAGGTTTTTAGATTATTACGGGACTGTTGGACATTACGTAACCCTCGTCCCTTTGATGACGTTACAACACGCTGTCTTATCAACGGCCATAACGGTTATGTTGCACAAGACCAAGGATGGGAAGTAGTCCTAGTAAAACCAGAATGCATGACTTGTTTCTGGACGTATGAATTACGTGTCTTTATTGCCTTTGCTGAACGACTTGTGTACTAGCTAGAATTGTCTTCACAACTATCTTGTATCAAAGTTATTGTGTGCTATATTTCATGCTTTATGTAAAATAAGCGGTAATGTAAGTTTGTAAAATATTGTATAAAAGTTTGAATGCGAAATATTATTATAATCAGTTTTTCATATAGAATTGTAGTAGTTGAATTGTATATTAGCTACTAAGTATGAACTTAACGGGTAGGTACTACCCGAATTTAAACTTATAAAACGCTAATATGAAGAAAAAGCTTTTATAAATGAGTTCATATTATGCTACGAAATACTATTAACTACTCTTAATATTCTGTATGATTAACTTGTTCCATTTAACTATTTTGAAGGAAATGGCACCGACTACTCGACACACCGTGAATATGAATGAAGAGGAATTCCGTACTTTTCTAGCTTCAAACATAGCCGCAGTACAGGCTGCGCTACATACCAACAATAACCTTGGATCTAGCAGTACAGAAAATCGTGTAGGATGCACCTACAAAGAATTCACTGCCTGCAAACCTTTGGAATTTGATGGAACCGAAGGACCGATCGGATTGAAACGGTGGACCGAGAAGGTTGAATCGGTGTTTGCCATAAGTAAGTGTACTGAAGAGGACAAAGTGAAGTACGCTACGCATACCTTCACAGGTTCTGCGTTAACATGGTGGAATACCTATCTAGAGCAAGTGGGACAAGATGATGCGTACGCACTACCGTGGTCAGCATTCAAGCACTTGATGAACGAGAAGTACCGTCCCAGAACCGAGGTCAATAAGCTCAAGACAGAACTTAGAGGGTTACGAACCCAAGGATTTGATATTACCACGTACGAAAGACGATTCACAGAATTGTGCCTATTGTGTCCGGGAGCATTCGAAGATGAGGAAGAGAAGATCGACGCGTTTGTGAAAGGATTACCGGAAAGAATCCAAGAAGATATAAGTTCACACGAGCCCGCCTCCATACAACAGGCATGTAGAATGGCTCACAAACTAGTGAACCAGATTGAAGAAAGAATTAAAGAACAGACTGCTGAAGAGGCCAATGTGAAGCAAGTCAAAAGAAAGTGGGAGGAAAACGGTGATAAGAATCACCAATACAACAACAACAGCAATTACAACAATAATCACAACAATTATCCCAACAATCGCAACATCAATCGCAACTACAACAAACGGCCCAACAACAACAACAACAACAACAACAGCAACTACAACAATCATCCCAACAACAATAATAACCGCAACAACAACAACAATCAGAAGCAGCTATGCCAAAGGTGTGAAAAGAATCACTCGGGGTTCTGCACCAAATTTTGCAACAAGTGTAAAAGAAATGGTCATAGCGCGGCAAAGTGTGAGGTCTACGGACCAGGGGTTAATAGAACGAAAGGAACAAATGGTGTCGGAACGAGTAATGGCGGAGCAAGTAGTGTCGGAGCAAGTTATGCCAATGTAGTTTGTTATAAATGTGGAAAACCAGGCCACATTATTAGAAATTGCCCGAACCAGGAGAACACGAATGGACAAGGCCGTGGAAGAGTTTTCAATATTAATGCGGTAGAGGCACAGGAAGACCCGGAGCTTGTTACGGGTACGTTTCTTATTGACAATAAATCTGCTTACGTTTTATTTGATTCGAGTGCGGATAGAAGCTATATGAGTAGAGATTTTTGTGCTAAATTAAGTTGTCCATTGACGCCTTTGGATAGTAAATTTTTACTCGAATTAGCAAATGGTAAATTAATTTCAGCAGATAATATATGTCGGAATCGAGAAATTAAACTGGTTAGCGAAACATTTAAGATTGATTTGATACCAGTAGAGTTAGGGAGTTTTGATGTGATAATCGGTATGGACTGGTTGAAAGAAGTGAAAGCGGAGATCGTTTGTTACAAAAATGCAATTCGCATTATACGAGAAAAAGGAAAACCCTTAATGGTGTACGGAGAAAAGGGCAACACGAAGCTACATCTTATTAGTAATTTGAAGGCACAAAAACTAATAAGAAAAGGTTGCTATGCTGTTCTAGCACACGTCGAGAAAGTACAAACTGAAGAAAAGAGCATCAATGATGTTCCCATTGCAAAAGAATTTCCCGATGTATTTCCGAAAGAATTACCGGGATTACCCCCACATCGATCTGTTGAATTTCAAATAGATCTTGTACCAGGAGCTGCACCAATAGCTCGTGCTCCTTACAGACTCGCACCCAGCGAGATGAAAGAACTGCAAAGCCAATTACAAGAACTTTTAGAGCGTGGTTTCATTCGACCAAGCACATCACCGTGGGGAGCTCCTGTTTTGTTTGTCAAGAAGAAAGATGGTACATTCAGGTTGTGTATCGACTACCGAGAGTTGAACAAACTTACCATCAAGAACCGCTACCCACTACCGAGAATCGACGACTTATTTGATCAACTACAAGGCTCGTCTGTTTATTCAAAGATTGACTTACGTTCCGGGTATCATCAAATGCGGGTGAAAGAAGATGATATTCCAAAGACTGCTTTCAGAACACGTTACGGTCATTACGAGTTTATGGTCATGCCGTTTGGTTTAACTAATGCACCAGCTGTGTTCATGGACCTTATGAACCGAGTGTGTGGACCATACCTTTATAAGTTTGTCATTGTTTTCATTGATGACATACTTATTTACTCAAAGAATGACCAAGAACACGGTGAACATTTGAGAAAGGTGTTAGAAGTATTGAGGAAGGAAGAATTGTACGCTAAGTTTTCAAAGTGTACATTTTGGTTGGAAGAAGTTCAATTCCTCGGTCACATAGTGAACAAAGAAGGTATTAAGGTGGATCCGGCAAAGATAGAAACTGTTGAAAAGTGGGAAACCCCGAAAACTCCGAAACACATACGCCAGTTTTTAGGACTAGCTGGTTACTACAGAAGGTTCATCCAAGACTTTTCCAGAATAGCAAAACCCTTGACTGCATTAACGCATAAAGGGAAGAAATTTGAATGGAATGATGAACAAGAGAAAGCGTTTCAGTTATTGAAGAAAAAGCTAACTACGGCACCTATATTGTCATTGCCTGAAGGGAATGATGATTTTGTGATTTATTGTGATGCATCAAAGCAAGGTCTCGGTTGTGTATTAATGCAACGAACGAAGGTGATTGCTTATGCGTCTAGACAATTGAAGATTCACGAACAAAATTATACGACGCATGATTTGGAATTAGGCGCGGTTGTTTTTGCATTAAAGACTTGGAGGCACTACTTATATGGGGTCAAAAGTATTATATATACCGACCACAAAAGTCTTCAACACATATTTAATCAGAAACAACTGAATATGAGGCAGCGTAGGTGGATTGAATTATTGAATGATTACGACTTTGAGATTCGTTACCACCCGGGGAAGGCAAATGTGGTAGCCGATGCCTTGAGCAGGAAGGACAGAGAACCCATTCGAGTAAAATCTATGAATATAATGATTCATAATAACATTACTACTCAAATAAAGGAGGCGCAACAAGGAGTTTTAAAAGAGGGAAATTTAAAGGATGAAATACCCAAAGGATCGGAGAAGCATCTTAATATTCGGGAAGACGGAACCCGGTATAGGGCTGAAAGGATTTGGGTACCAAAATTTGGAGATATGAGAGAAATGGTACTTAGAGAAGCTCATAAAACCAGATACTCAATACATCCTGGAACGGGGAAGATGTACAAGGATCTCAAGAAACATTTTTGGTGGCCGAGTATGAAAGCCGATGTTGCTAAATACGTAGGAGAATGTTTGACGTGTTCTAAGGTCAAAGCTGAGCATCAGAAACTATCAGGTCTACTTCAACAACCCGAAATCCCGGAATGGAAATGGGAAAACATTACCATGGATTTCATCACTAAATTGCCAAGGACTGCAAGTGGTTTTGATACTATTTGGGTAATAGTTAATCGTCTCACCAAATCAGCACACTTCCTACCAATAAGAGAAGATGACAAGATGGAGAAGTTAGCACGACTGTATTTGAAGGAAGTCGTCTCCAGACATGGAATACCAATCTCTATTATCTCTGATAGGGATGGCAGATTTATTTCAAGATTCTGGCAGACATTACAGCAAGCATTAGGAACTCGTCTAGACATGAGTACTGCCTATCATCCACAAACTGATGGGCAGAGCGAAAGGACGATACAAACGCTTGAAGACATGCTACGAGCATGTGTTATTGATTTCGGAAACAGTTGGGATCGACATCTACCGTTAGCAGAATTTTCCTACAACAACAGCTACCATTCAAGCATTGAGATGGCGCCGTTTGAAGCACTTTATGGTAGAAAGTGCAGGTCTCCGATTTGTTGGAGTGAAGTGGGGGATAGACAGATTACGGGTCCGGAGATTATACAAGAAACTACCGAGAAGATCATCCAAATTCAACAACGGTTGAAAACCGCCCAAAGTCGACAAAAGAGCTACGCTGACATTAAAAGAAAAGATATAGAATTTGAAATTGGAGAGATGGTCATGCTTAAAGTTGCACCTTGGAAAGGCGTTGTTCGATTTGGTAAACGAGGGAAATTAAATCCAAGGTATATTGGACCATTCAAGATTATTGATCGTGTCGGACCAGTAGCTTACCGACTAGAGTTACCTCAACAACTCGCGGCTGTACATAACACTTTCCACGTCTCGAATTTAAAGAAATGTTTTGCTAAAGAAGATCTCACTATTCCGTTAGATGAAATCCAAATCAACGAAAAACTTCAATTCATCGAAGAACCCGTCGAAATAATGGATCGTGAGGTTAAAAGACTTAAGCAAAACAAGATACCAATTGTTAAGGTTCGATGGAATGCTCGTAGAGGACCCGAGTTCACCTGGGAGCGTGAAGATCCGATGAAGAAGAAATACCCGCATCTATTTCCAGAAGATTCGTCAACACCTTCAACAGCTTAAAATTTCGGGACGAAATTTATTTAACGGGTAGGTACTGTAGTGACCCGAACTTTTCCATGTTTATATATATTAATTGAGATTGATATTTACATGATTAAATGTTTCCAACATGTTAAGCAATCAAACTTGTTAAGACTTGATTAATTGAAATATGTTTCATATAGACAATTGACCACCCAAGTTGATCGGTGATTCACGAACGTTAAAACTTGTAAAAACTATATGATGACATATATATGGATATATATATATATAGTTAACATGATACTATGATAAGAAAACATATCATAAAGTATATTAACAATGAACTACATATGTAAAAACAAGACTACTAACTTAATGATTTTTAAACGAGACATATATGTAACGATTATCGTTGTAAAGACATTTAATGTATATATATCATATTAAGAGATATTCATACATGATAATATCATGATAATATAATAATTTAAAATCTCATTTGATATTATAAACATTGGGTTAACAACATTTAACAAGATCGTTAACCTAAAGGTTTCAAAACAACACTTACATGTAACGACTAACGATGACTTAACGACTCAGTTAAAATGTATATACATGTAGTGTTTTAATATGTATTTATACACTTTTGAAAGACTTCAATACACTTATCAAAATACTTCTACTTAACAAAAATGCTTATAATTACATCCTCGTTCAGTTTCATCAACAATTCTACTCGTATGCACCAGTATTCGTACTCGTACAATACACAGCTTTTAGATGTATGTACTATTGGTATATACACTCCAATGATCAGCTCTTAGCAGCCCATGTGAGTCACCTAACACATGTGGGAACCATCATTTGGCAACTAGCATGAAATATCTCATAAAATTACAAAAATATGAGTAATCATTCATGACTTATTTACATGAAAACAAAATTACATATCCTTTATATCTAATCCATACACCAACGACCAAAAACACCTACAAACACTTTCATTCTTCAATTTTCTTCATCTAATTGATCTCTCTCAAGTTCTATCTTCAAGTTCTAAGTGTTCTTCATAAATTCCAAAAGTTCTAGTTTCATAAAATCAAGAATACTTTCAAGTTTGCTAGCTCACTTCCAATCTTGTAAGGTGATCATCCAACCTCAAGAAATCTTTATTTCTTACAGTAGGTTATCATTCTAATACAAGGTAATAATCATATTCAAACTTTGGTTCAATTTCTATAACTATAACAATCTTATTTCAAGTGATGATCTTACTTGAACTTGTTTTCGTGTCATGATTCTGCTTCAAGAACTTCGAGCCATCCAAGGATCCATTGAAGCTAGATCCATTTTTCCCTTTTCCAGTAGGTTTATCCAAGGAAATTAAGGTAGTAATGATGTTCATAACATCATTCGATTCATACATATAAAGCTATCTTATTCGAAGGTTTAAACTTGTAATCACTAGAACATAGTTTAGTTAATTCTAAACTTGTTCGCAAACAAAAGTTAATCCTTCTAACTTGACTTTTAAAATCAACTAAACACATGTTCTATATCTATATGATATGCTAACTTAATGATTTAAAACCTGGAAACACGAAAAACACCGTAAAACCGGATTTACGCCGTCGTAGTAACACCGCGGGCTGTTTTGGGTTAGTTAATTAAAAACTATGATAAACTTTGATTTAAAAGTTGTTATTCTGAGAAAATGATTTTTATTATGAACATGAAACTATATCCAAAAATTATGGTTAAACTCAAAGTGGAAGTATGTTTTCTAAAATGGTCATCTAGACGTCGTTCTTTCGACTGAAATGACTACCTTTACAAAAACGACTTGTAACTTATTTTTCCGACTATAAACCTATACTTTTTCTGTTTAGATTCATAAAATAGAGTTCAATATGAAACCATAGCAATTTGATTCACTCAAAACGGATTTAAAATGAAGAAGTTATGGGTAAAACAAGATTGGATAATTTTTCTCATTTTAGCTACGTGAAAATTGGTAACAAATCTATTCCAACCATAACTTAATCAACTTGTATTGTATATTATGTAATCTTGAGATACCATAGACACGTATACAATGTTTCGACCTATCATGTCGACACATCTATATATATTTCGGAACAACCATAGACACTCTATATGTGAATGTTGGAGTTAGCTATACAGGGTTGAGGTTGATTCCAAAATATATATAGTTTGAGTTGTGATCAATACTGAGATACGTATACACTGGGTCGTGGATTGATTCAAGATAATATTTATCGATTTATTTCTGTACATCTAACTGTGGACAACTAGTTATAGGTTACTAACGAGGACAGCTGACTTAATAAACTTAAAACATCAAAATATATTAAAAGTGTTGTAAATATATTTTGAACATACTTTAATATATATGTATATATTGTTATAGGTTCGTGAATCAACAGTGGCCAAGTCTTACTTCCCGACGAAGTAAAAATCTGTGAAAGTGAGTTATAGTCCCACTTTTAATATCTAATATTTTTGGGATGAGAATACATGCAGGTTTTATAAATGATTTACAAAATAGACACAAGTACGTGAAACTACATTCTATGGTTGAATTATCGAAATCGAATATGCCCCTTTTTATTAAGTCTGGTAATCTAAGAATTAGGGAACAGACACCTTAATTGACGCGAATCCTAAAGATAGATCTATTGGGCCTAACAAACCCCATCCAAAGTACCGGATGCTTTAGTACTTCGAAATTTATATCATATCCGAAGGGTGTCCCGGAATGATGGGGATATTCTTATATATGCATCTTGTTATTGTCGGTTACCAGGTGTTCACCATATGAATGATTTTTATCTCTATGTATGGGATGTGTATTGAAATATGAAATCTTGTGGTCTATTGTTACGATTTGATATATATAGGTTAAACCTATAACTCACCAACATTTTTGTTGACGTTTAAAGCATGTTTATTCTCAGGTGAATATTAAGAGCTTCCGCTGTTGCATACTAAAATAAGGACAAGATTTGGAGTCCATGTTTGTATGATATTGTGTAAAAACTGCATTCAAGAAACTGATTTCGATGTAACATATTTGTATTGTAAACCATTATGTAATGGTCGTGTGTAAACAGGATATTTTAGATTATCATTATTTGATAATCTACGTAAAGCTTTTTAAACCTTTATTTATGAAATAAAGGTTATGGTTTGTTTTAAAAAGGAATGCAGTCTTTGAAAAACGTCTCATATAGAGGTCAAAACCTCGCAACGAAATCAATTAATATGGAACGTTTTTAATCAATAAGAACGGGACATTTCAAAAAGCGCGTTGTATTTTTAGTAAGACCTTACGACGGCAAATTCTACTATCGTGCTTCTCACTAACTCCTTATTATCATCGTCCACCAGCTCCAGCTCTAATTCAATGATCCCGATTGGCCATGCGGACTCCCCAGAAAATCCTGATAACGCAGTGTTAGGAGGCACTAGCTTGGCTCGCACAGCCCCTGGCAGCAAGCGGAAACAGTGCTCGTACATTATATCAACACCGCAACCGGTGTCTACGTGCAATCGCTTGATGATGTACCCGCAACTTTTGACACGCCCTTTAATTGTGATGGGCGCATCCGAGGGTTCCTGTGCTATGGCCGGGAATATGATGGGAGTGTTTTCCCATTCCTCAGATACCTCTAACTTGTGCCTCTAATTTGTCCGTCCGCTGGTTACCATGTTTATGGTTTTATCCGTTTCCTTTCCCTTATTCTTCTTTTGCCACGGATATTCTTTTTCTCCATTTGGCTTATCGACTTATGCTCTTGCACTTTTCTTCAAGTGTTGCAATTTCCTCTTTTGAGTTCAGCAACTACCCTTTCAATTAAGTGCCAACATTCATTGGTCTCATAACCGTAATCATCGTGAAAATCACAAAATTTGCATTTGTCTCTGTTTCCATACCTTGACAAAGGTACTGGGGGGTCGAAGCTTTTGCACACTGCCTCTGTAGCCAAAATTTATTTTGGTGTTTTTGTGAGGTCTTTTATTAACGCAATATTTTCAGTGTGGCTGCTTTTGAACCTCTGACTTCCTCCCCCTTTATTGTTGTTGAATTTGCGATACTTATCATTATGATAGTTACCACTCCTAGGTTGGCCATTACCACCACAACGTTTGCCAGACTCTGTCCCTCTTCCCTGCACTCGATAATAATCATCTTCGATGTCCATATTTGAAGAGGTACTTCTGCGATTCTGCTTTATATCTTCTTGTGCCCGCATGTAATCTTGCATTTCTTTTACGGCTTTCGCGAAGGTTTCTGGCACTCTTCTCCGTAACCGTTGCCATAAAGACAGGTGTCTGTCAGAATCTATACAATGTATAAAGCCCGATACCTTCTGGATATCTGGCAAGTCTTGTATTTTAGCCACCTCCTTGGTATATCTATCTATTATTTCTCCCAGGCTCTCTTTCGATTTCTGCTTAATGTCGTGACATTCGACATGTTTTCTTTTGCGTGCGCGCAAATTGTGAAAGTTTAATAAAAATTTTGAGCGCAAATCCGCAAAACCTGTAATGCTTTGGGCTGGCAAATTATTGAACCATTCCTTTGTTACTCCTTGTAGCACTATTGGTAGCATATGGCATGCTACTGCATCACCCCAGCTGTGTGTTCTTGCAGTTCCTTCAATTTTTTGTAAAAAGTCATCCGGATCTGATAACCCATCATAACTTCCGAGTGTTAGAGGAAACACCGGTGCGACTGTGAAGGGATGATTGGCGATGTGTGGCACAAACTTTTCTGTTGTGGGAGCTAACTCAAGGCTTTGCTTAGCTTTTTGCCCTTGCATCACAGCGAACCAATTGCTCATAAATTCTTGTACCCACGCTGGCTCATTAAAAGCAGGTGCCAAGTGTGGTGGCGCGACTTGCTGTAATTGAGATATGAAGCTATTTTACTGGGCTACGGCATAATGCACCCCACTATATTGATTGCTTGCAACAGTATGGACTGGTTGCGAAGACGCACACGCCGTTGACCCTTGTTATAGTGTTAGCATGATGTATGAACCATCTGGATTTCTTAGACCCATCTGCCTGATTCTTTCCTGAGCTTTCTCGGTAGTGACCCTTTCAATCGGTGTTTCGGGTTCAACCGAGGTGATAATTGGTATTGTACCCACACAGGTTGTTTTAACTTTAAAGCCTGGTGAAACTGTTTCACTTGGAGAACCGAAGCTCAGAATTTTTGGTGACAGATCCTCGAATGGTTTAAAGCTAGTACCTGTTTCCAGTAAACTTCCATAGGGAGTGTGCCACCATCCCTTAGATGATTCATTCATGACAGTTTCTGATGTAACCGGCCCTGTTTCAATGTTTGGTGTCGATGGAGGCTTTGATGTGCCCTTGGTTGGTGCTGGTGGCGTCGACGGTGTGTTCGTAACAGTCGCCGTAGGTGTTTGAAACCCTGGACTTACTGGAGAGTCCGATCTCCCTTGGTTCTTTGCACTCTTACTTCCTCCACCCATTCTTGCTAACAATTAAAAACCTGAAAGTGACCGATTAGTTAAACAAAAAGTTTTATGGAAAAAAGATACGTACAATAAATCATATACAACATAAATTCCAATCTTCTTTGTTTCATATAACCGGTCCCACGGATGGCGCCAAATGATCAAGCATATTTTCACGGGGTCAATATTCGAACCTATGCTTGAGTGCATAAAGGGGTCTAAGGACTAACAATATTCGAACCTCCGACACTTAGTCGTGGATAACCCATATCGGCATCGTTTCGATTCCGACAGGGTGGCCGATTTGAGAGTCCACCAACAACCTAGCATACGAGGTTGAGTGGCCCAAAGACATGAAGGTTTTATAGTTCGAGACATACCTGAAAGTCTTTAAGATTGTAAGAAGCTTTATTCGTACGATGGAGATTTGTATGATATGGTTTACGTATGAGTAAACGAATGAATATATCTATTAGGGTTCATGAGCTATGTATTTATAGGCTCACGAATTAGGGTTTCAGTAGAATCTCTTCCCTAATTAAATGTGATCTTGTCCCAACTAACTTTCGTTATTTAAGGAAAAGAATCCGAATTGATTATACCGTACATTCTTCTAGAATGTACTGGATCCTTATGCAAGTATATGAAACTCGCATCAGATGGTATAGGCGTACAAGGTGCGACTATACCCGTGACATATGCCTTTGTGTGCGGTTTTAGGGTTTTGGATGCGCATCCGCACAATCTTGCGGATATGCGTATCATTAATCAAAAGGATGAACCAACCGCACTTCATCTATGGAAGAAAAGATTGATGCATATAGTTATGCACCTAAAAAACTCTCAGAAACTGAGTAAACATTTAACACGAATATCTGTGCTAGCTCCTTCGGCATTGCTATTACCGAAAATAACATTGTAATTCTTTTTCAAATTAGCCAATTTTGTCACAGCTCCAACAAGTCAACTTCGACTTTTCGTTCGAAACAATCTAATTATAACCTTGATATATATGCATGCTCTTTTATTGTTATCGGAGAACCTTTTATATTCCACCATATTACCAGCAGACGTACCAGCAACCTCGTTACTCTTTGGCTTAAATCTCTCTGACAAATCACTATATTTATCTATTGAAGTCTTATCATGAACTCATCGGCATCTTGTAATGATAATTACCATACCAAATACCGGGAGGCATCAATCGATAATCTTGAATTTCTCAGCGATTCTACGATAATATATATATATATATATATATATATATATATATATATATATATATATATATATATATATAACTTCTATCTCCTGAATTTATGAACTTCAATTCTGAATTTCTGAAAAGCACTTAGCCTATGAATCAGTTTTCTGAGTTTTAAAAAAGATGATGCAGTAGTGAAAACTGAAGACTGCCTTAACAGTCAAAAGTTTGATAATAAAGAATGGAGTGTGAAAAAAGCTCAAAGATTTTGATTACTGAAAGACAGATTGAGCAAACCATGAAGGAGGCTGTGGACAAATCACAAAGACTTAACCTGCCTTCAAAGAATCCAAATGATTCTATATCTGCAAAAGTTATTAACGAATATCTTTCTCCTGACTCTAAACCTTTATGGACAAATCTTCTTCATCATCCATCAATATTAAAAATTCTAAGATATCATCGTATCTTTCATTATAAATATCCTCGATACTTCTAAAGATATTTTCATAACTATTCTTATTTGAAATCATTTATCTCTTCACGATATCAGTGTTACATCAGAAAGAAAACTATTTTTAATTTCTAAATTCTGAAAAATTCGAACTTAAAATATGAATGTTATTGAAGTAGTGTTGGGAACTGAAGCATGAGTTAGTATAATATAATGACACTTGATCTACGTGATTATATTACAGTAAGTCATGCTGAGTTTCTAATGAAATGTGATGATTTACAGACCATAACGTCATCATGTGCCATTTACACGACTCTTACATTCTACCTAATCTCCAAACATATCAAGAACATAAATTCTTGATAGTTCTATCTTTTCTCTTGAATTCTGGTAATTCTACCAAACAAGATCGTGCTATTACAATTTCTCTCTTAGAACATTAGTTATGTTCATTCCAAACTTCATACCTATGAATTCTGGACCATTATTCGCTTGACTTAAAGTCGGGAAGAGAAAATAAAAGTATGGAACTACAAAATATAAAGGAAATGAAGAGGGTGGATTTATAGTAAAATATCCGACAAAGAAATCGAAGCAGATTATTGCATTTAACCAAAGAAGATTCTAATTTTCTTAATTATCGAAGAATCAAATCTTATTTTGAATATTTCCTCTAAATCCCTGGAATTCCGGAAATCAGCTTTGACTACGTCAGAGGTTAAAACAAATCTTTATTATCTCATTTCAGTCTTTTGTGATAGCTTCACTCATACGCTTCGCGTAATCAAATCATTTTATTCATATTACTCTATGGTAATAAAATTCTATTTTATCAACTTATATTCATCATGAAGACATTCTTTTTGTTAGTCATGACGACCTCGATCAAATTTCGGGACGAAATTTCTTTAACGAGTAGGTACTGTGACGACCCGGAAATTTCTAATCAAATTTAAACTTAATCTTTATATGATTTCGACATGATAAGCAAAGTCTGTAAAACTGAGTCTCAAAATTTTTGAACTGTTTTCATGAATGCATTTGACTTTGACTATTCTCGACGATTCACGAATGATAGAATTGTATATATAAATAATTATATTAATGAACTACTACGAGATTTACTTATTATAGAAAAATAACTTCAAATAACTAAAACTTGTTATTAATATATAGAGTATATTGAAGATAAAATATAGTTATTATATTAATGTTGTTATTATTACTTTCATTATTACTATTACTATTAATATTAATATTAATATCAATATTATTATTATTATTATTATTATTATTATTATTTATTATTATTATTATTATTGTTATCATTATTAAAATGAAGATTTTAAATATAAATATTATTATAAGAAGGATTAAAATTATAAATTAGTTATAATTAAATACAATTAGATAATATTATTAATACTATTATTATTATTAATATTATTACTTTTATAATCACCATTAACATTTAAAAATCATTGTTATAGTTAAAATTATCATTATTATTATTATTATTATAAAAATAATACCACTTAATATTATTATCATTTATCATCTTTATAGTTATTATTACCATTATTATTAATTATTAAACTTAGTATTTTTATTAAAATTATTATTATTATCCTTGTTATTTATATTAGAAATATTATTATTATTAATGTATTTATATTTAGTAATAATTAATATTAATTATATATATATATATATATATATATATATATATATATATATATATATATATATATATATATATATATATATATATATATATCAACTAGACAAATCCAAATACGGTTTCAAGATTTTTTATTTTTTTTCTTCTTCACTTTTGATTTTAGTCTTCCAGCTCAATTCTCGTCTTTTATCTAATTACTTAAAATAATTGATAATACAAACGAATTCAGTTGAATATCACTATCAATTTATCAAATTTTCTTTGTTCCCTGTTCTTTCTTCCATTTCCTGTCAACTTCAATTTTCCATAACAAACAAAAATCAATCCTATCAAATGTACTGCCTCAATTATTCGGTTATCATTTATAAATACTAATATCTATTACTACATTTCGAATTATTAGACAGAAAAATTAAGCAATACAGCTCAAAATCTCTGTTCTTGAGTTATTTTTGCCAAAACTCGAATTCGTATTAAATTTCAAAAATTAACAATGCAGAAGTGTTAGGAATTACCTATGTAAACTATCTGTAATTTTTCAAGTTCCAATTTATTCTCTTGAATTCGAATTTCTGAGTCAAAGTTTCAAATTGAAAAAGTCAACAATTCTTCTTCAATTAAATTCGAATTTTCTGTTATGATTCCAGTTAAATTGATGATTTAGAAAGTTTCTAAGAGTGTTTTGAAACATAATTCTGAAGGTATTTCGCATGCCCAAGAGACATATTAAATTAACATGGCTAATATGTTTTGATCCAAGTCGGGTCATACCCAATAACAAGCTTACCGACACTTTATTCGTATTTGATCTTAGCGATCGGATCGTTGATTAAAATACGCAACACTTGAATTATAGAAAAATGATTTTCTAAATAATATTACTTGATGTATATATATATATCTATATATATATATATATATATATATATATATATATATATATATATATATAAATTATGGAATAATTTATATGATATGGATTTAATTATTTATAGGTTAAATAATTAATTAATTATGTTACATTTTATAAAATAAGTTTTATAAATAATGTACACATAATAATAAAATGAAAGTTTTATAAAATGTATTTTATAAAATTTAATTTTATAAAATCAAATCTTATAAAACCATTTTATATAAAACTTGGAAGTGGCCTTGGAGTTACAACACACATGCTAGAGATTCCATCTAGTTGGTCATACTTTTCCTTTAATCCATATACATGTTCCTTGACTCCTTGGAACACATACATGCAATTTACACTTCAAAAAAACTGCACAAAACTCCCCAAAACTTGCTGTCTGGCCGTGAGCTTTAGGGAGGGAGAAAGGGTTCTCAAACTTTTTTTACAAGATAAATTCAAGTGTTAACAAATCCTAACCAAAGTACAAGGTGTTGGTATTAAAAGCTTGGGGTATTACACTCTTGAGGCTTCAAGTTAGAGGCTTTCATTCATCATCTTTATCATCATCTTGCTCTTTTGAAAACAGCCCTCAAACACACTTGAGGAGGTATATATCTTACTTCCTTGTTCTTATATGTAAGCATATGTTTCAAGACTTGATAACAATATGGAATTCATTCAAAATGGTTTAACATATAAACTTGGTTTTATTAACAATCATGCTTCCGCTTTCTTTAACTTCATAAAATGTGACATTAAGAACTTGTTGTTATGTTGAATTCCATCAATGGTATCTAGAGCCAAGGTCTATGAAATGTGCTTCTTATATATGGTCTTTAAAACCCATTAACTTTGCATTCTACTAACATGCATGAAAATAAAATGCAAAAATTAATGGTTTTGCGAGGGTTGGTGGTTTTGGCCAATTTGTAGGAGCTCCCAAAATGGGTTTTGGGCTCTTTCATTTTGGTCATATTTTGTTCCATGTTGTTGTTCACAATCAAGCCTTGACCTTGTGTTTGGATGGTTGAATGTTTGGTTGATTTAATTCATTCATTTGGTTTGTAATATTTATTCATTTGGTTATGTAATTTATTTTATATTTGGTATGTAAAATAGATTAGGTTGTATTTCATTTTCTAGATAAAATGTATTAGGATATATTTTGTAATAAGATGAAGATACAAGATGAAGACTTGGAAGAACACAAGAAGAAGCATTTGGATACAAGATTAAGTGGGAGATTTAAAATCTCCTACGTTGTGTTATAACCCCTTTACCGGTGGCATTTGTTTTCGGCTAAACAAATGTCTACCAAATTGGCTTGATTGTGAACATATTTGTTTTGCATGCATGGTTGTTTATTGTGTTTGTATGTTTGGTTGCTACAAGTAAATCACAAATTAACAACAAGCAAAATGACAATTTAATTGGTTAAATTAGACATTATTAACGACATGCAAAATGACAATTTAATTGGTTAAATTAAAAGTGGCAAAAGGACATTGATAAACGGTTATTAATAACATGAAAAGGATCACATATATAAAATGGTTTATATCAAGTAATTGGCTTAATTACAAGATATGAAAATGGTTTTTCATAAGTACCATACACTAAATGCATGTTGGTGTATAGCATAAAATTTTTCTTAAACTAGAAATAATGAAAACTTAAAATCCCTTATTAACAAGGCAAACAAGTTAAACGACATCCTTTTGTATGACACTTAAACATATTAGAGAAATCATAATGGGATAAAGGTCACCTAACCGTTATGAGCAAACTAATATGATAAAGGTGAATTTCGCACACTTGTGGGATAAAGGTCACCTAACCACTTGTATGTTAAATTTACACGTTTACACAAGTAGGACGACTTGATTTGGAAATCATGAACTTAGGGTCACCGAAGCATGAGAAACAAATAGGCGATGATGGGATAAATATGCCTTGCAAAAGGATTGCATGATCCCATAACTTAGAAGTTGCAAAAGGATTGCAATTGTTATATAATGACTACCTAGCTAAATCAAATGACGGGATAAAGGTCACCTAACCGAAATTTGGTTTACCGTTGAATTCTAAAATTTAATAAAGATCAATTGGATTTAAAGGGTATTAATTGTTAAATTAAAATTGATACTTAAACAACTTTGTTAAATTTTGTAGATGGCCGCCAATAACAACAACATTCCAAACGCACCAATCAACTTTAACAACCTATCGTTGAGGTCAATCCTCGAAAAGGAAAAACTCAACCATACGAATTTCATGGATTGGTTTCGCAATCTAAGAATTGTCCTCAAACTTGAGGATAAGGCGTATGTGTTGGAAGATCCCATTCCCGATCAACCCGACGAGGATGATACGAAAGGCATGGCTTATTGGGATAAGTATTGAACCGATTCGGTGCAAGTCGCTTGCCTTATGCTTGGGACTATGATACCCGAACTCCAAAAGGACTTCGAGCATCATAGTGCATATGACATGATCACACAATTGAAGGAGATGTTCCTTCAACAAGATTGTGTCGAGCGCTTCGAAACGGTTCGAGCGCTTCATGCATGTCGTATGGATGACTCCCAATCCGTTTCATCTTATGTCCTTAAGATAAAAAGCCTAATTGATCGAGCGAACCGTCTAAATTGCAACGTGTCTAATGAATTAGCCACGGACCTTATCCTTAATTCTTTGTCAAAAAGGTTTAACACATTCGTAATGAATTACAACATGAATGGTGGCTAAGAGGATTGGCGAATTACATGCCATGCTTAAGACGGTCAAAGCAAGCATGGGTAAAAGGGCTTCACCCGTGCTTATGATCAATGAAGGCGGGTCCAAAAACAATAACACTTCTAAGCCAAAGGTGGATAAGAGGAAAGGACCCGCCTACCAAGGCAAGGGCAAGGGAAAGGGGAAGATGGTTACCCCAACCAACAAGAACAAAAAGCAAAAGGTTACCAGACAAGCAAACCCCAAGGAAGATCCATGCTTTGGTTACGGTGAAATGGGTCACTGGAAATGCAACTGCCCCAATCTACCTAAAGGAGTTGAAAGCAAAGAGGGATGCAGGGCAAACCTCAGGTAATGTATATATGGTATACGTTGAGCTAAGTATTACTTCTTCTAATACATGGGTATTAAACACATGATGTGAAACTCATATTTGCAATTCTTTGCAGGGGTTCAAAAGAAGTAAACTAGACGCGGGAACAACAAGTCTCTTCATGGGAAATGGTGCAAAGGTGCACGTAGAAGCTCAAGGAGACTTTGTTTTGAAGCTACAATCTAGTTTGGAGCTTGTTTTGAAAAATGTTTTGTATGCTCTTGATTTGACTCGAAACATTATTTCTATTTCCCGTTTAAGACAATGTGGTTTTAATTTTAATTTTATTAATGATGATATCCATGTTTCTTTAGATAATGTGTTCTATTTTAAGGCTTCACCTTTGAATGGTATTTATGAATTGGTTCATGATGACACATCATACAATAGCTCAATATACCATGCAAACACCAAGAAACTCAAAAGGAATTTGAGTGATTCCTACTTATGGCATTGTCGCCTTGGTCACACAAACAAGAACCGAATGCATACACTTCAAAAGAATGGCCTTTTGAAATCAAGTGAGCTAGATTCATTTGATGTATGTGAATTTTGCTTACAAGGCAAAATTGTGACGACCCGGAAATTTCCGACCAAAATTAAACTTAATATTATATTGATTACGACACGAAAAGCAAAGTCTATTTAATTGAATCTCAATAGTTGTGAACTATATTCATGAAATCATTTGACCTTTGTCTACTCTCGATGATTCACGAACAATTATGTGTAAATAAATATGTAAATATAAATAGAAGTATATATAATAATTTGAAATAATAGAAAACAATTTAATCATTTGAATTGAATATGTAAAATAATATGTAAAATAATAAAATTATGATTAAAATAAATCTATATGTAAATATATATATGATTCCTATACATAGTTACTGTTATATGTATATTGTAATATATATAAATATTAGATGTTATATATATGTTATATTATATATGTGTCATAATTAATAATATGTAATATTAAGTTTGATTACGGGTTAAAAATATAATTAAATATAATTAATATAATTACTTTCAATATTTTATTAATATTAACATCAGTATTAGTATTATTAATCCTATTAATATTATTATTATTGATATAATACCATTTAATCATTTGAATCAAAAATGCAGAATAATATACCAAATAAACGAGATGTTATTAGAATAAATATATATAAATACATACATGAATTCTGTAGACAATTAATTTTGTATGTATGTTGTAATATATATATATAATATGTATAAATATTCAATATTGTTATATTGTAATATAAGTATTACATAAATAAAAACATATAATTACAAGTTTAGATATAGCATTATATCAATATTAATATTATTGCTCTCATTATTATTTATTAATATTAATATTAATATTATTATTTGTACTATTATAAAATATTATATATAGATATGAAGCCTAAAATACATAAATTGATATAGTATTATCATTACAAATATTATTATTATTATTATTATTATTATTATTATTATTATTATTATTATTATTATTATTATTATTATTATTACTAGTATTATTATAATCAGTATTATTATTATTACTAATAATATTATTATGTTATTAGAATTATGTTTATTAATATATTTATTAATAATTAATATAAACTAAACCGTATAATATATATTAAAGACATAAATTACGCGAATTTTTCTATCACTATCTGCTTTATTAACTTCTTTCTGTGAATTGATACCCTGTCGACCATAACTACCATTCAAATCCAAAAATTGATCGTCCTTTTGGATTTATACTTCAATTATTCAAAAACCAACATCAATCAGTCATTATAAAAATAACCTACTGCCAATTGCTAAATAAAACAGAAAATAAAAGAAGAACCAGAACAGGCATCGTTATTCTTCAACTTTATGACCAAAATTCAAATTTGAAATCAATTTCAAAAAGTAAAAATGTCGTTTTGTTAGGAATCATATATGTAAATTTTCTGTAAAATATAAAATCCCAATTCGTTATATCGAATTCTAATTTTTGAGTCAAAGATTTGATGTTAAAAAGTCAAACTTTGTTTATCAATCAAATTCGTGTTAACCTTTATGATTCCAGTTAAATTGACAATTTATAAAGTTTTTAGGAGTGAATTGAAACACAGTTTGTGTTGAAAGTTTTATCCAAAATGCTTCCGTTTGTGAAATCAATTTTTTTTTTTGTGTTATATCGTCGATCAACAGACAGGTTGCTACTATCTTTTGTTTTTCATTTTTTTAAACTTTTAAATCTCTTTTGTTAGTTTGATGATTGTTTAAATGGACTAAATCTATTTTGTTGTGTAACTATTAAGAATGAAGTGATTTGGGTCGATTTGCAATTTATGATAAACGAAGAAGAAGGAACTATAGAAAAACAGACAGACGGGATAAATATTAAATGGTTCTGTGTTATTTCGGAAAATGGGCATAGCCCAACTGGTTTAGAGTGTTGACGGGTTTAGGAGAGGTCGGGGGTTCGAAGCTGACTGGCGCCATTTGTTTTTAAAACTTATTTCTAAGGGGGTAGTTACCTTATTTTTATTATTATTACCATTTCTTTAACATTATTATTAGTATGATTATTATTATTATTATTATTATTATTATTATTATTATTATTATTATTATAATTATTATTACTATTACTATTATTATTATTATTATTATTATTATTATTATTATTATTATTATTATTACTATTATTATTGTTAACGTTACAAGTATTATTATTATTATCGTTATCGTTAACAGTATTATTATTAAAAAGTATAATTATTATTATTATTATTACAATTGTATTATTATTAAACGAATCATTATAAGTAAAACTATCATTTTATCATTATTAGTAAAAACATCTTTTTTAGTAAAATTATCATTAATAAAGTTATAAGCATAAAAATAAAGATTAGATATATAAATATATATATTTAATACACATAACTTAACTATATTAATATATCTATATATATAAAATGAAAATATATATAATGAAACTTATTAATCTATTATATAAATGAACTACATCACTAATAATAATATATTTGCTCGATTACGATTATACGTTTTAATATAAATATACAAATGATATAGGTTCGTGAATCCGAGGCCAACCCTGCATTGTTCAGTTTCGTCATATGTATTTTTACTACAAAATACAGTATTGTGAGTTTCATTACTCCCTTTTTAAATGCTTTTGCAATATATATTTTTGGGACTGAGAATACATGCGCTGCTTTAATAACTGTTTTACGAAATAGACACAAGTAATCGAAACTACATTATATGGTTGAATGATCGAAGCCGAATATTCCCTTTTTTGCTTGGTAGCCTAAGAATTAGTAAACCGATCTACTAATTGACGCGAATCCTAAAGATAGATCTATTGGCCTAACAAACCCCATCCAAAGTACCAGATGCTTTAGTACTTCGAATTCATTTTTATCATGTCCGAAGGGAGTCCCGGAATGATAGGGATATTCTATATGCATCTTGTTAAGGTCGGTTACCAGGTGTTCACCATATGAATGATTTTTGTCTCTATGCATGGGACGTATGTTTATGAGAAATGGAAATATGAAATCTTGTGGTCTATTAAAATTATGAAATGATTATTTATGATAAACTAATGAACTCACCAACCTTTTGGTTGACACTTGAAAGCATGTTTATTCTCAGGTACGAAAGAAATCTTCCGCTGTGCATTTGCTCATTTTAGAGATATTACTTGGAGTCATTCATGACATATTTCAAAAGACGTTGCATTTGAGTCGTTGTGTTCATCAATATTATTATTAAGTCATTTATAGTTGGATATATTATGAAATGGTATGCATGCCGTCAACTTTCGATGTAATGAAAGTTTGTCTTTTAAAAACGAATGCAATGTTTGTAAAATGTATCATATAGAGGTCAAATACCTAGCAATGGAATCATATGTTATCGTATTCATCCTTATGGATTAGGATGGGTCGCTTCATGTGGTATCAGAGCGGTGGTCTTAGCGAACCAGGTATTGCATTAGTGTGTCTAACTGATAGTTGTTTAGATGCATTAGTGGGTCTGGACTTCGACCGTGTCTGCATGTCAAAAGTTTTGCTTATCATTTCGTGTCAAAAATCATCTACTTATCATCCTTAGGAAATTACCTGCTTATCATTCCTAAGTCTAGACACGTCCTACTACCTTTATTGCATAGATAGTGTATAGACAAATTCATATCTTAGCGTATCTATTACGGTAGACTTTGCCTGATATCTTCCGTAAATTTCTCCGTAATTTAAGGGAACCTGGTACTATATATATCTATGCATATTATGCATTGAGAATACCATCCAACTATCAATTGTTGTCACTAAACTCTTCATACCAAAAAAAAAATCTTTTCTGAGATCGCATAAGATGGCCTCTACGAATCGACCAAGTTCCTTTGACTTCGAAGACAGCGTGACAGGAGCACACCAACCAATCAACTATCGTGATTACTGGAGAAAATGGGGGTGGGTTCGCGACATACTCACCCTATGGAGAAGGGAAGAAGGTACTCCATATCATGAACTTAATCTACCACCTAACCTTGGAGTACTTGACCCGCTCACCGGCGAACCCGTTCGCAACACCGTTTATACCCTTTTTGCAAGAATTTTTCATCTTGAGGCTACCATTAACAGAAATAGAGGAGATATCCGACCTCTACCTCACACTGATAACCAACTAGGGTTAGTAGAAGAAGTTAGAGAACTCCGAGCTCGAGTATTAACTTTAGAGAGCAGGGTACACAATTTGCAAGCACCAGCAGTATCACTAACACCAGTAACATCACAGCCTCAGCACCAACGAAACCGGTACCACCAACAACCCAAGTTTCAACAACCCATGCCTCAACATCTCATTCTATAGCTCGAGTATAATCATCGTTCTACGAATCGTTCTACGACATGGCGATTATGTAATCTTTAATGTTTTAGAGATTATATATATTCTCGTTCTAACGGTAAATCAAATGAGTTTAATATCATATTGACTCATTAAATCCATGATTACATCTAAAGAAAATACATATGTATATATGCTTTCATAAAGATTGTAATTAAAAATTCTTTTGTACAAACTGTTAATGGTGAAAATATTTTAACGGGTAGGTAATACCCGGGGAATATTTAGATTTCACATTAATAAGATACAATGTACATTCTTTCAATCCAATTCAACGGTCATTTACTATCCTACTTACATCCACAGATATACGTATCTGTTCATCGCAAAATAACCATTTCCATTCGATTTCATATTTGGATTTTGACTTATCAGAATCCAACAAGTGGCATAATGAAGAAAACAGACAAAATAAAATTTGTTATAAACAAACAAATTAACTACGAAAAATTTTGTTAAGAATCCACGCTAACTGTTCCTAGCTAACTGATTACATTTTATTTATCACAATTTAATTATCGTAATTTATATTCTCGCAATTTTATTTATCGTCATTTAATTTCTGTTATTTATTTTACGCACTTTAAATATCGGGATACGTATATAAGGTTTTTGACATATCATATCGACGCATCTATATATTATTTGGAATAACCATAGACACTCTATATGCAGTAATGATCGAGTTAGCTATACAGGGTTGAGGTTGATTCTATAATAATATATATACTTTGAGTTGTGATCGAGTCTGAGACATGTACACGGGTCACGATATGTATTAATTGATTCGAATATTATATATTAAACTATATATGAATTATTGGACTGTTAATTGTGGACTATCGACTGTAGACTAATAACATTGGATAATTAAAATGAATTAAAATATTGATTATAACATATGAAACAAAACCTTTCTTCAAGTTTGCCACTTGATTTCATCTTAAACCTCATTTGTATCTTGACGATTACTATCTGCGTTCAAACCTTTCATGATTCTTGAAAACACCTAAATCGAGAGGATGAACCAACCGCACTTCATCTACAGAAGGAAAGATTTATGCATATAGTTATGCACCTAAAAACACTCAGAATCTGAGTAAACGTTTAACACGTATCTGTGCTAGCTCCTTTAGCGTTGTTATTACCAAAAATAATTTTGCAATCCCTTTTCAAATTAGTCAATTTTATCACAGCTCCAGCAAATCAACTTCAACTTTCATTCGGATTAGTTCTATTATAACCTTGATATATAAGTTTGCTTTTCGTCATCATTATTAGGGAAACGTTTATATTCCACCACACAAACGGTAAACTTACCAGTAACTTCATTACCCACTGTCTTAAGTCCCTCCGAAGAACCATTATATTGTTCATTAAAACATTATCATAGACTCATCCACATCTTATAAAGAAAATTACCATACCAACTACCAGGAATCATCAATCATCAATTTCGAATCTCACAGCGTTTTCACTTCAATAGTTATATATCTATATATAAAGTATATCTTCTGGATTGATGAATTTCAATTCGGAATCTCTGAATTCCTGAAAAGCACTTTAGCTTACGAATCAGATCTCTGAGTTCTGAAAAAGCTGATGAAGCAGCGAAAACTGAAGACTGTTTAGACAGTCAAAAGTTTGATAATAAAGAGTGGCATACTGGAAAAAGCTCAAAAGTTTTGATACTGAAAAATGGATTGAGCAAACCATGAAGGAGACTCTGAATAAATCACAAGGACTAAACTTGTACATAAAGAATCCCGATGATTCTGTTTCTGATGAAATCTTTAGCAAATACCTTACTCCTTAACCGCTCTAAATCAACGTGAATGAATTTCTTCATCACAATTTGATTCTGAAATTCTAAGATATCATCGTATCTTCTTTATTAATATCCTCAACATTTCTGAAGATATCTTCATAAATATTCTTGTCCGATATTAATTATCTCTCCGCTCTATCTGTGTTATATCATAAAAGAAACTGTTTTAGTTTCCAAAATTCTGAAAAGTTCGAACTTAACATAAGAATGTTATTGAAGAAGTGTTGAGAACTGAAGCATGAGTTAGTATAATATCATGACACTTGATCAACGTGATTATATTACAGTAAGTCATGCTGAGTTTCTAATGGAACATGATGATTCACAGATAATAACGTCATCACGTGCCATGTTACATAACTCTTTCATTCTGCTTAACTTCTAAACATATCAAGAAAATATATTCTTGATAGTTCTGTTCTCAGTGATTCTGGTAATTTGAAAAATCAAATCGTGCCATTACGTTCCTTATTGTTTAGAACATTAAGTTCATTTGAAACTCCATACTTACGAATTCTGGACCATTATTCGCTTTACTAGAGGTCGAGAGGAGAATAAAAAGGCAAAGAGCTCCAAAATATAAGAGAAAATATAAAGCCCAATAATAATACGGAGGTTACAAATCGTGGATATTAATACGAATAGCAATATAAGGACATGGTAGAATTAAGAATAGTATCACCCCAAGGTAATAGTAAAAGTAAACAGATTTTTCTGGTGGAAGATTGAAAAGAAGGATGACAGAAATGATAATTAGGAAAATATCAAGGATTAGAACGGGATTAAGCATTTTCCAATCTTTTAGATGTATGAACTAAGAAAGAAAGTATAGGAATGGTGAGAATAATGGAACGTAGGAGTTTAATTTATAATGGTAACATCAGACAGAGTAATCGAGGCAGATCACCGTATTTAATTATAGAGATCCTAATTCCCTTAAATCCCGAACAATTCGATCTTATAGATTTCGAAGATTTTCTTTAATCCCTTAAATTCCGGAAATCAACCTATCAACGTCAAAAGATATGTCGAAACTTTACTTTACTCATTTCACTCTTTGCGATAGCTTCACTTGTACACTTCAGAAAAAATCGAATTGTTTTATCCATATTACTCAATGATGATAAAATTCTATTTATCAACTCATATTCGTCATGAAAACATTTTTATTGTTAGCCATGACTACCTCACTCAAATTTCGGGATGGAATTTCTTTAACGGGTAGGTACTATGACGACCCGGAAATTTCTGACCAAAATTAAACTTAATATTATATTGATTACAACACGATAAGCAAAGTCTATTTAATTGAATCTCAATAGTTGTGAACTATATTCATGAAATCATTTGACCTTTGTCTACTCTCGACGATTCACGAACAATTATGTGTAAATAAATATGTAAATATAAATAGAAGTATATATTATAATTTGAAATAATAGAAAGCAATTTAATCATTTGAATTGAATATGTAAAATAATATGCAAAATAATAAAATTATGATTAAAATAACTCTATATGTAAATATATATGATTCCTATACATAGTTACTGTTATATGTATATTGTAATATATATAAATATTAGATGTTATATATATGTTATATTATATATATGTCATAATTAATAATATGTAATATTAAGTTTGATTACGGGTTAAAAATATAATTAAATATAATTGATATAATTACTTTCAATATTTTATTAATATTAACATCAGTATTAGTATTATTAATCCTATTAATATTATTATTATTGATATAATACCATTTAATTATTTGAATCAAAAATGCAGAATAATATACCAAATAAACGAGATGTTATTAGAATAAATATATATAAATACATACATGAATTCTGTACACAATTAATTTTGTATGTATGTTGTAATATATATATAATATGTATAAATATTCAATATTGTTATATTGTAATATAAGTATTACATAAATAAAAACATATAATTACAAGTTTAGATATAGTATTATATCAATATTAATATTATTGCTCTCATTATTATTTATTAATATTAATATTAATATTATTATTTGTACTATTATAAAATATAATATATAGATATGAAGCCTAAAATACATAAATTGATATAGTATTATCATTACAAATATTATTATTATTATTATTATTATTATTATTATTATTATTATTATTATTATTATTTTTAATACTAGTATTATTATAATTAGTATTATTATTATTATTACTAATAATATTATTGTGTTATTAGAATTATGTTTATTAATATATTTATTAATAATTAATATAAACTAAACCGTATAATATATATTAAAGACATAAATTACGCGAATTTTTCTATCACTATCTGCTTTATTAACTTCTTTCTGTGAATGTGATACCCTGTCGACCATAGCTGCCATTTAAATCTAAAAATCGATCATCCTTTTGGATTTATACTTCAATTATTCAAAAGCCAACATCAATCAGTCATTATAAAAATAACCTACTGCCAATTGCTAAATAAAACATAAAATAAAAGAAGAACCAGAACAGGTATCGTTATTCTTCAACTTTATGACCAAAATTCGAATTTGAAATCAATTTCAAAAAGTAAAAATGCCATTTTTTTAGGAATCATATATGTAAACTTTCTGCAACATATAAAATCCCAATTCATTATATCGAATTCTAATTTTCGAGTCAAAGATTTGGTTTTAAAAAGTCAAACTTTGTTTATCAATCAAATTCGTGTTAACCGTTATGATTCCAGTTAAATTGACAATTTATAAACTTTTTAGGAGTGAATTGAAACACAGTTTGTGTTGAAAGTTTTATCCAAAATGCTTCCGTTTGTGAAATCAATTTTTTTTTGTTATACCGTCGAGCAACAGACAGGTTGCTACTGTCTTTTTTTCATTTTTTTTACACTTTTAAATCTCTTTTGTTAGTTTGATGATTGTTTAAATGGACTAAATCTATTTTGTTGTGTAACTATTAAGAATGAAGTGATTTGGGTCGATTTGCAATTTATGATAAACAAAGAAGAAGGAAGTAGAGAAAAACAGACAGACGAGATAAATATTAAATGGTTCTGTGTTATTTCGGAAAATGGGCGTAGCCCAACTGGTTTAGAGGGTTGACGGGTTTAGGAGAGGTCGAGGGTTCGAGGCTGACTGGTGCCATTTGTTTTTAAAACTTATTTCTAAGGAGGTAGTTACCTTATTTTTATTATTATTACCATTTCTTTAACATTATTATTATTATTATTATTATTATTATTATTATTATTATTATTATTATTATTATTATTATTATTATTATTATTGTTGTTGGTATTATTATTATTATTATTATTATTATTATTATTATTATTATTATTATTATTAGTATTATCATTATTATTATTATTTTATTATTATTATTATTATTATTATTATTATTATTATTATTATTTTATTATTATTATTATTTTTATTATTATTATTATTATTATTATTATTAACGTTAAAAGTATTATTATTATTGTTATCGTTAACATTATTATTATTATTATTAAGATTAATATTACCATTCTTATTTTTAATATTAATTGTTATTAGTATTATCATTATTATTAAAATTATTATCATTATTATCATTAGTATTATTGTTAGTAGAAAAACTATTTTAATTACTAATATTAGTATCTTTAATATCAATGTTAATATTATTATCGTTATTATTATTAAAACTTATAATATAAAGTATGGTTATTATAATTACTAAGCATATTATTATATTTATCATCAATAACATGTTATTATCTAAAATTATCATTTTTAGTAAGAATTAGTATTATTATTAAAAAGTATAATTATTATTATTATTACAATTGTATTATTATTAAACGAATCATTATATGTAAAACTATCATTTTATCATTATTAGTAAAAACATATTTTTTAGTAAAATTATCATTAATAAAGTTATAAGCATAAAAATAAAGATTAGATATATAAATATATATATTTAATACACATAACTTAACTATATTAATATATCTATATATATAAAATGAAAATATATATAATGAAACTTATTAATCTATTATATAAATGAACTACATCACTAATAATAATATATTTGCTCGATTACGATTATACGTTTTAATATAAATAAACAAATGATATAGGTTCGTGAATCCGAGGCCAACCCTGCATTGTTCAGTTTCGTCATATGTATTTTTACTACAAAATACAGTATTGTGAGTTTCATTACTCCCTTTTTAAATACTTTTGCAATATATATTTTTGGGACTGAGAATAAATGCGCTGCTTTTATAACTGTTTTACAAAATAGACACAAGTAATCGAAACTACATTATATGGTTGAATGATCGAAGCCGAATATGCCCCTTTTTGATTGGTAGCCTAAGAATTAGTAAACCGATCTACTAATTGACGCGAATCCTAAAAACGGATCTATTGGGCCTAACAAACCCCATCCAAAGTACCGGATGCTTTAGTACTTCGAATTCATTTTTATCATGTCCGAAGGGAGTCCCGGAATTATGGGGATATTCTATATGCATCTTGTTAAGGTCGGTTACCAGGTGTTCACCATATGAATGATTTTTGTCTCTATGCATGGGACGTAAGTTTATGAGAAATGGAAATATGAAATCTTGTGGTCTATTAAAATTATGAAATGATTATTTATGATAAACTAATGAACTCACCAACCTTTTGGTTGACACTTGAAAGCATGTTTATTCTCAGGTACGAAAGAAATCTTCCGCTGTGCATTTGCTCATTTTAGAGATATTACTTGGAGTCATTCATGACATATTTCAAAAGACGTTGCATTTGAGTCGTTGTGTTCATCAATATTATTATTAAGTCATTTATAGTTGGATATATTATGAAATGGTATGCATGCCGTCAACTTTCGATGTAATGAAAGTTTGTCTTTTAAAAACGAATGCAATGTTTGTAAAATGTATCATATAGAGGTCAAATACCTCGCAATGGAATCATATGTTATCGTATTCGTCCTTATGGATTAGGATGGTTCGTTTCAAAAATGACTAAAGCACCTTTCAAAGGGACCTATGAAAGGGCTAAAGACTTATTGGGATTAATACATTCAGATGTATGTGGACCCTTTAAGCCCATGGCTAGGAATGGTGAAAGATACTTCGTTCCTTTCATTGATGAATACAGTCGTTTCGGATATGTCTACTTGTTAAGACATAAGGACGAAACTTTTGAAGCATTCAAAGAATATCAAAGTGAAGTACCAAATCAACTCAATAAAACAATTAAGGTACTTCGTACCGATAGAGGAGGTGAATACCTAAGCGATGCTTTCCAAGATCATCTTAAAAGTTGTGGGATTATCTCGCAACTTACTCCTCCTGGAACACCCCAACTTAATGGAGTATCCTAAAGGAGGAACCGAACCCTAATGGATATGGTTCAATCTATGATGGCTAGAAGCTCGTTACCTCTATCATTTTGGGGTTATTGTCTATTCTCCGCGGCTCGTATTTTAAATATGGCCCCAACCAAGAAAGTGGAACTAACACCTCATGAGATGTGGTTTGGAAAACCTCCATCTCTATCATACTTACAGGTATGGGGATGTGAAGCTTACCCTAAGCGTTACGTCCCTAATGAGTTGAATGCTCGATCCACGAAGTGTATCTTCATAGGATATCCCAAGGATGATATGGGATACTATTTCTATGATCCATCCGAGCAAAATGTATTTGTTGCCCGGAAGGCGGAATTCCTTGAAACTAAGTTCCTAATGGAAGGTAATAGTGAAAGGAAGATAGATCTTGAAGAGGTTCAAGATCAAATAGAGGACACACAATTGGTTGACACTAGCACTCAACATGAAAATGTTGAGAATGATCAAATGGATGATCAAAGTATACAAGACGTTCACAGATCTGGTAGGATTAGTAATCCCCCTTAGAGATATGGGTTTCTCATGGATGGTTGCTATGTGGTTAATTTGGATGAACCAACAAACTACCAAGATGCTTTATCAAGGATTGATAAAGATAAATGGCAGGAATCCATGAACGCTGAGATGTAATCCATGTATGATAAACAAGTTTGGGAACTTGTTGCACAACCTACTGGCTCAAGGCTAGTTGATTGTAAATGGCTTTTCAAGATGAAAACCAACATACATGGAAACTTGGATACATACAAATCTAGACTTGTAGCAAAAGATTTCACTCAAACTCAGGGGGTTGACTATGATGAAATTTTTTCACCTGTGGCAATGCTAAAGTCTATTAGGATATTATTTGCCATTGCTGCTCATTATGATTATGAAATATGGAATATGGATGTCAAGACCGCTTTCCTAAATGGATATCTTGAGAAAGATGTCTATATGGTTCAGCCTGAAGGTTTTGTTGATCCGAAATATCCTAAAAAGGTATGCAAGTTAAAGAAGTCAATCTACGAATTGAAACAAGCATCCAGAATGTGGAATCATCGTTTTAATGAGGAGACCAAGAAATTTGGCTTCATTAAAAATGGTGATGAAGCTTGTGTATACAAGAAAGCTAGTGGGAGCACTATCATGTTCCTTGTACTATATGTGGATGATATATTGTTATTTGGAAATGATATTCTGGCAATGCAAGGTGTTAAAACTTGGCTAAGTAAATGCTTCTCCATTAAGGATCTTGGAGAAGCACAATATATGTTGGGGATTGGGATCTACAGAGATAGATCCAAGAAATTGATAGGTTTGAATCAAAGTGCATACATTGAAAAGATCTTGAAAAGGTTCAAGATGGAGAACTATAAGAAAGGTTTGGTACCTATTCAAAGAGGAAGCCTCCCCAGTTCATCTCAGTGCCCCACCATGAAAGATGAACAGGAGAGAATGAAGAAAGTCCCATATGCGTCTGCCATTGGGTCAATCATGTATGCAATGATATGCACCAGACCGGATATGTCATGCGCTCTTAGCCTGACAAGTAGATACCAGATTAACCCATGAAACAGTCATTGGATTGCTTTCAAAAGTATATTGAAATACCTTAGGAGGACTAAGGATATATTTCTAATATAAGGGTCACGTGAGGAGGAACTAGCTGTAAAAGGTTACATGGACGCGAGTTTCCAAACTGATCGAGGTGATTCTTGATCACAATCCAGCTATGTCTTCACATTAAATGGAGGTGCGGTCTCTTGGAAGAGTTCAAAACAGGATGTTGTTGCCTTATCCACTACAGAGTCAGAGTACATTACTGCCTCATTGGCAGCTCAGGAAGCTGCATGGATGAAGAAATTCACCGACGACTTAGGAGTAGTTCTTTCCATTCAGGACCCTCTTGAGATCTTTTGTGACAACGAGGGTGCGATTGCTCAAATCAAAGAACCTCGTGCTCACCATAAGACCCGTCACATTGAGCGGAGATTCAATTACATAAGGGATGAAGTTGAAAAGGGAAAGATATGTATTCGCAAAGTTCACACAGATCTAAATATAGCGGATCCATTCACAAAACTCTTACATGGTGCAAAACATCAAGGGCATGTTAGTGCATTAGGGCTTCGATATTCTAGTGATTGGTTGTGATCTGTTTTATGTATTGTAATGGAACGACGTGGTTCAAACTCATTAATATAATTATGGTGTTAATTTATTTTGAGTTAAGTTCCTATTTTTCATATTTTATCCTTGAATAAGTAATTATTCTAAATTCCGTAGTTGATCACATTTGTGGGAACAAGTGTGAGGTTTAGACTATTATGAACTTGGATTGGTATACATTCACGGGATGAATGTGGGGCAAGGTTGCAACCAAGGTTCATAGATATTTGTGGAATACAAATATTGGAAGACCCGCCCTCAAGATTTACTAAATGGAGCCTTTGTGGTTAATCACATGTAATCTTGAGTAAAGGCGAATATCATTGTATCCTCTGACCTAAGATACATATTGGGTTTGGATATTTATCGAGTATTGTACCTTGATTCTTTCCTTCGCTATTCTGAAATATGGTAGTTCATAAGGAAGAGCTCAGGTATAATACAAGGTATATATTTAGGACGTATGTAGTCAAGATGGAATTTGTCCCTCTTATTCGTTGAGAGTCAGATGTCTAAGGCCTGACAAAGTTAAATCTAGAAGAGAGTGATCACTCTGTGTCTCTTCGATTTAACATGACATCTAGGACTAAAGGATGTAATGAAAAGATTCACCTGTTCATATTCGAGATGGGAACTCGAAAGGGATGATGTTATTGAATGGCACAAAGTCAAAACATATTAGGGGTGATGGACCGTCGTTAGGTGGTATCCATCACTTGCTTTAATTTCTTATGTTTCTCGTGCAAGTGGGAGATTGAAGTTATTTCGTATGCCCGAGAGACATATTAAATTAATGTGGCTAATATGTTTTGATCCAAGTCGGGTCATACCCAATAACAAGCTTACCGACACCTTATTCATATTTGATCTTAGCGATCGGATCGTTGATTAAAATACGCAACACTTGAATTATAGAAAAATGGTTTTCTAAATAATATTACTTGATGTATATATATATATATATATATATATAAATTATGGAATAATTTATATGATATGGATTTAATTATTTATAGGTTAAATAATTATTTAATTATGTTACATTTTATAAAATAAGTTTTATAAATAATGTACACATAATAATAAAATGAAAGTTTTATAAAATGTATTTTATAAAATTTAATTTTATAAAATCAAATCCTATAAAACCACTTTATATAAAACTTGGAAATCGCCTTGGAGTTACAACACACATGCTAGATATTCCATCTAGTTGGTCCTACTTTTCCTTTAATCCATATACATGTTCCTTGACTCCTTGGAACACATACATGCAATTTACACTTCAAAAAAACTGCACAAAACTCCCCAAAACTTGATGTCTGGCCGTGAGCTTTAGGGGGGGAGAAAGGGTTCTCAAACTTTTTTTTTGAAAGCTAAATTCAAGTGTTAACAAATCCTAACCAAAGTATAAGGTGTTAGTATTAAAAGCTTGGGGTATTACACTCTTGAGGCTTCAAGTTAGAGGCTTTCATTCATCATCTTTATCATCATCTTGCTCTTTTAAAAACAGCCCTCAAACACACTTGAGGAGGTATATATCTTACTTCCTTGTTCCTATATGTAAGCATATGTTTCAAGACTTGATAACAATATGGAATTCATTCAAAATGGTTTAACATATAAACTTGGTTTTATTAACAATCATTCTTCCGCTTTCTTTAACTTCATAAAATGGTTTTGTGATTATGTTAACATTAAGAACTTGTTGTTATGTTGAATTCCATTAAATTCGTGTTATAATCTTTGTCTATAATGTTCTCAAAATCAAAATCATGATTTTTTTTTTGTTTAAAGCCGCGACATAAACAGCAGGTTTATTTTATTTTTTTCGTGTTCTAAAAATACAATCACTAAATATTGATGATTTCTAAATAGTTGGAAGAACCTAAAATTTGTTTTGTAACTGATTCATTGATTGGATCAGTTCCTGGGTTGATTAGGTTATTGATGAAGAAGAAGAACAATTTATTTGTAAGGGTTATACATAATTAAAACGCATTTTAATTCAGAAAAACCCAAATGGACGAATGGTGTAGGGGTGTTTGGTGTATTCGGGAGGTCACTATTTCAATCCAGGCCGATGGCAAATTTTTTTTTGAAAAGGCTTATAAGGTAGTTCTCATTTTATTTATTTATTTATTTATTTATTAATTAATTTATTTATTATTATTATTATTATTATTATTATTATTATTATTATTATTATTATTATTATTATTAAGTATTAGTATTGTTATTGTTAGTATTATTATTACTAAGTATTATGAATATTATGATTATTATTAATATAATGATTATTATGATTATTATTGTTATTATTCGTAATATAATTATTAAGATTATTATTCCGAATATAAGTGTTATGATAGATATTTCATTTATTGTTATTATGATTATAGTTACAAATATGATTCTTATTATTATTAATGTTATTACTAATATTAATACTATCATTTAAAATATATTTTTATCATTTTACTACTAGTATAAGTATTATTATTATTATGATTATAATTATTATCACTTTTATTATTATGAAAATAATAAAATTTATTATTATTTTCATTAATATTAGTATTAGTATCATTTTATTAGAATTATTATTATTAGTAACATAAGAATTATTATAAATATTATCATTATTATTATTATTAGTATGATTATCATTATTAGTATTGTTATTATTAAAAATTATTATTATTATCAATTTTATTAAAATTATTATTTTACTATCATTAAAACTATCATTATTATTATTATCAGTATTATCTATATCATTATTATTAAAATAATTATGATTACGAAAATAAAAATTTTAATTATGTTATTAAAGTTATAAGTATAAAAATAAAGATTTTATATAAATAAATATATTTAATACACATAACGTAACTATATTAACCTTTAAATATATAAAATAATATATATATATATATATATATATATATATATATATATATATATATAATGAAACTTATAAATTATTAAATATATAAATTACATCACTATATATATATATATATATATATATATATATATATATATATATATATATATATATATATATATATATATATATATATATATGAATGATATAGGTTCGTGAATCCAAGGCCAACCATACACTTGTTCAATGCCATCATATGTATTTTTACTACAAAATACAGTATTGTGAGTTTCATTTGCTCCTTTTTAAAAGCTTTTGCAATATATATTTTTGGGACTGAGAATACATGTGCTGCTTTTATAAATGTTTTACGAAATAGACAGAAGTAATCGAAACTACATTCTATGGTTGGATTATCGAATTTAATATCACCCTTTTTAGTCTGGTAATCTAAGAATTATGGAACATACACCCTAATTGACATGAATCCTAAAGATAGATCTATTGGGCCTAACAAACCCCATCCGGGTTACGGATGCTTTAGTACTTCGATTTTATCATGTCCAATGAGAGTCCCGGAATGATGGGGATATTCTAGACGCGTTTTGTTAACGTTGGTTACCAGGTGTTCACCATATGAATGATTTTTATCTCTATGCAGTTTGTGCGAAATGCCTGATATGAGATGATGTTTATGAAAAATGAAAATAGAAATCTTGTGGTCTATTAAAATTATGAAAATGATTGATTACGATAAACCTATGAACTCACCAACCTTTTGGTTGATACTTTAAAGCATGTTTATTCTCAGGTACGAAAGAAATCTTCCGCTGTGCATTTGCTCATTTTAGAGATATTACTTGGAGTCATTCATGACATATTTCAAAAGACGTTCCATTCGAGTCGTTGAGTTCATCAAGATTATTATTAAGTCAATTATAGTTGGATATCTTATGAAGTGGTATGCATGCCATCAACTTTCGATGAAATGAGAGTTTGTCTTTTAAAAACAAATGCAATGTTTGTAAAATGTATCATATAGAGGTCAAATACCTCGAGATGTAACCAAATGTAATGTATTCGTCCAGATGGATTAGGACGGGTCGTTAAATGACATCCGATCAACAAACAAGAAATAGAAACAATTTTTGCAGTAGTAGATGTAACAACGTAGTAGTAGCAGAATTTCACGATGCAGTGTTGGAGGTTTGTTGATTGAACGAATTAGGAATTAATAGCGATAGCTGTAACGACCCTGGATTTTCCGACTTTTATTATTAATATTTATTATTAATACTTGCGCTTTAATAAATGTATTCTTATACATTTTACTTGTTACCGTATTTAACTTACAAAGTCCCGACTCGTCTTTTCGACACATGCTTTTCAAGAATAATATTTCGAATATTATTTACGTTCATGATTAATTATTATTAATCATTTCTAATTAACTAATGCAAGTAGTTAATTACTTGGGCTTTATTTATTTAATTGTTGCATACTTACTTGGGCTTATATTATTGGACTTGGAAGCCCACCCTACATACTTGTTGGACTAACTAGTAAGCCCATCATTATGTAAATAATTCATTAAGCTTAAACATGGATTAATTAGTTTAATGAGGAGACAAAAATGTGCATGACCAACTTTCCATGCATTTAACCTTATACCTCACTCTAGCATTCACCTTACTCCCACACTTGAAAGCACAAAGTTGACCTCCCCTTTTGGCCACCAAAACCGTCGGCCACATGCAAGGAGGGAGGAGAGTTCCATTTTTTTTTGTGCTACTTATTTGCTTGTATTATTTCATTTCATACACACATCATACTTACATATTATTTTCTCTCAACCTTTTCTCTCTATATTGTAAGTAACAACTTTACTTTTCTTTCTTCTTTTTTTCTTTAAAGATCACCAAGTATCTCATCCATTTACTAGTTTGTTGTTTGTTGTTCAAGATCAAACTTTATAGTTTGTATCTTCATGAATCTTGCTTCTTCCATCTTTTGTTTGATGAAGAACCAAGAACAAGGATCTAAGTTTTTATAACTTGAGTTCTACACTTAAATTATTATAAAGATCTAAAGTTCATAAGCTTTAAGATCTTACGTGTGTTCATGTTTTGTAAACTTAAGGTTTATTTTCTTAAAGATCCAAGCTTTGGCTTGAATCTTCTTAAGTATGAAACAAACATGAACTTGTTACTTGTAGCTTTAATTTATTTCTTCCTTTTGTATGTATTTTAAATTTGAGATGTTGTTATATTGGTCAAGTATTACTAGTTAAACTTGATCTCATTTTTCTTGAATTTAAAGTATAAACTTTGTAAGTTCAAGAACATGGAAGTTTAACTTTCTAGTTATAACTTCATACACTTATGTTGGATCTAAGTTTCTATAGCTTATGGTCTTCCAATTTTGTCTAAAACAAAAGCTTATAAGCTTATATACATTTTACAAAATAAAAATCTAAGTTTCATAACTTACGGTTTCATTAAAGTAAAGATCCAAGTTCTATAATGAAATGTCCCGTTCTTATTGATTAAAAACGTTCCATATTAATTGATTTCATTGCGAGGTTTTGACCTCTATATGAGACGTTTTTCAAAGACTGCATTCATTTTAAAACAAACCATAACCTTTATTTCATCAATAAAGGCTTAAAAAGCTTTACGTAGATTATCAAATAATGATAATCTAAAATATCCTGTTTACACACGACCATTACATAATGGTTTACAATACAAATATGTTACAACAAAATAAGTTTCTTGAATGCAGTTTTTACACAATATCATACAAGCATGGACTCCAAATCTTGTCCTTATTTAAGTATGCGACAGCGGAAGCTCTTAATAATCACCTGAGAATAAACATGCTTAAAACGTCAACAAAAATGTTGGTGAGTTATAGGTTTAACCTATATATATCAAATCATAATAATAGACCACAAGATTTCATATTTCAATACACATCCCATACATAGAGATAAAAATCATTCATATGGTGAACACCTGGTAACCGACATTAACAAGATGCATATATAAGAATATCCCCATCATTCCGGGACACCCTTCGGATATGATATAAATTTCGAAGTACTAAAGCATCCGGTACTTTGGATGGGGTTTGTTAGGCCCAATAGATCTATCTTTAGGATTCGCGTCAATTAGGGTGTCTGTTCCCTAATTCTTAGATTACCAGACTTAATAAAAAGGGGCATATTCGATTTCGATAATTCAACCATAGAATGTAGTTTCACGTACTTGTGTCTATTTTGTAAATCATTTATAAAACCTGCATGTATTCTCATCCCAAAATATTAGATTTTAAAAGTGGGACTATAACTCACTTTCACAGATTTTTACTTCGTCGAGAAGTAAGATTTGGCCACTGTTGATTCACGAACCTATAACAATATATACATATATATTAAAGTATGTTCAAAATATATTTACAACACTTTTAATATATTTTGATGTTTTAAGTTTATTAAGTCAGCTGTCCTCGTTAGTAACCTACAACTAGTTGTCCACAGTTAGATGTACAGAAATAAATCGATAAATATTATCTTGAATCAATCCACGACCCATTGTATACGTATCTCAGTATTGATCACAACTCAAACTATATATATTTTGGAATCAACCTCAACCCTGTATAGCTAACTCCAACATTCACATATAGAGTGTCTATGGTTGTTCCGAAATATATATAGATGTGTCGACATGATAGGTCGAAACATTGTATACGTGTCTATGGTATCTCAAGATTACATAATATACAATACAAGTTGATTAAGTTATGGTTGGAATAGATTTGTTACCAATTTTCACGTAGCTAAAATGAGAAAAATTATCCAATCTTGTTTTACCCATAACTTCTTCATTTTAAATCCGTTTTGAGTGAATCAAATTGCTATGGTTTCATATTGAACTCTATTTTATGAATATAAGCAGAAAAAGTATAGGTTTATTGTCGGAAAAATAAGTTACAAGTCGTTTTTGTAAAGGTAGTCATTTCAGTCGAAAAAACGACGTCTAGATGACCATTTTAGAAAACATACTTCCACTTTGAGTTTAACCATAATTTTTGGATATAGTTTCATGTTCATAATAAAAATCATTTTCTCAGAATAACAACTTTTAAATCAAAGTTTATCATAGTTTTTAATTAACTAACCCAAAACAGCCCGCGTTGTTACTACGACGGCGTAAATCCGGTTTTACGATGTTTTTCGTGTTTCCAGGTTTTAAATCATTAAGTTAGCATATCATATAGATATAGAACATGTGTTTAGTTAATTTTAAAAGTCAAGTTAGAAGGATTAACTTTTGTTTGCGAACAAGTTTAGAATTAACTAAACTATGTTCTAGTGATTACGAGTTTAAACCTTCGAATAAGATAGTTTTATATATATGAATCGAATGATGTTATGAACATCATTACTACCTCAAGTTTAGTAGGTAAACCTACTGGAAGTGACAAGAAATGATCTAGCTTCAAAGGATCTTGGATAGCTTGAAAGTTCTTGAAGTAGGATCATGACACAAAAACAAGTTCAAGTAAGATTTTTACTCGAATTAAGATAGTTTATAGTTATAGAAATTGAATCAAAGTTTGAATATGAATATTACCTTGAATAAGAAAGATAGCCTACTGTATATAACAAAGGTTTCTTGATCTTAGATGATTACTTGGAATGGATTAGAAAGCTTGGAAGTAAATTAGTAAACTTGAAGGGATTTTTGAAGTGTTCTTGAAGTGTTCTTCCTATGATGATTATAGCTTGATTCTTGAAGTGGTTTTTGATGAAGATGATGATTAACTACTGGAAAAATACGTTCATAATAGTGTGTGTGTGTGTGTGTTGAGAGAGAATTAGAAAGAGAATTGGAAGTGAAATGGAGTGAATGATGAGTGGTAATTGGTGAGTGGTGAGTGGGGTTAAAAGGAGTTCTAGTTATTTGACTAGCTCATGGTAGAAGTTAAAATTGATTAGTCATACATGACATAATCAAGAGTGGAATCCCATGCTAGTTCCTATTGGTATATACCCATAGTAAGTACATTTTGAAGCTGTGTATAATACGGGTAAGAATACGACTAGAATCTTGATGAAAGAAAAGAATGGGAAAGTAACTGTAACCATTTTCGTTAAGTATGAGTGTTTTGATATATGTCTTGAAGTCTTCCAAAAGTATTTTAATACATCTAAATACACTACATGTATATACATTTTAACTGAGTCGTTAAGTCATCGTTAGTCGTTACATGTAAGTGTTGTTTTGAAACCTTTAAGTTAACGATCTCAATTAATGTTGTTAACCCATCGTTTATTATATCTAATGAGATGTTAAATTATTATATTATCATGATATTATGATATATTAATATATCTTAATATGATATATATACATTTAAATATCGTTACAACGATAATCGTTACATATATGTCTCGTTTCGAAATCCTTAAGTTAGTAGTCTTGTTTATATGTATATAACTCATTGTTAATATACTTATGGAGATACTTACTTATCATAATCTCATGTTAACTATATGTATATCCATATATATATCGTCATATAGTTTTTACAAGTTTTAACGTTCGTGAATCACCGGTCAACTTGGGTGGTCAATTGTCTATATGAAACATATTTCAATTAATCAAGTCTTAACAAGTTTGATTGCTTAACATGTTGGAAACATTTAATCATGTAAATATCAATCTCAATTAATATATATAAACATGGAAAAGTTCGGGTCACTACAGTACCTACCCGTTAAATAAATTTCATCCCGAAATTTTAAGCTGTTGAAGGTGTTGATGAATCTTCTGGAAATAGATGCGGGTATTTCTTCTTCATCTGATCTTCACGCTCCCAGGTGAACTCGGGTCCTCTACGAGCATTCCATCGAACCTTAACAATCGGTATCTTGTTTGGTTTAAGTCTCTTAACCTCACGATCCATTATTTCGACGGGTTCTTCAATGAATTGAAGTTTTTCATTGATTTGGATTTCGTCCAACGGAATAGTGAGATCTTCTTTAGCAAAACATTTCTTCAAATTTGAGACGTGGAAAGTGTTATGTACAGCCGCGAGTTGTTGAGGTAGCTCCAGTTGGTAAGCTACTGGTCCGACACTATCTATAATCTTGAATGGTCCAATGTACCTTGGATTTAGTTTCCCCCGTTTACCACATCGAACAACGCCTTGAAGGTATTTCGTATGCCCGAGAGACATATTAAATTAACGTGGCTGACGTGTTATGATCCAAGTCGGGTCATACCCAATAACAAACTTACTGACACCTTATTCGTCTTTGATCTTAACGATTGAATTGTTGATCAAATACGCGACACTTGAACTTTGAGAAAAATGGTTTTCTTAAATAATACTTGGTGTATATATATATATATATATATAAATTATGGAATAATTTATATTATATGGAATTAATTATTTATGGGTTAAATAATTAATTAATTTATGTTACATTTATATAAATTGGTTTTATACAAATAAAATGTACATAAATTAAATTGCAAGTTTATAAAATGTGCATTATAAATATATGGAAGTTTTATATAAACATATAACTTGTTTAAAACTAATTAATTTAAATAAAAGATGGAGTGGCCTTGGAGTTGTAAGTAAGCATGCTAATAACTCCAACACTTGTCCATACTTTCCCACTTCCATATACATGCACTTTGACTCCTTGGTGGAGAATAATACTTGCAAAAATACATCAAAAAAACTGCACAAAGTCTCCCATTCTGCTGCTGCAGGCCGTGGGGTTTAGGGAGCAAGAAGGGGTTCATAATTTGCTTTTGTAAGTTTAATTCAAGTGTTAATTAAATCCTAACCAAAGTACAAGGTGTTGGTTACAAGTTTGGGGTATAATCTCTTGAGGTTTCATCCATTTGAAGCTCCATTCAACATCATCATCTTCATCACTTTCAACTAGCTTGGAATAGGTATAACATCTTATTCTTGCTTGTAGTTTGTAAGCTTATTTCTCAACTTGATCCTTTTCTTGGGATTTAACTTTTATATGGTTAAAGATTAACATGTTCTAAAATGGTAATTACATGCTTCCGCTCTTAATTGATTCTTAAATGGTTTTAAGTATCATGAAACTTGTTAAATCCCAACAATGGTATCAGAGCCGAAGTTGATGAAATATGCTTCGAGATGATATGTTAAACCCACTATATTTTTGCATTTTATGAACATGCATGATAGTAGAATGCAAAAATTTTAGGGTTTGGGTGGGTTTGGTATTTAGGCCGAATTTAAGGAGACCCAAAATGGGTTTTTGGGTTCTTCCATTTGGTCTAATTTTGGTTGTATGTAATGTTCACAATCCTAGCCTTGACCTTGTGTTGCATGCATGTGTGTTTGGTTGATTTATGATTCATTTGGTATGTATTATCATTCATTCAAAAGGCATGTAATAATTATTCAATTGGTTTGTAATTATATTCATTTGGCTATGTAATTTATTTTGGTATGTAAAATAGATTAGGTTGTATTTCATTTTCTAGACAAAATGTATTAGGATATATTTTGTAAAATGATGAAGATGATGAAGACTTGAAGAACACATGAAGAAGCATTTGGATGCAAGATTAAGTGGGAGGTTAAAACCTCCTACTTTGTGTTATAACCCCTTAACCGGTGGCATTTGTTTTCGGCTAAACAAATGTCTACCAAAATGGCTTGATTGTGAACATATGATTTTGCATGCGTGGTTGTTTTGTATGATTATGTGGATTGTATGTTTGTATGCTACAAGTTAATCACACAAGTTAACAACAAACTAAAATGGCAATTTAAATTGGTTAAAATTGACATTATTAACGACATGCAAAACGTCAATTTAAATGGTTAAATTAATAACGGCCAAAAGGACATTAATAATCGGTTATTAAGAACATGATAAGGATCATACATATGAAATGGTTTATAACTAGTAATTGGCTTACTAAAAGGACATGAAAATAGGTTTTTCATAAAACACTACACACCAAATGCATGTTGGTGTATAGCATTTTGTTTTCTAAAACTAGAATGTAGAAAACATAAAATCCCTTTAACTAATACAAGGTAAACAAGTTAAACGCCATCCTTTTGTGGAAACACTTAGACATATTAGGAATCTCTTGATGGGATAAAGGTCACCTAACCGTCATGAGTGAACTAATATGAATAAGGTACACTTTGCATACATGTGGGATAAAGGTCACCTAACCACTTGTATGTTAAGTCTACATGTCTACACAAGTAGGACGACTTGATTTGGGAATCATGAACTTAGAGTCACCGAAGCATGAGGAACAAATAGGCGTTTGATGGGATTAATATGCCATGCAAAAGGATTGCATGATCCCATAAAATTAGAAGTTGCAAAAGGATTGCAATTGTCATTATGACTACCTAGCTAAATCAAATGACGGGATAAAGGTCACCTAACCGGAATTTGACTTACCGTTGGATTCTAATATTTATATAAAACAAATTAAAAGGGTATTGTTTATTAAATCTAAAATCGATACTTAAACGAACCTTGTTAATTTTGTAGATGGCCGCCAATAACAACAACAACATTCCAAACGCACCACTTAACCTAAACCACCTATCATTAAGGTCTCTCTTAGAGAAAGACAAACTCAACCATACAAACTTTATGGATTGGTTCCGCAATCTTCGGATTGTCCTCAAACAAGAGGATAAAATGTATGTGCTTGAGGACCCCATTCCCGATCAACCGGATGAGAATGATGTGGATGCAATGGCCTCTTACGATAAGTATTGCCACGACTCCCTTCAAGTCTCATGCTTAATGCTTGGGACTATGATACCCGAACTCCAAAAGGATTTCGAGCATCATAGTGCATACGACATGATAACGCAATTGAAGGAGATGTTCCTTCAACAAGCGCGTGTCGAGCGATTCGAAACGGTTCGGGCGCTACATGCTTGTCGTATGGACGATACCCAATCGGTTTCATCTTATGTACTTAAGATGAAAAGCCTTATCGATCGTGCTAACCGTCTTAACCTAAACATATCTAATGAGTTAGCCACCGATCTTATCCTTAACTCCCTATCGAAAAGGTTTGATCAATTTGTAATTAATTACAATATGAATGGGATGGATAAGAGCATAGGTGAGCTTCACGGTATGCTTAGAACGGCGGAAACTAGCATGGGTAAAAGGGCTTTACCCGTGTTAGCAATCGATCAAGGTGGGTCCAAAAGTAAGACCTCTAAGCCAAAGGTGGCTAAGAGAAAAGGACCCGCCTATCAAGGCAAAGGGAAAGGGAAGATGGTTACCCCAACCATCAACAAGGCTAAGAAGCAAAAGGTAGCCGAGAAGGCAAACCCCAAGGAAGACCCATGTTTCGGTTGCGGTGAGATGGGTCATTGGAAACGAAACTGTCCGGTCTACCTTAAGGAGTTGAAGGAGAAGAGGGATGCGGGGCAAACCTCAGGTAACATATATATGGTATATATAGAGCTTAGTATTACTTCTTCTAATACATGGGTATTAGACACGGGATGTGGAACTCATATTTGCAATTCTTTGCAGGGATTCAAAAGAAGTAACAAGCAAACGGGAACATCAAGTCTCTTCATGGGGAATGGAGCTAAAGTGCAAGTGAAGGCTCAAGGAGACTTTGTGTTAAAGCTTCCAAGTGGTTTGGAACTTATTTTGAAAGATGTTTTGTATGCACCCGATTTATGTCGAAACATTATTTCCATTTCCCGTTTGAAACAATGTGGTTTTAATCCTAATTTTGTTAATGATGATATCCATATTTATTTAGATAATGTATTCTATTTCAAGGCTTCACCTTCAAATGGAATTTATGAATTGGTTCATGATGACACATCATCTAGTAGCTCAATGTACCATACAAGCACCAAGAAACTCAAAAGGGATTTGAGTGATTCCTACTTATGGCATTGTCGCCTTGGTCACATAAACAAGAACCGAATACATACACTTCAAAAGAATGGACTTTTGAAATCAAATGAAATGGATTCGTTTGAAGTATGTGAATCTTGTTTACAAGGCAAGATGACTAAAGCACCTTTTAAAGGGACCTATGAAAGGGCTAAAGATTTATTGGGATTAATACATTCGGATGTATGTGGACCCTTTAAACCCATGACTAGGAATGGTGAAAGATACTTTGTTACTTTCATTGATGACTTTAGTCGTTTCGGATATGTCTACTTATTAAGACACAAGGACGAAACATTTGAAGCATTCAAAGAATATCAAAACGAAGTACAAAATCAACTCAATAGGACAATTAAGGTACTTCGTACCGATAGAGGAGGTGAATACCTAAGCGATGCCTTCCAAGATCATCTTAGGAGTTGTGGGATTATCTCACAACTTACTCCACCCGGAACACCCCAGCTTAATGGAGTTTCCGAAAGGAGGAACCGAACCCTAATGGATATGGTTCGATCTATGATGGCAAGAAGCTCGTTGCCTCTATCATTTTGGGGTTATTGTCTAAGCTCCGCGGCCCGTATTTTAAATATGGCCCCAACCAAGAAAGTGGAACGAACTCCTCACGAGATGTGGTTTGGTAAACCTCCATCTCTATCATACTTAAAGGTATGGGGATGTGAAGCTTATCCTAAGCGTTACGTCCCTAATAAGTTGAATGCTCGATCCACGAAGTGTATCTTCATAGGATATCCCAAGGATGATATGGGATACTACTTCTATGATCCATCCGAGCAGAATGTATTTGTTGCTCGGAAGGCGGAATTCCTTGAAACTAAGTTCCTAATGGAAGGAAATAGTGAAAGGAAGATAGATCTTGAAGAGGTTCAAGATCAAGTAGATGATACACAATTGGTTGACACTAGCACTCAACGTGAAAATGTTGATAGTGATCAAATGGATGATCAAAATACACAAGACGTTCGAAGATCTAGTAGGATTAGTAATCCTCCCGAGAGATATGGGTTTCTCGTAGATGGTTGCTATACGGTTGATTTGGATGAACCGACAAACTACGAAGATGCTTTATCAAGGATTGATAAAGATAAATGGCAGGAAGCCATGAACGCCGAGATGCAATCCATGTATGAAAACCAAGTGTGGGAACTTGTTGAGCAACCTCCTAGCTCTAAGCTAGTTGATTGCAAATGGCTTTTCAAAATGAAAACCGACATACATGGAAACTTGGATACATATAAAGCTAGACTTGTGGCAAAAGGTTTCACTCAAACTCAAGGGGTTGATTATGATGAAACTTTCTCGCCAGTGGCAATGCTAAAGTCTATTAGGATATTATTTGCCATTGCTGCTCACTACGACTATGAAATATGGCAAATGGATGTCAAAACCGCTTTCCTAAATGGACATCTTATGGAAGATGTCTATATGGTCCAGCCTGAAGGTTTTGTTGATCCAAAATATCCTAAAAAGGTATGCAAGTTAAAGAAGTCAATCTACGGATTGAAACAAGCATCTAGAATGTGGAATCATCGTTTTAATGAGGAAGCCGAGAAATTTGGCTTCATTAAAAATGGTGATGAAGCTTGTGTATATAAGAAAGCTAGTGGGAGCACTATCATGTTCCTTGTACTATATGTGGATGATATATTATTATTTGGGAATGATATTACCACAATGCAAGGAGTCAAAACTTGGCTAAAGAGTTGCTTCTCCATTAAGGATCTTGGAGATGCACAATACATATTGGGGATAGGGATCTATAGGAATAGATCCAAGAGATTGATAGGTTTAAGTCAAAGTACATACATTGATAAAATCTTGAAAAGGTTCAAGATGGAAAACTCTAAGAGAGGTTTGGTACCTATTCAAAGAGGAACCGTTCTCAGTTCATCTCAGTGTCCTACCACGAAAGATGAACAAGATAGAATGAAGAAAGTCCCATACGCATCTGCTATTGGGTCTATCATGTATGCAATGATATGTACTAGACCGGATGTGTCATGCGCTCTAAGCTTGACAAGTAGATACCAGAATAACCCAGGAAATAGTCATTGGATTGCTGTTAAAAGCATATTGAAATACCTTAGGAGGACTAAGGATATGTTTCTAATATATGGGTCTGGTGAGGAGGAACTCGCTGTAAAAGGTTACGTGGACGCGAGTTTCCAAACTGATCGAGATGACTCTCGATCACAATCCGGTTATGTCTTCATGTTAAATGGTGGTGCGGTCTCTTGGAAGAGTTCGAAACAGGAGGTTGTTGCATTATCCACTACAGAATCGGAGTACATTGCCGCCTCACTGGCAGCTCAGGAAGCTGCATGGATGAAGAAATTCATCGACGACTTAGGAGTGGTCCCTTCCATTCAGGACCCTCTTGAGATCTTTTGTGACAACGAGGGTGCGATTGCTCAAATCAAGGAACCTCGTGCTCATCAAAAGACTCGTCACATTGAGCGGAGATTCAACTACATCAGGGATGAGGTTGAAAAGGGAAAGATATGTATTCACAAAGTTCACACAGATCATAATGTTGCGGATCCACTCACGAAGCTTTTACATGGGCCAAAACATGAGGGACATGTTTGTGCATTAGGGCTTCGATATTCTAGTGATTGGAAATGATCTACTTTATGTATTGTAATGGAACGAATTTGTTCAAACTCATTAATATGATTATGGTTTAATTTATTTTGAGTCATGTTCCTATTTGCATATTTTATCCATGAATAAGCTATTATTCTAAAATCCGTAGTTGATCACATTTGTGGGAACAAGTGTGAGGTTTAGACTATTATGAACTTGGATTGGTATACATTCAAGGACTGAATGTGGGGCAAGGTTGCAACCAAAGTTCATAGATATTTGTGGGACACAAATATTGGAAGACCCGCTCTCAAGATTTACTGTATGGAGCCTTCGTGGTTGATCACATGTAATCTTGAGTAAAGGCGAATATCATTGTATCCTCTGACCTGAGATACATATTGGGTTCTAATATTCACCGAGTATTATGCCTTGATTCTTTCCTTCGCTATTCTGAAATATGGTAGTACATAAGGAAGAACTCAGGTATATTACAAAGTGTATAACTAGGACGTATGTAGTCAAGATGGAATTTGTCCCTCTTATTCGTTGAGAGTCAGATGTCTAAGGCCTGAAAAGTTAAATCTATAAGAGAGTGATCACTCTGTATCTCTTGGATTTAACATGACATCTAGGATGAAAGGATATAATGAAAGATTCACCTAATCATATTCGAGATGGGAACTCGAAAGGGATGATGTTATTGAATGGCACAAAGTCATAACATATTAGGGGTGATGGACGGTGTGTTAGGCTGTATCCATCACTTGCATTAATTTCTTATGTTTCTCGTGCAAGTGGGAGATTGAAGGTATTTCGTATGCCCGAGAGACATATTAAATTAACGTGGCTGACGTGTTATGATCCAAGTCGGGTCATACCCAATAACAAACTTACTGACACCTTATTCGTCTTTGATCTTAACGATTGAATTGTTGATCAAATACGCGACACTTGAACTTTGAGAAAAATGGTTTTCTTAAATAATACTTGGTGTATATATATATATATATATAAATTATGGAATAATTTATATTATATGGAATTAATTATTTATGGGTTAAATAATTAATTAATTTATGTTACATTTATATAAATTGGTTTTATACAAATAAAATGTACATAAATTAAATTGCAAGTTTATAAAATGTGCATTATAAATATATGGAAGTTTTATATAAACATATAACTTGTTTAAAACTAATTAATTTAAACAAAAGATGGAGTGGCCTTGGAGTTGTAAGTAAGCATGCTAATAACTCCAACACTTGTCCATACTTTCCCACTTCCATATACATGCACTTTGACTCCTTGGTGGAGAATAATACTTGCAAAAATACATCAAAAAAAACTGCACAAAGTCTCCCATTCTGCTGCTGCAGGCCGTGGGGTTTAGGGAGCAAGAAGGGGTTCATAATTTGCTTTTGTAAGTTTAATTCAAGTGTTAATTAAATCCTAACCAAAGTACAAGGTGTTGGTTACAAGTTTGGGGTATAATCTCTTGAGGTTTCATCCATTTGAAGCTCCATTCAACATCATCATCTTCATCACTTTCAACTAGCTTGGAATAGGTATAACATCTTATTCTTGCTTGTAGTTTGTAAGCTTATTTCTCAACTTGATCCTTTTCTTGGGATTTAACTTTTATATGGTTAAAGATTAACATGTTCTAAAATGGTAATTACATGCTTCCGCTCTTAATTGATTCTTAAATGGTTTTAAGTATCATGAAACTTGTTAAATCCCAACACGCCTTTCCAAGGTGAAACCTTAAGCATGACCATTTCTCCAATTTCAAACTCTATATCTTTTCTTTTACTGTCCGCGTAGCTCTTTTGTCGACTCTGGGCGGTTTTCAATCTTTGTTGAATTTGGATGATTTTCTCGGTAGTTTCTTGTATTATCTCCGGACCCGTAATCTGTCTATCCTCCACTTCACTCTAACAAATCAGAGACCTGCACTTTCTACCATAAAGTGCTTCAAACGGCGTCATCTCAATGCTTGAATGGTAGCTGTTGTTGTAAGAAAATTCTGCTAACCGTAGATGTTGATCCCAACTGTTTACGAAATCAATAACACAAGCTAGTAGCATGTCTTCAAGCGTTTGTATCGTCCTTTCGCTCTGCCCATCAGTTTGTGGATGATAGGCAGTACTCATGTCTAGACGAGTTCCCAATGCTTGCGGTAATGTCTGCCAGAATCTTGAAATAAATCTGCCATCCCTATCAGAGATAATAGAGATTGGTATTCCATGTCTGGAGACGACTTCCTTCAAATACAGTCGTGCTAACTTCTCCATCTTGTCATCTTCTCTTATTGGCAGGAAGTGTGCTGACTTGGTGAGACGATCAACTATTACCCAAATAGTATCATAACCACTTGCTGTCCTTGGCAATTTAGTAATGAAATCCATGGTAATGTTTTCCCATTTCCATTCCGGGATTTCAGGTTGTTGTAGTAGACCTGATGGTTTCTGATGTTCAGCTTTGACCTTAGAACACGTCAAACATTCTCCTACATATTTATCAATATCGGCTTTCATACCTGGCCACCAAAAATGTTTCTTGAGATCCTTGTACATCTTCCCCGTTCCAGGATGTATTGAGTATCTAGTTTTATGAGCTTCTCTAAGTACCATTTTTCTCATATCTCCAAATTTTGGTACCCAAATCCTTTCAGCCCTATACCGGGTTCCGTCTTCCCGAATATTAAGATGCTTCTCCGATCCTTTGGGTATTTCATCCTTTAAATTTCCCTCTTTTAAAACTCCTTGTTGTGCCTCCTTTATTTGAGTAGTAATGTTATTATGAATCATTATATTCATAGATTTTACTCGAATGGGTTCTCTGTCCTTCCTGCTCAAGGCATCGGCTACCACATTTGCCTTCCCCGGGTGGTAACGAATCTCAAATTCGTAATCATTCAATAATTCAATCCACCTACGCTGCCTCATATTCAGTTGTTTCTGATTAAATATGTGTTGAAGACTTTTGTGGTCGGTATATATAATACTTTTGACCCCATATAAGTAGTGCCTCCAAGTCTTTAATGCAAAAACAACCGCGTCTAATTCCAAATCATGCGTCGTATAATTTTGTTCGTGAATCTTCAATTGTCTAGACGCATAAGCAATCACCTTCGTTCGTTGCATTAATACACAACCGAGACCTTGCTTTGATGCATCACAATAAATCACAAATCATCATTCCCTTCAGGCAATGACAATATAGGTGCCGTAGTTAGCTTTTTCTTCAATAACTGAAACGCTTTCTCTTGTTCATCATTCCATTCAAATTTCTTCCCTTTATGCGTTAATGCAGTCAAGGGTTTTGCTATTCTGGAAAAGTCTTGGATGAACCTTCTGTAGTAACCAGCTAGTCCTAAAAACTGGCGTATGTGTTTCGGAGTTTTCGGGGTTTCCCACTTTTCAACAGTTTCTATCTTTGTCGGATCCACCTTAATACCCTCTTTGTTCACTATGTGACCGAGGAATTGAACTTCTTCCAACCAAAATGCACACTTTGAAAACTTTGCGTACAATTCTTCCTTCCTCAATACTTCTAACACCTTTCTCAAATGTTCACCGTGTTCTTGGTCATTCTTTGAGTAAATAAGTATGTCATCAATGAAAACAATGACAAACTTGTCAAGGTATGGTCCACACACTCGGTTCATAAGGTCCATGAACACAGCTGGTGCATTAGTTAAACCAAACGGCATGACCATAAACTCATAATGACCGTAACGTGTTCTGAAAGCAGTCTTTGGAATATCATCTTCTTTCACCCGCATTTGATGATACCCGGAACGTAAGTCAATCTTTGAATAAACAGACGAGCCTTGTAGTTGATCAAATAAGTCGTCGATTCTCAGTAGTGGGTAGCGGTTCTTGATGGTAAGTTTGTTCAACTCTCGGTAGTCGATACACAACCTGAATGTACCATCTTTCTTCTTGACAAACAAAACAGAAGCTCCCCACGGTGATGTGCTTGGTTGAATGAAACCACGCTCTAAAAGTTCTTGTAATTGGCTTTGCAGTTCTTTCATCTCACTGGGTGCGAGTATGTAAGGAGCACGAGCTATTGGTGCAGCTCCTGATACAAGATCTATTTGAAATTCAACGGATCGATGTGGGGGTAATCCCGGTAATTCTTTCAGAAATACATCGGGAAATTCTTTTGCAATGGGGACATCATTGATGCTCTTTTCTTCAGTTTGTACTTCCTCGACGTGTGCTAGAACAGCATAGCAACCTTTTCTTATTAGTTTTTGTGCCTTCAAATTACTAATAAGATGTAGCTTCGTGTTGCCCTTTTCTCCGTACACCATTAAGGGTTTTCCTTTTTCTCGTATAATGCGAATTGCATTTTTGTAACAAACGATCTCTGCTTTCACTTCTTTCAACCAGTCCATACCGATTATCACATTAAAACTCCCTAACTCTACTGGAATCAAGTCAATCTTAAATGTTTCGCTAACCAGTTTAATTTCTCGATTTCGACATATATTATCGGCTGAAATTAATTTTCCATTTGCTAATTCGAGTAAAAATTTACTATCCAAAGGCGTCAATGGACAACTTAATTTAGCACAAAAATCTCTACTCATGTAGCTTCTATCCGCACCCGAATCAAATAAAACGTAAGCAGATTTATTGTCAATAAGAAACGTACCCGTAACAAGCTCCGGGTTTTCATGTGCCTCTGCCGCATTAATATTGAAAACTCTTCCGCGGCCTTGTCCATTCGTGTTCTCCTGGTTCCGGCAATTTCTAATAATGTGGCCCGGTTTTCCACATTTATAACAAACTACATTGGCATAACTTGCTCCGACACTACTTGCTCCGCCATTACTCGTTCCGACACCATTTGTTCCTTTTGTTCTATTAACCCATGGTCCGTAGACCTCACACTTCACCGCGCTATGACCATTTCTTTTACACTTGTTGCAAAATTTGGTGCAGAACCCCGAGTGATACTTTTCACACCTTTGGCATAGCTGCTTCTGATTGTTGTTGTTGTTGCGGTTATTATTGTTGTTGGGATGATTGTTGTAGTTGTTGTTGTTGTTGTTGTTGTTGTTGTTGTTGTTGTTGGGCCGTTTGTTGTAGTTGCAATTGATGTTGCGATTGTTGGGATAATTGTTGCGATTATTTTTGTAATTGCTGTTGTTGTTGTATTGGTGATTCTTATCACCGTTTTCCTCCCACTTTCTTTTGACTTGCTTCACATTGGCCTCTTCAGCAGTCTGTTCTTTAATTCTTTCTTTAATCTGGTTCACTAGTTTGTGAGCCATTCTACATGCCTGTTGTATGGAGGCGGGCTCGTGTGAACTTATATCTTCTTGGATTCTTTCCGATAATCCTTTCACAAACGCGTCGATCTTCTCTTCCTCATCTTCGAATGCTCCCGGACACAATAGGCACAATTCGGTGAATCGTCTTTCGTACATGGTAATATCAAATCCTTGGGTTCGTAACCCTCTAAGTTCTGTCTTGAGCTTATTTACCTCGGTTCTGGGACGGTACTTCTCGTTCATCAAGTGCTTGAATGCTGACCACGGTAGTGCGTACGCATCGCCTTGTCCCACTTGCTCTAGATAGGTATTCCACCATGTTAACGCAGAACCTGTGAAGGTATGCGTAGCGTACTTTACTTTGTCCTCTTCAGTACACTTACTTATGGCAAACACCGATTCGACCTTCTCGGTCCACCATTTCAATCCGATCGGTCCTTCGGTTCCATCAAATTCCAAAGGTTTGCAGGCAGTGAATTCTTTGTAGGTGCATCCTACACGATTTTCTGTACTGCTAGATCCAAGGTTATTGTTGGTATGTAGCGCAGCCTGTACTGCGGCTATGTTTGAAGCTAGAAAAGTACGGAATTCCTCTTCGTTCATATTCACGGTGTTCGAGTAGTCGGTGCCATTTCCTTCAAAATAGTCAAATGGAACAAGTTAATCATACAGAATATTAAGAGTAGTTAATAGTATTTCGTAGCATAATATGAACTCATTTATAAAAGATTTTTCTTCATATTAGCGTTTTATAAGTTTAAATTCGGGTAGTACCTACCCGTTAAGTTCATACTTAGTAGCCAATATACAATTCAACTACTACAATTCTATATGAAAAACTGATTATAATAATATTTCGCGTTCAAACTTTTACACAATATTTTACAAACTTACAATACCGCTTATTTTACATAAAGCATGAAATATAGCACACAATAACTTTGATACAAGATAGTTGTGAAGATAATTCTAGCTAGTACACAAGTCGTTCAGCAAAGGCAATAAAGACACGTAATTCATACGTCCAGAAACAAGTCATGCATTCTGGTTTTACTAGGACTACTTCCCATCCTTGGTCTTGTGGAACATAACCGTTATGGCCGTTGATAAGACAGCGTGTTGTAACGTCGTCAAAGGGACGAGGATTACGTAATGTCCAACAGTCCTGTAACAATCTAAAAACCTCATTTCTTACCCCAATTTCCGACTCCGTCACTTGTGAGAACGTTTTGTTTAATAGTTGTAGCCCGATGTTCTTGTTCTCACTTTGGTGAGAAGCGAACATTACTAATCCGTAAGCATAACATGCTTCTTTATGTTGCATGTTAGCCGCTTTTTCTAAATCACGAAGTCCAATATTCGGATATATTGAGTCAAAATAATTTCTTAACCCATTGCGTAAAATAGCATTTGGGTTCCCCGCAATATATGCGTCAAAGTAAACACATCGTAACTTATGGATTTCCCAATGTGATATCCCCCATCTTTCAAACGAAAGCCTTTTATAAACCAAGGCATTCTTGGAACGTTCTTCGAATGTCTTACAAACTGATCTCGCCTTAAATAGTTGTGCCGAAGAATTCTGACCGACTCTAGACAAGATTTCATCAATCATGTCTCCGGGTAGGTCTCTTAAAATATTGGGTTGTCTATCCATTTTGTGTTTTTATACTGTAAAACAGACAAGAGTTAGATTCATAAAAAAAAATACTTATTAATACAAGCAATTTTTACATATATCATAAAGCATAAGCACACTATATTACTTATATTACACCACACGAATACAACTATCTTATTCCGACTCGCTTGTTTCTTCTTCTTCGGTTTTGGTTAGTTTTGCTAAGTTTCTAGGGATATATGATGTTTCCCTAATACGAGCCGTCGTTATCCACATTGGTTTAGAAAAACCTGGTGGTTTAGAGGTTCCCGGGTCATTGTTACAACTTAAGGACTTCGGGGGTTGACGATACATATAAAGTTCATCGGGGTTGGAATTAGATTTCTCTATTTTTATACCCTTTCCCTTATTATTTTCTTTTGCCTTTTTAAATTCAGTTGGGGTAATTTCTATAACATCATCGGAATTCTCGTCGGAATCCGATTCATCGGAGAATTGGTAATCCTCCCAACATTTTGCTTCCTTGGCGGAAACACCATTGACCATAATTAACCTTGGTCGGTTGGTTGAGGATTTTCTTTTACTTAACCGTTTTATTATTTTCCCCACCGGTTCTATTTCTTCATCCGGTTCCGATTCTTCTTCCGGTTCCGATTCTTCTTCCGGTTCCGACTCTTCTTCCGGTTCCTCTTCGGGAACTTGTGAATCAGTCCACGAATCATTCCAATTTACATTTGACTCTTCATTATTATTAGGTGAGTCAATGGGACTTATTCTAGAGGTAGACATCTATCACATAATATCAAACGCGTTAAGAGATTAATATATCACATAATATTCACATGTTAAAAATATATAGTTTCCAACAAAATTTGTTAAGCAATCATTTTTCAAGTAAACACGGTCGAAGTCCAGACTCACTAATGCATCCAAACAAACTCGATAAGACACACTAATGCAAAATTCTGGTTCTCTAAGACCAACGCTCGGATACCAACTAAAATGTCCCGTTCTTATTGATTAAAAACGTTCCATATTAATTGATTTCGTTGCGAGGTTTTGACCTCTATATGAGACGTTTTTCAAAGACTGCATTCATTTTAAAATAAACCATAACCTTTATTTCATCAATAAAGGTTTAAAAAGCTTTACGTAGATTATCAAATAATGATAATCTAAAATATCCTGTTTACACACGACCATTACATAATGGTTTACAATACAAATATGTTACAACAAAATAAGTTTCTTGAATGCAGTTTTTACACAATATCATACAAGCATGGACTCCAAATCTCGTCCTTATTTAAGTGTGCGACAGCGGAAGCTCTTAATAATCACCTGAGAATAAACATGCTTAAAACGTCAACAAAAATGTTGGTGAGTTATAGGTTTAACCTATATATATCAAATCATAATAATAGACCACAATATTTCATATTTCAATACACATCCCATACATAGAGATAAAAATCATTCATACGGTGAACACCTGGTAACCGACATTAACAAGATGCATATATAAGAATATCCCCATCATTCCGGGACACCCTTCGGATATGATATAAATTTCGAAGTACTAAAGCATCCGGTACTTTGGATGGGGTTTGTTAGGCCCAATAGATCTATCTTTAGGATTCGCGTCAATTAGGGTGTCTGTTCCCTAATTCTTAGATTACCAGACTTAATAAAAAGGGGCATATTCGATTTCGATAATTCAACCATAGAATGTAGTTTCACGTACTTGTGTCTATTTTGTAAATCATTTATAAAACCTGCATGTATTCTCATCCCAAAATATTAGATTTTAAAAGTGGGACTATAACTCACTTTCACAGATTTTTACTTCGTCGAGAAGTAAGACTTGGCCACTGTTGATTCACGAACCTATAACAATATATACATATATATTAAAGTATGTTCAAAATATATTTACAACACTTTTAATATATTTTGATGTTTTAAGTTTATTAAGTCAGCTGTCCTCGTTAGTAACCTACAACTAGTTGTCCACAGTTAGATGTACAGAAATAAATCGATAAATATTATCTTGAATCAATCCACGACCCAGTGTATACGTATCTCAGTATTGATCACAACTCAAACTATATATATTTTGGAATCAACCTCAACCTTGTATAGCTAACTCCAACATTCACATATAGAGTGTCTATGGTTGTTCCGAAATATATATAGATGTGTCGACATGATAGGTCGAAACATTGTATACGTGTCTATGGTATCTCAAGATTACATAATATACAATACAAGTTGATTAAGTTATGGTTGGAATAGATTTGTTACCAATTTTCACGTAGCTAAAATGAGAAAAATTATCCAATCTTGTTTTACCCATAACTTCTTCATTTTAAATCCGTTTTGAGTGAATCATATTGCTATGGTTTCATATTGAACTCTATTTTATGAATCTAAACAGAAAAAGTATAGGTTTATAGTCAGAAAAATAAGTTACAAGTCGTTTTTGTAAAGGTAGTCATTTCAGTCGAAAGAACGACGTCTAGATGACCATTTTAGAAAACACACTTCCACTTTGAGTTTAACCATAATTTTTGGATATAGTTTCATGTTCATAATAAAAATCATTTTCTCAGAATAACAACTTTTAAATCAAAGTTTATCATAGTTTTTAATTAACTAACCCAAAACAGCCCGCGGTGTTACTACGACGGCGTAAATCCGGTTTTACGGTGTTTTTCGTGTTTCCAGGTTTTAAATCATTAAGTGAGCATATCATATAGATATAGAACATGTGTTTAGTTAATTTTAAAAGTCAAGTTAGAAGGATTAACTTTTGTTTGCGAACAAGTTTAGAATTAACTAAACTATGTTCTAGTGATTACGAGTTTAAACCTTCGAATAAGATAGTTTTATATATATGAATCGAATGATGTTATGAACATCATTACTACCTCAAGTTTAGTAGGTAAACCTACTGGAAGTGACAAGAAATGATCTAGCTTCAAAGGATCTTGGATAGCTTGAAAGTTCTTGAAGTAGGATCATGACACAAAAACAAGTTCAAGTAAGATTTTTACTCGAATTAAGATAGTTTATAGTTATAGAAATTGAATCAAAGTTTGAATATGAATATTACCTTGAATAAGAAAGATAACCTACTGTATATAACAAAGGTTTCTTGATCTTAGATGATTACTTGGAATGGATTAGAAAGCTTGGAAGTAAATTAGTAAACTTGAAGGGATTTTTGAAGTGTTCTTGAAGTGTTCTTCCTATGATGATTATAGCTTGATTCTTGAAGTGATTTTTGATGAAGATGATGATTAACTACTGGAAAAATACGTTCATAATAGTGTGTGTGTGTGTGTTGAGAGAGAATTAGAAAGAGAATTGGAAGTGAAATGAAGTGAATGATGAGTGGTAATTGGTGAGTGGTGAGTGGGGTTAAAAGGAGTTCTAGTTAGTTGACTAGCTCATGGTAGAAGTTAAAATTGATTAGTCATACATGACATAATCAAGAGTGGAATCCCATGCTAGTTCCTATTGGTATATACCCATAGTAAGTACATTTTGAAGCTGTGTATAATACGGGTAAGAATACGACTAGAATTCTTGATGAAAGAAAAGAATGGGAAAGTAACTGTAACCATTTTCGTTAAGTATGAGTGTTTTGATATATGTCTTGAAGTCTTCCAAAAGTATTTTAATACATCTAAATACACTACATGTATATACATTTTAACTGAGTCGTTAAGTCATCGTTAGTCGTTACATGTAAGTGTTGTTTTGAAACCTTTAAGTTAACGATCTCAATTAATGTTGTTAACCCATTGTTTATTATATCTAATGAGATGTTAAATTATTATATTATCATGATATTATGATATATTAATATATCTTAATATGATATATATACATTTAAATATCGTTACAACGATAATCGTTACATATATGTCTCGTTTCGAAATCCTTAAGTTAGTAGTCTTGTTTATATGTATATAACTCATTGTTAATATACTTATGGAGATACTTACTTATCATAATCTCATGTTAACCATATGTATATCCATATATATATCGTCATATAGTTTTTACAAGTTTTAACGTTCGTGAATCACCAGTCAACTTGGGTGGTCAATTGTCTATATGAAACATATTTCAATTAATCAAGTCTTAACAAGTTTGATTGCTTAACATGTTGGAAACATTTAATCATGTAAATATCAATCTCAATTAATATATATAAACATGGAAAAGTTCGGGTCACTACATATAACTTAGGATTTAACTTAAGAACACTAGATCTAGACTTTCTAGTCTAGGATCTTTAATATCTAACTAAGATCTAAGTTCTACAACTTAAGATCTTGTTTATTTAGTTTACTTTCAAGTTTCTAGCTTAATATTACTATTAGAACTCATGTATGTATCGGATCTAAGATCTTGATGTAACTTTGGTTCATCAACCTTCATACAACCCTTAATTGAGTTGTGCTACATATCTTAGACATACACTAGTATTATGATGGTCAAAACTTGGTAAAGATGATGCAAACACATCAACGAGTTGTACACTTGAAGCTACAAGCATCAAGGATGAGAACCGTGATGAGCATCAAGCACCAAGAACCCACTAGAACACTTTGATTACTGTTTTTGGGATATGATCAGTAACCTGGGCTATTGGAAAAGTTTATTTCCAGTTATTTGGTTCGAGTTGATGATTTTTAGTTTAGGCCTCGTCTTAATCCGAGTTACGGTTTAGGATTTATAGCCTTCCGAACGTCACTACGCCCTTTTAACGTTGTGCTGAAATTTCTGACCTACTCGCACTTAAACTATCACCACGGTCAAACAAAGACGAGTTTGATTCTTTAAATTGGTCAGCAACTAGGGGACTCATATACGGAGCCATGGCCACTGGTCTCACCTCATTTCAGTTTGTATAGAGGTCGTGGCGGCTGAACGAAGTCAGCCTTTGTTTCAAACTCTATTCTTGATTGAAACTTACTTTACACTTTTTGATTAATGATGAATGATGATGATACTTAAGACTTAATTTACATACTTTTAAACCTTTGAGAGCGATTTACTGACTTAGTAACTTTTAACTTAGGTTGAGGACCTTTCGGACCAACTACTTGCTTGCTAATCTCATACCGACTTTACTACTTTTCACTGTGAGTTATAGCATCCTTTTTACTTTAACTATTTTGGGAACTGAGAATACATGCGTGTTTTACGTTTTACATACTAGGCACGAGTACTTAAACTTTATATATGTGTGGGTTATGCAATGGCATAAACCTTCCCCTTAGCTCGGTAACGTTTAGTCATTGGTCTTTGAACCGGTGAACGCGAATCTTAGATATGGATCCATAGGGTTTGACATCCCCACTCGGGCTAGTAGCGCTAGCATTTAACGGGTGTTTAATACTTTGTAAACTTACGCACTCGCCAAGTGTACTTTTAGGGGTGATATTACGTTAAGTTAGTTACCAAGTGCCCACGGTTGAACATATACTTTTCATACTGTTTTGAATACTGAAATCTCGTGGCCTACCTTACATTACTGTTATACTTAAACTATAGCTCACCAACATTCGTGTTGACATTTTTAAGCATGTTTTCTCAGGTGCTTAGAGGTTTGATTGCTTCCGCTGTTGTAGTATTGCTGTGTAGACACCCGCTGCTTCCGTTAGAGATGTCTCCGCATGAAACATTTATTTTTCATTCAAACTATGTTACTTTTAAAACAATGAATTTGTAATGACCATTGGGTCACGTACTATTATTATTGCCTTCTATTCGTAGAAGCACACTATCATATGTTAAACATTTGACGTTGGTTATGTCGTCACCTTTTCTTATGAATGCTAACTTATTTTAAAACAGTATATAGTGTTTGACCTTGTAATGATCCTGTTGTTGATGATCCGTACACGTTAATTTTTTACGGGGCATCACATTTGGTATCAGAGCGTTGGTTGTAGGAAATTAGGTTGTATTAGTGAGTCTAGACCGGACCGAGTAGGATTCACTTATAGGACTAATCTAAAACTTGCTAGTTTACTTGTTTCTGCGGAACTTGTTACCTGCTGCTGCTTACTTTTACTGCTATATGTCGTATACTGCTACTTGTTTTCACTACTGCATGCTACTATCTGCTTTCGATTGCATGATACTTGTCATTATTTCCATGCTACTTACTGCTATAGATGATCTAGACTGTCGTAGTTACTTTGCCTAATACGTGCTTGCTATATGACTTACTGACATGGAAAAAGTTATTTTTCCTTGTGCAAATGTCGGATATCCCGCCCATCATAATTGACTTGGACAGCGACTCAGATTCATCTTCCGCCTCGCCTGTAGCTGCTGCCGACTCACAGATCCCGTCATCGCTACCCTCCAGTGACTCTAGCGATTCATCCTCTGGGGACAGTAGCCACGCACCTGACCTAATGATCATCTCCGACGAAGACGAGGAGCCAGAGGAGATTCCAGCTCCACCTAACCCAGGACTTCCGGAGCCACAGCACCATTCCGGTGGTGCTGTGATTCCTGGGGAAAATGGAGACGGTCCTTTCCGTAATGAGCGAGGACATTGGGTCAGACGCCTTGCTGATGGACGTGTCGTGCCGATCCCACCTAACAGATATCGACTAATGACCACCGGTCGAGCAGATCCACCTTCAGATGATTCTGACGATTCATCATCCGACGACTCCAGTGAGGAGGATTCCAACAAGGACCCTGAGGAGGCGCCTGTTCAGCCGCCCTCTACCCCGCCGAAGAAGCGGTATCGTTTCGATGGTACTGTTATGTAAGACCCGTTTATTTGTAGTGTACATAAGTGTAGTTAATGTACTTAAAGTGGGGTTTTGGTTGTACATATTAAAAAGAATGCAGAAAACTAGTCTGGGCGTTTGGCGCGCCGCGCGGCCATTTGGCGCGCCGCGCCATTGTGCTGTGACAGATTCCTTTTTAATTAGATATTTTGAGGGTAAATTGGTAAAATCACAAGGAATCCGACTTTAAGGCTTGAGATCAGTTGTTGGAGCCTCATTTACTCCATTTCCACCCACTTAATCATCTTCCATTAAATCCTAAAGAGAGAGGAGGTTTTAGAGTGAGGAAGCTCCATTAAAGGAAGGAGGTTGAATCGGGTCTTAGTGCGAGTTTCAAAGTTGTTCATATTTTCTCTAGATACGTTTTGGTGGTAGTGGTATGCTCTAATCTTAATTTCTTGATTTTAATTTGATAATGGGTAAAGGTTTGGGGTAAGTGATGAACCTAAAACCCATTTGTTAGTAAATTGGGTGTTTTGGGTGAAATTGGGTCATTTAGACCCAAAGATGACTAACTAGGTTTTCAAAGTATTAAACAATGTTTATGAGCCTAAATTGGTTAGTTAAAGTACTAGCACACTTATATATATGTAAATGGGTGTTAAGTGGGTTAGTGGGTGACCCGAAATGGGTGTATTGACTTTAAATGGTCAAATGGGTCATGATAGACCTAAGTGGGTAAATGTATGCGTTTGATGCATAAACTTTGTATTGGAAAGTGTCATAGGACCTAACTTGGATAATGATTAGGGTTTTAGGGATGTTAACCCAAAAAATAGGGTTAGGGTTGCAAATGGGTCAAAATTGCACCATGGGGCAAGATAACCCTAGAATGGAGTTTTAGTTGGTTGACCAACTTGAGTTTGTGATTGATATTATGTATAATGTAATAGGTACGTTACATTGAAGATTTCCGAGCTTGATTATCTTTCACAAGAGATTTTGAGGTGAGTGGAGTAATTATACGTATGTGTATATGACGCATTTATTTGTGGGTGTTATGGTATGAACCATCGAGCCGGTAGTGCCATAACATGTGTGCGATAAGATGTGAACCACGAGCCGGTAGCATCGAGTGTGAACCACGAGCTGGTAGCACTATAAACTAGATGTGAACCACGAGCCGGTAGCATCGAGTGTGAACCACGAGCCGGTAGCACTATAAAATAAGATGTGAACCACGAGCCGGTAGCATCGAGTGTGAATGACGAGCCGGTAGCACTATAAAAGAGTATGACTCAATTGCGTATGGTGTGAACCACGAGCCGGTAGCACCATAGCGTTTATGGTTAACCATATTGTGACAACCCGGGAATTTCCGACCAAATTTAAACTTGATCTTTATATAATTTCGACATGATAAGCAAAGTCTGTAAAGCCGAACCTCAAATTTTTTTTTAAATTATTTTTATATAACTAAATACCCTTTGACTGTTCTCAACGACTCACGAACCTTGAATTATAAACAGAGATGTATATATAGGTAATTATATATATATAAATAATTATACATAATAAATTAAATATATAAAGGAACTATTAAGTGAATTAGTGAGCTGGATCTACATTATTAATTTGTTTCTTTTGACTTAATCAATTGTTATATTATATTACACATGCATATGAAGTTCAACACACATGTTAATTGTTTACACCTTCTATTTTTCTTAACCCACTTGTTGCTAAGTTATTTCATTTATGTTTCAAGTAGAACCCAAACACTACCCGTGATAAACCAAATTAACATGGATGTTAACTGTTTAAATTATTAAAATTGACTACTTTTGAATATTTGTTTTTGGTTTCAAATTCATATGCATCTGCACATAGATAATAATAGATAGTAGATATATACATAAGGAAAACTAACCCATCTCTATTCTATTGTTTCTTTCTAATCCACTTAAACATAAAAATCCAATTACGATACTGTACATCCGTGAACTTAATTATTAAAGTAACTCAACTGTTTTTGTTTCTTCATATATGGGATTATACGTTTAATAAGTTTATTCTATTTCCCTACCAACTCTATTAACTTGCCGTGAGAATATGAGATTATATATAATCCATACATACAATACAAAACATCCACCACCCTTGATAATTGTTTCCTCTCAACCAAGAACTACTCACTTTCATCCTCTTTAATCACCATTAAACTGCTGCTATTCGACTTGTAATAAGACCAAACCCCGATTGTTGTTGCTATTTGTGGTCTACCCGCCAGAGCCACAAACACCTATCGACCACCTTCATTGTCCATCACCTTGTATACTCATTTTCACGAACTCCATCACCATGAACCTTGCACCATTTATCCACCACCCTAACCATCACCGTTTACCACGACCGATCACCACTACTGCTGCAGCTACTTACTTCAGTTTTTGTTTCGATTTATAACCAAACTAAACACCCTCTTGTCACTGCTACTGCAACTGCTATCTGCCTTCTGTTTTCCTGATCGAGCACCACCCACAACCGCCACCATTTCTTCTCCCTCTCGCCCTATACAAATTTCAATTGTGAACCACCTTCTATAACACCAAACCCTCACCTTTTTGTTGTTTTGTTGTACATCGAACATCTTCTAATTCTTGTTTCAAAATTTCAAGCCTGCAACATATATATATATATATATACTCTAATATCAAAACTACTTTCGGTGCCCATTTACTCAATCCCACTAGCGAATATATCGATTATTTTAAACCACAACTCTATATTTTTTTTCTTATTCTTGGTCGAGTAATAATTCATTGTTAAAAGAGTATTATGCAACTTGCAAGTTAGTGGCAAACAAGGGTAGATGAAAAGGGTACGGGTAATATATTCTTATATGATGTGCATAATTGATTAAGGTGACAAAACCAAACACCCGTATAATCTTTACCTTTCTCGTGGAAGACTGTTACAGCAATATTGCTATTATATTTTTTTATATAGCAAGCGATGATAACGATTTTATGAGAATATTTAGTAGTATGATGAACATGATGTATGATGATATACGATGATGACGGGTTGCTGATTTCCTGCAGCTATTAACGTTCCTTGATTAATAATTGTTAACGGGTTACGTAAGGGTCACTTAATCAGTTATAATTAAAAACAGCATATCACAGATCTTTGTGTTTCTTGTTGGGTCGAAGATTATTTTTTGATTGGGCCGTTATTAGTCAGTTGGGCCGTGACTTTGGTTGGGCCATATGATTGGTCTTCTGAATAAGAAGTTAAATGAAATAGAAAAACGGGTTGTAAATAAGTTGGGTTTAAATCACACAAGCAAGACAGTGGGACTGGTTTGGTGTATTTGTGTTAAACGAGAAGTCTCAAGTTCAAGACTTGGGGGCAACATTTATTTAATTTTTTTTTTTTGATAGAGATATAGTTAAAGCTGGAAGGATGAGTTAAATAAAATAAATATGGGATATAAAATAATATCGAATTAGTAGCTACGTGGTTGGGAGTGAGTTCGGGTATTCGAGAGGTCGTGAGTTCGAGCTCGGGCTAGGGCACTTTCTTTTTAAGAGCTCATTTAACCATTTGAAAGGTAGTCTTATTTATTATTATTATTAATAATATTATTAGAATTATTATTATTAGTATTACTAAAATAAGTATTAATATTATCATTTTTATTATTAATATAAATATTAGTATCATTATTATTAGTAAAATCAATATTTTTTTTATAATAATTATTATTAATGTTCATTATTATTAAGAGTAACATTAAAAAAAAGTAATATTTTTATAAAAATTATCATTTTTATTATTATTATTAAAAGCATCATTTTTATAAGAATTATCATTTTTGTTATTAATACTATTATTATTATAAAACAAAAACAGATATTTAATTATTATTATCAATATTATTTTAGCTATATAAAACTATAATTACTATATCTAACATAATTATAGTAATATTTTATATTAATTAGGTTATTAATGAAACACATAATTAAAATAACAATTAAATCACTAACAATATATAAATTGGTTCGATTACGAGTATATGTGTTAATGTATATATAAATAATATAGGTTTGTGAATCCGAGGTCAACCTTACACTTGTTAAATGGTGTCATATGTATTTTTACTACAAAATACAGTATGGTGAGTTTCATTTGCTCCCTTTTTAATTGCTTTTGCAATATATATTTTTGGGCTGAGAATACATGTGCTGGTTTTATAAATGTTTACAAAATAGACACAAGTACTTAAAAATACATTCTACGTTGAGTTGTACCACTGGCATACTTCCCTGTAGCTTGGTAACTACTATTTACATGGGTATTGTAAACGCGAATCCTGTTGATAGATCTATCGGGCCTGACAACCCCAACCGGACTGGACGACCAGTATTTAACGGTTGCACAGTACTTCATTTTGTAGGCTACACTTGGTACAGTGTAGTGAGATTTCATAATAAAGGGAATATGCGACGTTGATTAATAGTTAAGCTTTACATACACTTGCGAGTGTATTATGTTTATGATTATGAAACCTTGTGGTCTATTAATATATTGAAATGATTGTTAGGATAAACCTATGAACTCACCAACCTTTTGGTTGACACTTTTAAGCATGTTTATTCTCAGGTATATAAGAAGTCTTTCGCTGTGCATTTGCTCATATTACTTGGAGTCATTCCTGCATATTTAAGATCAGCACCTCGCAATGGGACCAGATGTTGATGACTTCGTCCAGGGGGATAAGGACGGGTTGTTACACATATTGAGATTGTCGATTATTTAGTATATTGTTTAAATATATATATATATATATATATATATATATATATATATATATATATATATATATATATATATATACATTGTGTTGAGTATATGCTAATGCGGTTTTGTGATAATGTACGACTTGTTAAGTGTTTTGGGTACGATGACATGCTAATTGAGTTACAAGGTCGTATGTGGTATTTGGTGAATGTGATTGCAAATAGATGAGTTATATATATGTATGTGTAATTATTGCATTCACTAAGCTTTGCTTACCCTCTCGTTGTTTACCTTTTTATAAACTCAGGTATGGACAAAGGTAAGGGCGTTTGTTTGGAGTAGAGATCCCGTCGTGTTAGGGGACGCTTTTGGAGATATTAGCTTTTGGAGTTTGACCGAGACTTGGGTAGTTTAATCCCAAACACCATGCTCGTAGTGTAGTTTGGTACTTAAACTTTTGATGGTTGAAACTCATATTTTGTATTAAACTCGTAAAACGGCCGATGTGGGCCCCGCTTTGTAAAACTCTTTTATTAATGGAATGTGTTAGTTTTACATATTTGAATATGTTGTTAAAATTGTGTCGGGAAGTGGTCAATCTTTTTTGCCTTTCAAGACTTTTGGGACAGACAAGTATGGCGCGCCGCGCGGGGGTCTGGCGCGTCGCACCGCGCGGGGGTCTGGCGCACCGCGCCAGATGCTGAACGTACAAATTTTTTTTATTTGATATTTTCCGCGGGTTCGTTTGTGTTTTGGTTTGAGGTCGTTACATGTTATTCCGGGGGTTAACGGAGGTAGACTGTTCGTGGACGCACGCGGACAGTTGGTTAGGGTTACCGCCCGTAAGCGGGTTGTGCCTTACCCTGTCGATCCTTCGTGCATAAGGCTTCCCGTTATGCAGCATCTACTTCTGGTGCTGGACCGTCTGCACCACCAGCTCCACCAGCATCATCTGCACCACCAGCTCCACTTGTACCATCTGCACCGCCTGCCCCACCAGCATCCCCCGTCATCGGGAACTGACGAGGGAAGTGCATATCCTCCGTGCTCGGGTAACTGAGCTCGAGGACCAGGTGTCCCACATGATGGACATCCTTTACCCACCGTCACCATAGGGCTATTGTATTAGATTTCTTTATGTAATCCTATTTGTAGTTTCATGTTTTACTCATGTATTGTACGAACCGTATGCGGATGTATGCAACTTTCTTATTTAATGAATGGAACTTTGTGTTGTTTAATTTCCGTACGGTGTTCTATTTACGTTACTATATGATGATTTTGTGGTACCTGTATCTAGTTGCATTACTTAATTAGCATGTGTTGTGTTGATTCCATGTTGGTTACCATATACCGTATTACTATTTATTGAATGCTGGATTTTGACTTAAGTCGAAATTTCTATTTCGAAGATCAATGGCAAACGGAAGATCAACGCCCACAGCAGCACAGACTGAGGATATGATAATTGAATGAATAGCTGCTGCAATTGCGAATGTCAACCCCCAAGCTCCACTTGTTAACCAGAACAATCATAACGGGTGTACCTATAAGGAATTTCAAAGCTGCAAGCCCCACAATTTCAGTGGTACTGAGGGGCCGGTTGGACTGACGAGGTGGTTTGAGAAATTGGAAGCTGTGTTCTGTGTGTGCAACTGCTTAGAAATGAACAAGACTAAGTATGCCTCCTGTACACTGTCGGACGGCGCTTTAACCTGGTGAAACACACTTGCTCAGGCTAAGGGTATTGACGAGGCTTATGCTACACCGTGGGGGGAATTTAAGGGGGTTATAATTGAGGAGTACTGCCCCAGAACAGAGATTCAGAAAATGGAAGCTGAGTTTTGGGAGTTGAAGGTTGTAGGAACCGATCTTGACGGTTATAACCGAAGGTACTTGGAACTAGCTTTGATGTGCCCCACGATGGTTACCCCGGAATTTAAGCGCATGGAACGGTATTTGTGGGGACTTCCCAAGTCCATTCAGGGAAATGTCACCTCTTCAAAACCAGCTGATGTCCCGGAAGCTATGCGCATGGCGCACACCTTGATGAACCAAATTACCAGCAAAGAGCCAGAAAAGGGGAAATCCGAATCGGGAGCTAGTAATGAGAAACGTAAGTGGGACAACAACAAGGGAAGGGTCTTTGATCAAAACCCAGCTAAGAGGTATGAAAGTTTCAAGGAAAACAACTCCAACCCGAACCCTAGCTCGAACCCTAACTACAAGGGTAGTCTCCCGCAGTGCAAGAGATGCTACAAGCATCATACAAGGTACTGCAACGTGGTCTGCGAAAAGTGTAAAAGGACTGGGCATATGGCAAAGACTGCAAGATCACTACCCCAACTGTGAAGACAAACCCTACTGGGCCATGGAAATGCTATGAGTGTGGACAACAGGGCCACTTCAAGAATGAATGTCCCAACAAGAGAAAGGAAGACGGGCCAGCGTGTGGAAGAGGTTTCAACGTAAACGCAAGGGATGCCCGTGAGAACCCCGACTTGGTTACAGGTATATTCACTATCAACAATCTATTAGATTCTGTCCTATTTGATACTGGTGCCGATAGGAGTTATGTATGTTGACACTTTTGCTCTAAGATAAATTGGTCGTTAGTTCCTTTAAAGGAGAGTATGCTTGTTGAGGTAGCCAATGGAAAACTTGAGAAAGTTGACCAAATTAGCCGAGGAGGTATTATCAACATAGCTTGTGCGGATTTCGAGATTGACTTGATACCCATCAAATTGGGAAGTTTTGACGTGATTGTCGGTATGGACTGGTTGAGCAAGGTAAGGGCCGACATTATCTGTGGAGATAAAGCTATTCGTATACCACACGGAGATGGTGAGCCACTGATTATTTATGGAGAGAGATGTAACTCGAAGCTGAACCTCATTAATTGCATGAAAGCACAAAAGATCATGAAGAAAGGACGTCTTGATGTTTTAGCACATGTGAAAACATTAGAAACCGAGGTGAAAAGCGTGGATGATGTACGAATTGTGAACGAATTTCTCGATATCTTTACAGAAGAATTTCCTGGATTACCGCCAACGAGGGCAGTGGAGTTTCAGATCGATTTAGTGCCAGGAGCTGCACCTGTAGCTCGCGCACCTTATCGACTCTCACCTTCCGAAATGCAAGAGTTGCAGAGCCAACTACAAGAACTGCTAGACCGTGGATTTATCCAACCAAGTTCATCGCCTTGGGGCTCACCTGTTTTATTTGTGAAGAAGAAGGACGGATCTTTCCGCATGTGTATCGATTATCTTGAGCTGAACAAGTTGACAATCAAGAATCGGTATCCCCTTCCCAGAATTGACGATCTTTTCGATCAGCTGCAAGGATCAAGCGTTTACTCTAAGATCAATTTGCGATCCGGTTATCACCAGTTGAGGGTGAAGGAGAGTGATGTGATGAAAACTGCGTTCAGAACCCGTTATGGTCACTATGAGTTTTTCGTGATGCCATTCGGTTTAACCAACGCACCTACCGTGTTTATGGATCTCATGAATCGTGTATGCAAGCCTTACCTGGATAAGTTCGTTATCGTCTTCATAGATGATATCCTCATCTACTCCAAAAGCGAAGAAGAACATGAGCAACATCTTCGACTAGTGCTTGAACTCTTGAGACAAGAGCAACTCTATGCCAAATCCTCCAAGTGTGAGTTTTGGTTGAAGGAAGTCCAATTCCTGGGTCATATTGTGAGCGATCAAGGTATCAAAGTTGATCCCACAAAGATCGAAGCTATCAGCAAGTGGGAAACCCCCACTACTCCGACTCATATCCGCCAATTTTTAGGTCTCGTCGGTTACTACCGAAGATTTATTGAAGGTTTCTCTCTGATTGCGCGTCCTTTGACCACGCTGACTCACAAGGGGAAGAAGTTCGTTTGGGAAACCGAACAAGAATCAGCATTTCAAACATTGAAGCAGAAGTTGACCACCGCGCCTATCTTATCACTTCCTGAAGGCAGTAACGATTTCGTCGTATACTGCGATGCGTCAAAAAATGGTTTTGGTTGCGTATTGATGCAAAGAACGAAGGTCATTGCTTATGCTTCTCATCAACTGAAGATTCACGAGCGAAACTACACTACTCACGATCTTAAACTTGGAGCCGTTGTCTTTGCGCTCAAATTATGGAGACACTATCTTTATGGAACTAAAAGTACTATCTTCACCGACTACAAAAGCCTCCAACACATATTCGATCAGAAAAAACTGAACATGAGATAGCGACGATGGATCGAGACGCTGAACGACTATGATTGTGAACTTCGTTACCATCCTGGTAAGGCAAATGTTGTAGCCGACGCTTTGAGCCAAAAGGAGAGGATGGCACCTCTTCGTGTTCGAGCCCTGAACATCACCATTCATTCGAATCTCAACAGCCAGACCCGAGTAGCCCAAGATAAGGCTCTCAAAGAGGAGAATATTTCTCATGAACACTTGAACATTCTCGTCTCTCGATTCGAAGTTAAGGAGACTGGACTCCGTTACTTCGCCGGAAGAATTTGGGTGCCTAGTTATGGGGATTTGTGAAGCCACATTCTGGACGAAGCCCATAAGTCAAGATATTCGATTCATCCAGGAGCCGGTAAAATGTACCACGATCTCAAGGAACAGTATTGGTGGCCAAATCTTAAGAAGGATATTGCAACTTATGTTGGGAAGTGTTTGACTTGCTCGAAGGTTAAGGCCGAACATCAAAGGCCATCTGGGTTACTACAGCAACCGAAAATCCCGCAATGGAAGTGGGAAAGGATAACAATACACTTCATTACGAAACTACCAAAGACGGTGGGCGGATACGATACCATCTGGGTTATCGTTTACCGTCTTACCAAATCTGCACACTTCTTAGCCATGAAGAAAACGGATACGATGGAAAAACTCGCTCAACTATACATAAAGGAAATTGTATCTCGTCATGGTGCGCCCTTATCGATTATTTCTGATCGAGATGCCCGTTTTGCATCCAGATTTTGGCGTTCTTTACAAGAAGCCTTGGGGACTCGTCTCGACATGAGTACTGCGTATCACCCACCGACCGACGAACAAAGCGAACGCACAATTCAGACTTTGGAGGACATGTTGCGTGCTTATGTCATTGATTTCAAAAAGGCTTGGGAAAGGCATTTGCCGCTAGCCGAATTTTTTTACAACAACAGTTATCATTCGAGTATAAATGCCGCACCTTTTGAAGCGTTGTATGGCCACAAATGCCGTTCTTCTATTTGTTGTGCCGAAGTAGGCGAAAAGCAAATCACCAGACCCGAGTTAGTCCATGAAACAACCGAGAAGATTGTCCAAATTCAAGCGAGACTCAAGACGGCCCGTGATCGCCAAAAGAGTTATGCCGACCTTAAACGTAAAGACTTCGAATTCAACTTAGGTGACCGTGTAATGTTGAAGGTCGCACCTTGGAAAGGTGTAATCCATTTTGGAAAACGTGGGAAGCTCAACCCGCGATACATTGGTCCTTTCGAAATCTTGGAGCGTGTTGGACCCGTTGCTTACCGTCTGGATCTTCCGACTCAATTGAGCTCAGTTCATCCTACCTTTCACGTATCGAATTTGAAGAAGTGTCTTGCTGAACCAGAACTTGTCATACCACTGGAAGAACTTACGATTGATGACCAACTCCACTTCGTGGAAGAACCTGTCAAAATCATGGACCCTGAGGTCAAAACTTTGAAACACAACAAGATTCCGATCGTCCGAGTCCGATGGAATGCCAAGCGAGGACCCGAGTTTACCTGGGAACGAGAGGATCAAATGATGCAGAAGTATCCTCACCTTTTCCCAACTCCTCCATCTACCACAGCTTAAAATTTCGGGACGAAATTTTCTTTAACAGGTGGGTAATGTAACGATTTCCGAATTTTATTATTAATATTTATTATTAATACTTGCTCTTTAATAAATGTATTCTTATACATTTTACTTGTTACCGTATTTGACTTTCAAAGTCCTGACTCGTCTTTTTGACACATGCTATTCATGAATAATATTTCGAATATTATTTACGTTCATGATTAATTATTATTAATCATTTCTAATTAACTAATGCAAGTAGTTAATTACTTGGGCTTTATTTATTTAATTGTTGCATACTTACTTGGGCTTATATTATTGGACTTGGAAGCCCACCCTATATACTTGTTGGACTAACTAGTAAGCCCATCATTATGTTAATAATTCATTAAGCTTAAACATGGATTAATTAGTTTAATGAGGAGACAAAAATGTGCAAGCATGCATGACCAACTTTCCATGCATTTAACCTTATACCTCATTCCAGCATTCACCATACTCCCACACTTAAAAGCACAAAGATGATTTTCCATTTAGGCCTCATCTTAATCCGAGTTACGGTTTAGGATTTATAGCCTTCCGAACGTCACTACGCCCTTTTAACGTTGTGCTGAAATTTCTGACCTACTCGCATTTAAACCATCACCACGGTCAAACAAAGACGAGTTTGGTTCTGTAAATTGGTCAGAAACTATGGGACTCATATACGGAGCCATGGCCACTGGTCTCACCTCATTTCAGTTTGTATAGAGGTCGTGGCGGCTGAACGAAGTCAGCCTTTGTTTCAAACTCTATTCTTGATTGAAACTTACTTTACACTTTTTGATTAATGATGAATGATGTTGATACTTAAGACTTAATTTACATACTTTTAAAACTTTGGGAACGATTTACTGACTTAGTAACTTTTGACTTAGGTTGAGGACCTTTCGGACCAACTACTTGCTTACTTATCTCATACCGACTTTACTACTTTTCACTGTGAGTTATAGTATCCCTTTTTACTTTAACTATTTTGGGAACTGAGAATACATGCGCGTTTTACGTTTTACATACTAGGCATGAGTACTTAAACTTTATATATGTGTGGGTTATAAAACGGCATAAACTTTCCCCTTAGCTCGGTAACGTTTAGTCATTGGTCTTTGAACAGGTGAACACGAATCTTAAATATGGATCCATAGGGTTTGACATCCCCACTCGGGCTAGTAGCGCTAGCATTTAACGGGTGTTTAATACTTCGTAAACTTACACACTCGCCAAGTGTACTTTTAGGGGGTGATATTACGTTAAGTTAGTTACCAAGTGCCCACGGTTGAACATATACTTTTCATACTGTTTTGAATACTGAGATCTCGTAGCCTACCTTACATTACTGTTATACTTAAACTATAGCTCACCAACATTCGTGTTGACATTTTTAAGCATGTTTTCTCAGGTGCTTAGAGGTTTGATTGCTTCCGCTGTTGTAGTATTGCTGTGTAGACACCCGCTACTTCTGTTAGAGATGTCTCCGCATGAAATATTTATTTTGCATTCAAACTATGTTACTTTTGAAACAATGAATTTTTAATGACCATTGGGTCACGTACTATTATTATTGCCTTCTATTCGTAGAAGCACACTATCGTATGTTAAACATTTGACGTTGGTTATGATGTCACCTTTTCTTATGAATGCAAACTTATTTTAAAATAGCATATAGTGTTTGACCTTGTAATGATCCTGTTGTTGATGATCCGTACACGTTAATTTTGTACGGGGCATCACAATAGCAGTATAACAGTAGGTAGCTGAAACAGAAATAATAACGTAACAGTTTGTTAAGCAAGTGATGGTTTTCGGTTGTACTGTAGCAGTTGATCATAGTGGTAGTGTTGTGATTATTCATCGCGAAACTGAAAGGAAACAGAAAATAATAGCGGCGGTTTTGATAGTGATTTGCGATGGTTTCAAAATAGAAATATAAATTGTAACAATGGTGACGGTTTGGGTTGTCTTTGGCTGCAAAAAGGTGTTTAATGGTCTGGGTATGTAACCGAAACAGAAGCATAACAGTATTAGCAATGATCGTTCTCATGGTTGTGTGGTGGGTTTCACAAAGAAGAAGGGAAGAGAGAGAGAGATGAGAGAGAGCCGGTAATCATGGTGGTGATTATTTAGGCTGCGAAACCGGAACAAAAATAGGAGCTAGCAGTAGTAGTATAACGGTTTGGTTATGGTGGTTGTCGTTGGTGAATAAAGATTATGAGGGTGGATGTGGTGATTCAAAAGGAAAAAACGGTTATGGGTTTGATGATGGTGGTTAATGGTTGAAGGTGGTGGTTCGATAGATAGAATCAAGAAGAAGGTAATGGGTATTTAAGTTTGCATAAGAGATATAAGTACTTGTATATATATAAATGCAGAGGTGTGTGGGTGGTGGGAGTGTGGTAATCATGTATCATATATATGTATATATCTAATATTTAGATAGATATAGATAGACAATGACAGATTGAGATGGATAACAGAAAACATTAAATAGTTGATTGTAAAGTGGGTGGTGAGTGAGAATGATAGTCGACAAAAGAAAGAAGGAAATAAAAGTAGTTTCAAGTGAGTGGAGATCAATCAACAACCGTATTTATAATGATCAATTGAAATTAAACGTGTGATACATTTAGCCACACAACAAATATAGTAACTCAATAATTAATACTAATTATCAATCTTAATAGGGTAGTATGATTGAAGGTGAATGATTTGTGGTCATTTGGTTGTCTCGTAGCAGAAATCAAAAAGAAATATGATAGTGATATGTTGGATGCATGTATATGTTTTAAATAATAATAATTATAGTATTATATGTTATTTATTTTACATAATAAATTTCAACAACAATCCCTCTACTTATTAAAAGAGGAGCTTAATTAAGTAATATTCTTTTCAAATATATGATTTTGGCCATCCATTTTATCTAAATTAATAAAAATAACCGTTGGATTCAATCTCGAAATAATTATTATGTAATACATTTTTGAATTACAATGATAATGACAATAATAACCTCATTTTTAATTTTATTTACAATTACGTACAACTAACAAATAAATAATACTTAAATTCAAATTTCAAAAATGGAACTTACATTAACATGGTAACTGTAATCGACTTTTTGACCAAAAAATCAGGAATATAATTTCAAAATATAATTACATTCATAATTAATAATAATTAAATTTTATGGTATACAGTTGCAACTATTCCATATTCAGGATGTATTTGTATTTTTTTTAATTACTTATTATCTTCAATTCAATTCAATTGTACAAAACCAAAATCCTTCATCATCTTTGAAAACGTATTTTTCCCTAAAAATTACATAATTTCCTTCAATCATTCAATCATGTCATCTCATACGGATTTGGAATATAGCAACTGTGATGACCCGGGAATTTCCGACCAAATTTAAACTTAATCTTATATGATTCCGACACGATAAGCAGAATCTGTAATGTTGAAATGTTAAAAACTTTGAACTGTGTTTCATATATTCATTTGACCATCGACTAGTTCCGACGATTCACGAATAACTAATTGTAAATAGATATATATATATATATATATATATATATATATATATATATATATATATATATATATATATATATATATATATATATATATATATATATATATATTAAAAATGTATATATGTATATTTTAATATAATTTGTGATATTATATTATGTAGTTATTAGAATTAATTTTGTAAAAGAAAATGATATAAGTAATAATAAAATTTGTTATTAAAATAAATATACATACAAAGTATATTGAAAATATATATATTTGATTTCGAATTCATTCTGTAAATGATAGTAGCACTCGTTCATCATTCGATGGTTAATTAAAAAAATTTAATTCAAACTTATATTATTTTAAAATAAACGGTGATCCGAAAATGAGTTCTACAAATTTTAGGTTTATTAAAAATGTATTTAGGAACTATTTGTTAAGTTTTAACATTTTTCATATTTCTCCCATAAATGAGAGGGACAGTAGATGTAAATTTTATTTATTGAATTAATGATTAAATTTTACCATAATGGACAAAATAAATAAATATAATTACTTTAAAAATATGGGATTTTTTCCGAGAACCTTTAATCCGCCACTAGTTTACAACAGAGTACGATACAATACCCGCGTTAGAGTGTCGGCAGACTAATACTAATTTACATCCGTGACATTGAAATTATGAATTAGAAATTTACTATTCTTGTTCTTTTCTTTCTTAATTATTCTCCCCACTTCCATTTAAATATTCATATACACTAATATACAAGAGGGAGAGATATAAACCAACTGCATCTTTTTTCTTCCCTTATAACTCGATCAAACATCATCCACATCCACAACCAATCACCACCAATGATCATTACTACACCACCATCACATTCATCAACGGCCATCACCACCGTAGAACACCACAAAAGACCACCACCTTCATCAAGCTAGACCATCGTCATTACTTTCATGATAAACCGCCACCATTGTTAATCACGACCAAAACAATCATCACCGAAACTAACCCAAGAACCACTTATCGTTTCATTCTATTTATGACCAAGAACCCTCACCATCTCTTTATATCTACCAACGTAACCCACCTTCATCACCTTTTAAATACACCACCTCCGGCCATTTCTACTACAGTTCCGACTACCACTATTATCGAAGTACTTGTTGCTGCTACTTGCTCGCATTTGAAGAAGAACTGCTGCAAATGTTTCTTTTTACTTTATTTTTTTTTCTCGCGGTTACTGCAGATATGAGATGGCAGCTGCATGTTAGGACTGTCTCGTGTCTGTGGTTCGACAAAACCATCACCACAAGCCACTAAGAATTGCTGTAGCTTTTATCCATCATGACCCAACACCAAAACAATCAAACACAAATTTATTTTTTTTGCGAGGGTACACAATCGCTGTTGTGTTTTATTTTATTTATTTATTTATTTATTCAAAACTATAATATAAATAATGTTAGTTGTTAGTGATGATATAAGAATGAGGGTAATGATACGGTAATGGAAAAGTAAGGACGATACGAAGATGATTATGATTCATGATGAGATAAAGAAAATGATGAATAGTTTTGGGTTTAGATATGGAAGAAGAAGAAGCTATTAAAAATCGAGTTATATATATTTTAGGGAGATATTATTTCAGAAAAATATAAATGGATCAATGGCTAAGGTGTGTTTGCATTATTCGAGAGGTCACAAGTTCAAACCCTGACTATGGCTTTTATTTTTAGAAAAAGAAGAAGAAGAAATTAGGAAACAGAAAAATAGGTGTTATATATTGCTAGAACGAGTATTAAACAGAAAAGAAACAAATGGAGCGACGGTTAGGGAGTTTTCAGAAAAGCGAGAGGTCTCGGGTTCGATCCCTGGCGGTGGCGTTATTTTTTCTAATATTCTTTGAGGTAGTTATGTTATACTTATTATTATTATTATATTATTATTATTATTATTATTATTATTATTATTATTATTATTATTATCATTATTATCATTATAATTATTAAAACGATTAAGCAAATTATTGTTATTATTATTACCAACACTAGTATTGGAATTAACATTTTTATTATCATTAATATTAATATTATTATCATTATTAACATAAATATAATTATAACTATTAGTATTGTTATTATTAAAAATCATTATAGTTATTATTAGATTTACAAAAATTATCATTTTTTTTGCTGTCGTTAAAACTATATATTATTATTATTATCAATATTGCTACTAATATTATTATCATCACTACAATAAAAATTAGTCATATAGAAATATACTTAACTAAACTATATTAACATTTTTACTTATTTAAAGTATATAAAATAAATACATTTGATTTAGTTATTAATGAAACACATAAGTTATTAAAATAACAAGTATATCACTAATAATATATAAATTCGTTCAATTACAATTATATGTATTAATATAAATATAAATGATATAGGTTCGTGAATCTGAGGCCAACCCTGCATTGTTCAAAGTCGTCATGTGTATTTTTACTACAAAATACAGTATCGTGAGTTTCATTTGCTCCCTTTTAAATGCTTTTGCAATATATATTTTTGGGACTGAGAATACATGCGCTGTTTTATATCTGTATTATGAAATAGACACAAGTACTTAAAACTACATTCTATGGTTGAATTATTAAACCAAATATGCCCCTTTTTAGTCTGGTAATCTAAGAATTAGGGAACAGACACCCTAATTGATGCGAATTCTAAAGATAGATCTATCGGGCCCAACAAGCCCCATCCAAAGTACCGAATGCTTTAGTACTTCAAAATTTATATCATGTCCGAAGGAGGATCCCGGAATGATGGGGATATTCTTATATGCATATTGTGAATGTCGGTTACCAGGTGTTCAATCCATATGAATGATATTTTTGTCTCTATGCATGGGACGTATGTTTATGAGAAATGGAAATATGAAATCTTGTGGTCTATTAAAATTATGAAATGATTATTTATGTTAAACTAATGAATTCACCAACCTTTTGGTTGACACTTTAAAGCATGTTTATTCTCAGGTACGAAAGAAATCTTCCGCTGTGCATTTGCTCATCTTAGAGATATTACTTGGAGACATTCATGATATATTTCAAAAGACGTTGCATTCGAGTCGTTGAGTTCATCAAGATTATTATTAAGTCAATTATAGTAAGATATATTACGAAATGGTATGCATGTTGTCAACTTTCGATGTAATGAAATATTGTCTTTTCAAAAACGAATGCAATGTTTGTAAAATGTATCATATAGAGGTTAAGTACCTCGCGATGTAATCAACTGTTGTGAATCGTTTATAATCGATATGGACTTCGTCCGGATGGATTAGGACGGGTCTCTACAGTTGGTATCAGAGCGGTGGTCTTAGTGAACCAGGTCTTGCATTAGTGTATCTAATTGATAGTCGTTAGGATGCATTAGTGAGTCTGGACTTCGACGGTGTCTGCATGTCAAAAGTTTTGCTTATCATTTCGTGTCGAAAATTACCTGCTTATCATTCTTAGTCTAGACACATTTTACTGCATTGACAGCATGAATATTGTAAAGACAAGATTCATATCTTAGCGTATCTGTCACTGTAGACTTTATCTGACACGTTTCCTTAATTTTCTCCGTAATTCACGGGATCTTTGGAAGTATGTATAGATATTCTATATATAATTAGAATATCATTAGATATTCGAAAATCATTTCATATCAAAACCCTTTTGCCGATCGTGAGAGATGGATCCTACACCTAGCTTGGATTCCATTAGTTCTGGAAGCGATTTCGAGATGTATATTGAAGCAGACTCCGAAGTCAATGAACCAGAAGTGCCTCAACCATTTAGTTATTTTTCTTTCTGGAGGAGATGGGGGTGGGTCCGAGACTTACTCACTCAATGGAGAAATGAAGAAGGCGAGCCTTAATGCGAACCAAACTTACCTCCTAACATCGGAGAAAACGATGTACTAACCGGTGAACCTATGCGCAACACTGTATTAACCCTTCTTTCTAAAATATTCCGCCTCGAATGTCGCATTACTGCAATCTCAGAAAATATTCAACTTCTACTTCCGAATACCAATCGAAGGGGAATATTAGAAGAAGTTAGGGAACTTCGAATTGATAATCAAGATCTATCGAATCAGATGAGTGGATGGATAGAAATGATAGAGGGTAGGATAGAAAACCTGACAAGAATGGTGCGTGATCTACAAGCTATATTTACTACACCAACATCATCACCAACCTCAGCACCAACAGCACTTGTAGCACTGACAGCAACAGTACCACCATCAGCAGCACCAGCAGCATAACCAGTACCAACAACAACGACATCCGCGTCACTAGCTTCGACATCTCAATCTGTACCTCGAGTATAATCATCGTTCTACGTATCGTTCTACATCATTTATCTTCGTTCGACATGGCGATTATGTAATCTCTAATGTTTTAGAGATTATATATTCTTGTTCTAACGTTAAATCAAATGATTTTAATATCATATTGACTCATTAAATCCATGATTATATCTGAAGAGAATATATATGTATATATATATATATATATATATATATATATATTTTATAAAGATTGTAATTAAAAATTCTTTCGTACAAACTGTTAATGGTGAAAATATTTTAACGGGTAGGTAATACCCGGGGAATATTTAGATTTCACATTAATAAGTACACTGTACATTCTTTCAAATCCAACTCAACAGTTATTTATTATCCTACTTACATCCACCGATATACGAATCCGTTCACCACAGAATAACCATTTTCACTCAATTTCATATTCGGATTTTTACCTATTAGAATCCAACAAGTGGCATAATGAAGAAAACATTGGACAAAATAAAATTTGTTAGAAACAAACAAATTAACTATGAAAAATTTTGTTAAGAATCCACGCTAACGAAATCCTAGCTAACTGTTCCTAGCTAACTATTAATTCCGTATTACCTTTTATTTATCGCAATTAATTTATCACAATTTATTTATCGCATTTTATTTATCGCAATTTTAATTCTCGCAATTTTATTTATCGCCATTTAATTTCTATTATTTATTTTACGCACTTTATTTATCGTCATTTAAATACTGTTATTTACGCATTTTAAATATCGGGACACGTATACAAGGTTTTGACATATCATATCGACGTATTTATATATATTATTTGGAATAACCATAGACACTCTATATGCAGTAATGATCGAGTTCTCTATACAGGGTTGAGGTTGATTCTATAATAATATATATACTTTGAGTTGTGATCGAGTCTGAGACATGTACACGGGTCACGATATGTATTAATTAGTTCGAATATTATAAACTATATATAAATTATTGAATTAGTAACTGTGGACTGCTAACTGTGGACTACCAACATTGGACAATTAAAATGAATTAAAATATTGATTATAACATAGGAAACTAAACAATTCTTCAAGTTTGCCACTTGATTTCATCTTAAACCTCATTTGTATCTTGACGATTACAATCTGTGTTCAAACCTTTCATGATTCTTGAAAACACCTCAATCAAGAGGATGAACCAACCGAACTTCATCTACAAAAGAAAAGATTGATACATATAGTTATGCACCTGAAAAACACTCGGAACCTGAGTAAACGTTTAACACGTAGCCGTGCTAATTTCTTAGTGTTATTATTACTCAAAATAACTTAATAATTCCTTTCAAAGTAGCAAATTTTGTCACAGCTTCAACAAGACAATTTCGACTTTTCGTTCAAAACAACCTTATTATAACTTTGATATATATGCGTGCTCTTTTATTGTTACCGAAGAACCTTTTATATTCCATCTTATTACCAGCAGACGTACCAGCAACCTCGTTGCTTCTTGGCTTAAATCTCTCTGACAAATCATTATATTTATTCATTGAAACCCTATCATATACTCATCCACATCTTGTAACGAGAATTGCTATAACAGTCACCAGGAATCAGCAATCAGTACTTTGAAAACTCACAGCATGTAACGACCCGCACTTTTTCGATCATACTATACTTATAAGATTAATATTTACATAAATTAAACCTTGACAACATGATAAGCAATCCAAATTGTCGAGACTTATATTTCCGAAAAGAGTTTTACACAACGTTTGACCGTCTAGTTTGACCGATGATATCACGAACTATACAATATATGATAATTATACGTTTGTGTATATATATGTATATATACATATTTAACATGATTAATGAATGTTTTAATATCTCATTTTGTATTAATAACAACAAGTTATATGTGTATTTTGAAACTACTAACTTAAGTTTTCAAAACGATAACAATACGTAACGTTATTTGACTTAAATACTTAAGACTATAATGTTTATACATATATTGTATAAGTAATGTATTTAATCACTTTTAAGAACTTAAATACATAAAATCATATAAGTGTATTCACAAAAGATAGCTATATTTGAATCCTCATTCCATTTTTCACAAAATTTCTATACGTATATTTAGAGTATTTGTACTCGTATCATACCTAGCTCCTATACGTATTTACTAATAGTAAATACACATCAAAATCACCACCTAACCAGCCATTATTCATGCCCTTAGAGCTAGGTAATTACTTTTGAATCATTGCAAGACTAATTACAAAAATACAAACTAGAATTTTGTCATGTTATCCTTAAAGATCACATTTTTAGGAGTATATATGTATCATCATTTTTGATTCATTTTTACTTCAATCTCTTAACTAAAAACACACACTCTTTCTTACTCTCTAAACTCCATAACAACCCAGCAAAATTCCATAAAGATCTAGCTTCAAAAACCATACTAAAACACCATAAGAAAACCATACAAAAACATTTCAAGAAAACCCTCCAAGAACACCAACTTACTTCCAATCTTTCATCCACTTCTATCACCCTTTTGATTCTAGCTTCTTACTCCTCTTTTACAGCAAACTTATCCAAGGAACTTGAGGTAGAATCTATGTTCATAACCTTATTCAATTCATATATATATAGCTATCTTATTTTGTGGTACAAAAGTTTAACAACAAGAACATAGTTTGAATGTTTTCAAACTTGTTGCAAACTAAATAGATCCTTCTAACTTAACTTTTAAAATACTTCAAGACATGTAACATAACTTATTTATATGTTAATTTAACAAGGTAAAACTTGGTTTTTCAAAGTATAAGTATTTTTAGAAAAATGGTCATTAAATGATTTTGTTGTAACAAAAATGTTTAACTTCATATGTTTCACTAATGTTTCACTTATGCCGTATGATTTTGAATACAAACCAAGGTATTTACAGTTCATAGTCTTAAAGAAGAACTCGATCCAAGAAGATGGCAATTTGAATCAACGAAAACGGATTTGTAACGAAGAAACTATGACCGAAACAAAATTGGTTATCCTAGATCATTTCAACTACGGGATCAATTGGAAAAAAATGATATAAATCACATATTTCTAAGATAACATGATATTTTATATATATGTACTTATAATTCAATTTCATATGGTTCAGGATCACCCGTAAACAATACGAGAAGATTAATCATAAGATCCCGTGTTTGTACGCAACACGTCATTTGACAACACCGGTACTTTATGTACGCAACACGTCATTTGACAACACCGGTACCATGGGTCAAGATTAATCTCGACCAATACATATACGATGGGGTTTTATTTATTTCGTTGGGGGTTTTATTTATTTCATTGCGGGTATATTAAACATCTAAAAATGAACCATTAAAATTGAATTACTAACAACGAACTGCTAACTACGGACTAAGGAAATATTCAAAATATTAAAAGTATAACAAGTATATATATATATAACGTTTGTTTTAAAATGAAAACATATTGATATATTATATATGGATAGGTTCGTGATATCAACCGGAAGACCGAGTCAAAATATATATATCATCAAGACAAGAGTGAGTATATAGTCCCACTTTTAAACTCTAAATATTTCGGGATGAGAATACATGTATTTTATGTTTTACGATATGGACACAAGTAACTGAAAAATATGTTCTACGTTGAGTTGTACCACTGGCATACTTCCCTGTAGCTTGGTAACTAATATTTACAGCGGTATTGTAAACGCGAATCCTGTTGATAGATCTATCGGGCCTGACAACCCCAACCGGACTGGACGACCAGTATTCAACGGTTGCACAGTACTTCGTTTTGTGACTACACTTGGTACGGTGTAGTAAGATTTCATATTAAAGGGAATATGCGACGTGAAAATGTTAAGTATGGTTACCAAGTGCTCAACCACTTAGAATACTTTTATTAAACTGTTTATATATGAAATCTTGTGGTCTATATATATATATTGCTGCGCACTAAACCTATATCTCACCAACTTTATGTTGACATTTTTAAACATGTTTATTCTCAGGTGATAATTAAAGCTTCCGCTGCATTATGTTGAATCTAAGCAGGATCATGCGTACTCATATTTGTGTCAAAAATAAAACTGCATATCCGAGGACGTGTGTTGTAAAATATGCTAGAAATCGTGTTGTTATTATCATTTGTAAAGTTTGTAAGTCGAAGATTATCGTTAAACGATAATCATCTTTTTATTGTCTAAAGCTTGTAACAAAAATAATGGTTTGGTTTGTAATGTATAATATATGCAGTTTTCCTTTTTAAAAATGTCGCATATAGAGGTCAATACCTCGCAATGAAATCATACGTTATCTAACACGTTCTTATGGTTAAGGACGGGTTATGACATGTGGTATCAGAGCGTTGGTCTTAGCGAACCAGGTCTGCATTAGTGTGTCTAACCGAGAAGCCGTTAGGATACATTAGTAAGTCTGGACTTTGACCGGGTCTGTTTTAAAAAAAAAAAAAAAAAAAAAAAACCATTGCTTATCACTGTTGGTTAAAATTTATATGTAAATATTATATAAGTACTAATGGGTTAGTTGTTGTGTGATAGATGTCGAGCTCAAAAATTGTTATCACAATCAACGACTCCGAATCAGAATCTTCAGATGGCGTTCCAGTCATTAACCTGTCCGATGACGAAAATGATATCCTTGGGGAAGACTCACAATTTCCGGATGAACCAACTATAGAAATATCGGAAAGTGAACCCGAGGAGGAAAGTGAACCCGAGGAGGAAAGTGAACCCGAGGAGGAAAGTGAACCCGAGGAAGAAATACAGGAAATTACAAAAGACGAGTTCGAACTAGGAAAGAAACGAAAGGCTAATGAATTAGAAAATCCAAATCCCGAGTTTAATGAGAATGATGTGGCACCAATTCCACTCAACACTACCACTCCTATCCCCGCTATTCCTATTCGTTCTGTCCCGGCATCCAGTTCTTCAGTCCCACAGCCAAAATATAGGCAGACAGTTAGGATAAGCGTTAAGCAAATCTTTGTGTCTAAATGTCCTAGAAAATAGATCAAACGATGCGCTGCTGTGTCAAACCATGGAACCGAATAATGTTTTGTATAATATTAATAGTGTGGTTTGCTTAATGTTCGATGTAAGATAAGCATATGTAAAATATTGAAGTATGAAATGCAATAATTTTCCATGGTTAAGTATTATTTAGATTGTAGTAATTGATTCTGTACTAAGCTATTAAGTATGAACATTAACGGGTAGGTACTACCCAAGATATAATTATAAAACGCTAATAAGAAGAAAAGGCTTTTATAATAATACCTAGTTCATATTATTAATAAGCTATAATGTACTATAAATACACACTACATCTATAATAATCCATGTGAATAATTATTTTCTTTCATTAGGAAATGGCGCGATTGAATCGAATGACGGAACAAGAAGTCGAGGACTTCATCAACCAGCGAGTGAACGACAGAATGTTATGGGTTGAGGCTGCAAGAGCTGCTGCAGTTAATCCAAATCCTCGTGTAGGATGCTCCTACAAGACGTTTCAAGCTTGCAAGCCTTCATCATTCAGTGGAACGGAAGGACCGATCGGTTTAACCCGATGGATAGAAAAGATGGAGACGGTGTTTAAAATCAGTGGTTGTGATGAAAAAGACATGACCAAGTTTGCATCGTGCACTTTACAAGATAGTGCACTCACATGGTGGAAGAATTATGTGAAGGCGGTAGGAGGAGATGTAGCTTATGATACTCCATGGGAAGAATTCAAAGCAATGATAATCACCGAGTATTGTCCAAGGAATGAGGTTATTAAGTTAGAAGATGAGTTACGAAGTTTGAAGGTGGTTGGTACTGAAATCACCAACTACAATCAGCGATTCATGGAATTGGTTTTACTATGTCCTGAATTGGTTCCAACCGAAGCACGGAAGATTGAAATGTACAAAGCTGGTTTGCCCAAAAAGGTCAAGGCAAATGTTACAGCATCGAAACCTAAGACAATTCATGAAGCTATAACCATGGCGAACGAGCTAATGGATCAGGTCATTTTGGACAAGAAAGCATTCAATACTGAGGTGAAGGTATTGGGAAACAAGAAAAAGTGGAGTGGAAGTTATGATCGAGGTAACCAACAACAACCTTATAAGAAACAAGAAACCACAAAAGGTGCGGGTAGTGGTTCAGGTTTTGGTTATAAAGGACAAAGTCCTTTATGCAACCGTTGCCACAAACATCACTTTGGTTACTGTAGTGTGTTATGCATCAAGTGTAATCGACAAGGTCATCTTGCGGAAGATTGTAAGGCTCTCGTTACAAATGGCAACAAGACTCCTGCCACCAACGCAAATAGAACTGCTTTGGCTACCATTACTTGTTTTGGTTGTGGAAAACAAGGTCACTATAAGAGTCAGTGCCCGAATCAGAATGGCGGACCTGCACGTGGAAGAGCGTTTGTTATTAATGCTAGAGAGGCACGAGAAGACCCGGAGCTTGTTACGGGTACGTTTACCATTAATAACTTATCAGCATCTATTTTATTTGATACTGGCGCCGATAGAAGCTACGTGTGTATAAATTTTTACACTAAATTGAATTGTTCATCATTACCTTTAGATGCTAAGTACTTGATTGAGTTAGCTAATGGTAAACTAATTGAAGCCGATAAAATTTGTCGTGATTGTGAAATAAATTTAGCCGGAGAAACGTTTAAAATCGACTTAATACCCGTAGAATTGGGAGGTTTTGATGTAATAGTCGGCATGGACTGGATGTCCAAAATAGGAGCGGAAGTTGTTTGTGCTAAGAAGGCAATTCGTATTCCTGGTAAGGATAAAATACCGGTGATGATTTATGGAGAGAAGGGTAAGTCAAAGCTAAAACTCATTAGCTGTTTGAAAGCTAAGAAGTGTTTAGAAAAGGGATGTTACGCTATTTTAGCACATGTTAATAAAGTCGAAAAGAAAGAAAAGTGCATCAACGACGTGCCTGTGGCAAGAGATTTTCCTGAAGTTTTTCCGGAAGAATTGCCGGGATTACCTCCATTTAGATCGGTAGAATTTCAAATAGATTTAGTACCAGGAGCTGCACCAGTGGCTCGTGCTCCATATAGACTTGCACCGTCCGAGTTAAAAGAACTTCAAAGTCAGTTAAAAGAATTACTGGACCGTGGATTCATACGACCGAGTACTTCACCGTGGGGAGCTCCAATTTTGTTTGTTAAGAAGAAAGATGGATCTTTTAGGATGTGTATAGACTATCGTGAATTAAATAAGTTAACTATCAAGAATCGGTATCCACTACCGAGAATTGATGACTTATTTGATCAATTGCAAGGATCATGTGTTTATTCAAAAATCGACTTAAGATCGGGCTATCATCAACTACGCGTCAAAGAAGAGGACATTCCGAAAACTGCTTTTCGGACACGTTATGGTCATTACGAATTTTTGGTTATGCCGTTTGGATTGACGAATGCGCCAGCTGTATTCATGGACCTCATGAATCGAGTTTGTAGTCCGTATTTAGATAAGTTTGTTATCGTTTTCATTGATGATATTCTTATCTATTCCAAGAATGAGCAAGAGCATGAAGAGCATTTAAGGTTGATACTGGAGTTGTTAAGAAAAGAACAACTTTATGCTAAATTTTCTAAGTGTGCTTTCTGGTTGAAAGAAGTGCAATTTCTTGGTCACGTTGTTAATAGCGAAGGAATTCAGGTTGATCCAGCAAAAACTGAAGCTATTGAAAAATGGGAGACTCCTAAGACACCAACACAGATACGCCAATTTTTGGGTTTAGCCGGTTATTATAGAAGGTTTATTCAAGATTTTTCTCGAATAGCTAAGCCGTTGACAGCATTAACGCAAAAAGGGAAGAAATACGAATGGACCTCGGAGCAGGAGAACGCATTTCAATTATTGAAGAAGAAGTTAACTACGGCGCCTATTTTATCGTTACCAGAAGGGAACGATGATTTTGAAATATATTGTGACGCTTCGCGACAAGGTTTTGGTTGTGTTCTTATGCAACGGAAGAAAGTTATTGCATTCGCATCCCGACAATTGAAGATTCACGAGCGAAATTATACGACGCATGATCTAGAATTGGGAGCAGTCGTGTTTGCATTGAAGATGTGGAGACACTACTTGTATGGGGTTAAATTCACTGTGTTTACTGATCATAAAAGCCTTCAACATATTTTTGATCAGAAACAATTGAACATGAGGCAACGTAGGTGGGTCGAGTTAATAAACGACTATGATTGTGAAATTCGTTATCATCCCGGGAAGGCGAATGTGGTGGCTGATGCTTTAAGCAGAAAAGAACGAGAACCAATTCGAGTTCGAGCAATGAACATAAAAATTCGTATGAATCTCAACTCACAAATCAAAGAAGTTCAACGAGAAGCACTTACTAAAGAAAATATAGGAAATGAAATAATGAAGAAGTATGCGAAGCAACTCGTTATGCGGGAAGATGGAATTCGATATTTTGCAAATCGTATTTGGGTACCGAAGTTGGGTGGATTAAGGAAGTTGATATTGAACGAGGCACATAAGACAAGATATTCGATACATCCTGGAGTTGGAAAGATGTACCAAGATCTTAAGACACGTTATTGGTGGCCTAATTTAAAGACCGACGTTGCAACATATGTTGGGGAGTGTTTAACTTGTTCTAAGGTCAAAGCAGAACACCAGAAGCCGTCAGGGTTACTTCAACAACCAGAAATTCCAGAATGGAAATGGGACGGTATTACCATGGATTTCATCACGAAGTTACCAAAGACTGCCTGGGGATACGACACCATTTGGGTAATTGTTGATCGTCTTACCAAATCTGCACATTTCTTGCCTATAAAGGAAACGGATAGAATGGAGAAACTATTACGATTGTATATAAAGGAAGTTGTTTCAAGGCATGGAATACCTATTTCCATTATATCCGATCGTGATAGTAGATTTACCTCAAAGTTTTGGCAATCACTACAGGAGGCACTAGGAACTCGGTTGGATATGAGTACCGCATATCATCCACAAACCGATGGACAGAGTGAAAGAACGATTCAGACTCTCGAAGACATGCTCAGGGCATGTGTGATCGATTTTGGAAACGGATGGGATAAATATCTACCGTTAGCAGAATTCTCGTATAATAATAGTTATCATGCGAGCATTGGAGCTGCGCCATTCGAAGCATTGTACGGAAGGAAGTGTAGATCTCCTATCTGTTGGAATGAAGTAGGAGATCGACATTTAACTGGTCCCGAAATCATACACGAAACGACCGAGAAGATAGTACAAATCAAGGAGAGATTGAAAACAGCCCGTAGTCGCCAAAAGAGCTACGCCGATGTCCGAAGGAAACCATTAGAGTTTCAGGTTGGGGACATGGTTATGCTAAAGGTGTCACCTTGGAAAGGTGTAATACGTTTCGGCAAAAGGGGTAAACTGAACCCAAGATATGTAGGTCCGTTCAAGATCATCGAACGCATTGGACCGGTAGCTTATCGACTCGAGTTACCGCAACAACTCGCCGGAGTACATAATACCTTTCATGTCTCGAACCTTAAGAAGTGTCTTGCAAAGGAAGACCTCACCATTCCTCTTGAAGAAATCCATGTCGACAAGAAACTACAATTCGTCGAAGAACCAATCGAAATCATGGACCGTGAAGTTAAACAGCTCAAACAGAGTAATATACCGATTGTTAAGGTTTGTTGGAATGCTAGAAGAGGTCCCGAGTTTACTTGGGAACGAGAGGATCAGATGAAGCAAAAGTATCCACACTTGTTTCTCGATGACGCAAAATAGGTACAATTTTAAAATTTCGGGACGAAATTTATTTAACGGGGAGGTAATGTAACGACCCGCACTTTTTCGATCATACTATACTTATAAGATTAATATTTACATAAATTAAACCTTGACAACATGATAAGCAATCCAAATTGTCGAGACTTATATTTCCGAAAAGAGTTTTACACAACGTTTGACCGTCTAGTTTGACCGATGATATCACGAACTATACAATATATGATAATTATACGTTTGTGTATATATATGTATATATACATATTTAACATGATTAATGAATGTTTTAATATCTCATTTTGTATTAATAACAACAAGTTATATGTGTATTTTGAAACTACTAACTTAAGTTTTCAAAACGATAACAATACGTAACGTTATTTGACTTAAATACTTAAGACTATAATGTTTATACATATATTGTATAAGTAATGTATTTAATCACTTTTAAGAACTTAAATACATAAAATCATATAAGTGTATTCACAAAAGATAGCTATATTTGAATCCTCATTCCATTTTTCACAAAATTTCTATACGTATATTTAGAGTATTTGTACTCGTATCATACCTAGCTCCTATACGTATTTACTAATAGTAAATACACATCAAAATCACCACCTAACCAGCCATTATTCATGCCCTTAGAGCTAGGTAATTACTTTTGAATCATTGCAAGACTAATTACAAAAATACAAACTAGAATTTTGTCATGTTATCCTTAAAGATCACATTTTTAGGAGTATATATGTATCATCATTTTTGATTCATTTTTACTTCAATCTCTTAACTAAAAACACACACTCTTTCTTACTCTCTAAACTCCATAACAACCCAGCAAAATTCCATAAAGATCTAGCTTCAAAAACCATACTAAAACACCATAAGAAAACCATACAAAAACATTTCAAGAAAACCCTCCAAGAACACCAACTTACTTCCAATCTTTCATCCACTTCTATCACCCTTTTGATTCTAGCTTCTTACTCCTCTTTTACAGCAAACTTATCCAAGGAACTTGAGGTAGAATCTATGTTCATAACCTTATTCAATTCATATATATATAGCTATCTTATTTTGTGGTACAAAAGTTTAACAACAAGAACATAGTTTGAATGTTTTCAAACTTGTTGCAAACTAAATAGATCCTTCTAACTTAACTTTTAAAATACTTCAAGACATGTAACATAACTTATTTATATGTTAATTTAACAAGGTAAAACTTGGTTTTTCAAAGTATAAGTATTTTTAGAAAAATGGTCATTAAATGATTTTGTTGTAACAAAAATGTTTAACTTCATATGTTTCACTAATGTTTCACTTATGCCGTATGATTTTGAATACAAACCAAGGTATTTACAGTTCATAGTCTTAAAGAAGAACTCGATCCAAGAAGATGGCAATTTGAATCAACGAAAACGGATTTGTAACGAAGAAACTATGACCGAAACAAAATTGGTTATCCTAGATCATTTCAACTACGGGATCAATTGGAAAAAAATGATATAAATCACATATTTCTAAGATAACATGATATTTTATATATATGTACTTATAATTCAATTTCATATGGTTCAGGATCACCCGTAAACAATACGAGAAGATTAATCATAAGATCCCGTGTTTGTACGCAACACGTCATTTGACAACACCGGTACTTTATGTACGCAACACGTCATTTGACAACACCGGTACCATGGGTCAAGATTAATCTCGACCAATACATATACGATGGGGTTTTATTTATTTCGTTGGGGGTTTTATTTATTTCATTGCGGGTATATTAAACATCTAAAAATGAACCATTAAAATTGAATTACTAACAACGAACTGCTAACTACGGACTAAGGAAATATTCAAAATATTAAAAGTATAACAAGTATATATATATATAACGTTTGTTTTAAAATGAAAACATATTGATATATTATATATGGATAGGTTCGTGATATCAACCGGAAGACCGAGTCAAAATATATATATCATCAAGACAAGAGTGAGTATATAGTCCCACTTTTAAACTCTAAATATTTCGGGATGAGAATACATGTATTTTATGTTTTACGATATGGACACAAGTAACTGAAAAATATGTTCTACGTTGAGTTGTACCACTGGCATACTTCCCTGTAGCTTGGTAACTAATATTTACAGCGGTATTGTAAACGCGAATCCTGTTGATAGATCTATCGGGCCTGACAACCCCAACCGGACTGGACGACCAGTATTCAACGGTTGCACAGTACTTCGTTTTGTGACTACACTTGGTACGGTGTAGTAAGATTTCATATTAAAGGGAATATGCGACGTGAAAATGTTAAGTATGGTTACCAAGTGCTCAACCACTTAGAATACTTTTATTAAACTGTTTATATATGAAATCTTGTGGTCTATATATATATATATTGCTGCGCACTAAACCTATATCTCACCAACTTTATGTTGACGTTTTTAAACATGTTTATTCTCAGGTGATAATTAAAGCTTCCGCTGCATTATGTTGAATCTAAGCAGGATCATGCGTACTCATATTTGTGTCAAAAATAAAACTGCATATCCGAGGACGTGTGTTGTAAAATATGCTAGAAATCGTGTTGTTATTATCATTTGTAAAGTTTGTAAGTCGAAGATTATCGTTAAACGATAATCATCTTTTTATTGTCTAAAGCTTGTAACAAAAATAATGGTTTGGTTTGTAATGTATAATATATGCAGTTTTCCTTTTTAAAAATGTCGCATATAGAGGTCAATACCTCGCAATGAAATCATACGTTATCTAACACGTTCTTATGGTTAAGGACGGGTTATGACATCTACATCAACAGTTATATGTATGACATTTATCTCTTAGAATTATGATCTCTCATTCTGAAATTCTGAAAAGCACTCAGTCACAAATCAATACTCTGAATGTTGAAAAAGCTGAATGAAGCAGTAGAAATCATAGACAACCGTAAACGACCTTAATCATCGAAAGTTTGATGATAAAGAATAGTATGTTGGAAAAGCTCATAAAAGTTGGAACTGAAAAATAGATTGAGCTAACCACGAAGGAGACCAGGGACAAATACAAGGATCATACCCTATAATCAAAGAATCCAGATAATTCTGGATCCGTTGAAATCTTTAGAGAATATCTTGCTCCAAAGTCATGTTAAAATCTTGCGGAAAATCTTTCTCCATCAACCATCGAACTTAGAAATTTCAAAATATCGTCATCAATATCTTCGATATTTCTGAGGATATTTTCATAAATATTTTCGTCCGAGATTATATACCTCTTCGTGCTATCTGTATTACATCATATTGAAAACTGTTTTAGTTTTCAATATTCTGTAACATCTAAGTATAAATTATGAATGAATTTTGAAGTGATGTTAGAAATTGATGCATGAGTTAGAATAATATAATGACACTTGATCAACGTGATTATATTATAGTAAGTCATGCTAAGTTTCTAATGGGACGTGATGATTCACAGATCATAACGTCATCATGTGCCATGTTACATAACTCTTTCATTCTGCTTAACTTCTGAACATATCAAGAAAGTATATTCTTGACAGTTCTATTCTCAGTGATTCTGGTAATTTGACAAATCAAATTGTGCTAATACGTTCTTTCTTGTTTAGAACATTATAATCATTCGAAACTCTATATCTACAAATTCTGGACCATTATTCGCTTGACTTGAAGTCGGGAAAAGAAAACAAAAGCATAGAACATTGAAATATAAGGGATAATATAAAGCCCGATAACAACACATAAAATGCAAACCGTGTATATCAATGTTTATCGCAACATAAAGACACGGGAGAATTAAAAACATTATAATTCCAAGGGCGAAGTAGAAGAAAGCTGATTCCTCTGGTAGAAGTTGAAAAAGGAGAATGATTGTTGCGATAGTAAGGATGAGGACAAGGATCAGAACGGGATTAAGCATTTTCAGAATCTTTTGGATGTATGAAACAAGAAGGAAAGTATAGGAATGGTGAGAATAATGAAACGGAAGAGCTTAATTTATATTGGAAATATCAGACAGAGTAATCAAGGCAGATCACCGTATTTAATTATAGAGATCTTAATTTCCTTACTCGTCGAAGAATCAAATCTTTTAGATTTCGAAGATTTTCTTTAAATCCCTTGAATTCCGGAATTCAACCAAGGCAACGTCAACAGTTAAAACGAAACTTCATTTATTCATTTCACTCTTTGGTGATAGCTTCATTCGTACTCTTAGAATAATCAAATTATTTATATCCATATTACTCAATGATGATAAAACTCAATTTATCAACTCATATTCGTCATGAAAACATTTTTATTGTTAGCCATGACCACCTCACTCAAATTTTGGGACGAAATTTCTTTAACGGGTAGGTATTGTGATGACCCGGGAATTTCTGACCAAATTTAAACTTAATCTTATATGATTCTGACACGATAAGCAGAATCTGTAATGTTGAAATCTTAAAAACTTTGAACTGTGTTTCATATATTCATTTAACCATCGACTAGTTCCGACGATTCACGAATAACTAATTTAAAAATGTATATATGTATATTTTAATATAATTTGTGATATTATATTATGTAGTTATTAGAATTAATTTTGTAAAAGAAAATGATATAAGTAATAATAAAATTTGTTATTAAAATAAATATATATACAAAGTATATTGAAAATATATATATTTGATTTCGAATTCATTCTGTAAACGATAGTAGCACTCGTTCATCATTCGATGGTTAATTAAGAAAGTTTAATTCAAACTTATATTATTTTAAAATAAACGGTGATCCGAAAATGAGTTCTATAAATTTTAGGTTTATTAAAAATGTATTTAGGAACTATTTGTTAAGTTTTAACATTTTTCATATTTCTCCCATAAATGAGAGGGACAGTAGATGTAAATTTTATTTATTGAATTAATGATTAAATTTTACCATAATGGATAAAATAAATAAATATAATTACTTTAAAAATATGGGATTTTTTCTGAGAACCTTTAATCCGCCACTAGTTTACAACAGAGTACGATACAATACCTGCGTTAGAGTGTCGGCAGACTAATACTAATTTACTTCCGTGACATTGAAATTATGAATTAGAAATTTACTGTTCTTGTTCTTTTCTTTCTTAATCATTCTCCCCACTTCCATTTAAATATTCATATACACTAGTATACAAGAGGGAGAGATATAAACCAACTGCATTTTTTTTCTTCCCTTATAACTCGATCAAACATCATCCCCATCCACAACCAATCACCACCAACGATCATTACTACACCACCATCACATTCATCAATGGCCATCACCACCGTAGAACACCACAAAAGACCGCCACCTTCATCAAGCTAGACCATCGTCGTTACTTTCATGATCAAACCGCCACCTTTGTTAATCACGACCAAAACAATCATCACCGAAACAAACCCAAGAACCACTTATCATTTCGTTCTATTTATGACCAAGAACCCTCACCATCTCTTTATCTCTACCAACGTAACCCACCTTCATCACCTTTTAAATACACCACCTCTGGCCACTTCTACTATAGTTCCGACTACCACTATTATCGAAGTACTTGTTGCTGCTACTTGCTCACATTTGAAGAAGAACTGCTGCAAATGTTTCTTTTTACTTTATTTTTTTTTCTCTCGGCTACTGTAGATATGAGATGGCAGCTGCATGTTAGGACTGTCTCGTGTCTGTGGTTCGACAAAACCACCACCACAAGCCACTAAGAATTGCTATAGCTTTTATCCATCATGATCCAACACCAAAACAATCAAACACAAATTTATTTTTTTTGCGAGGGTTCACAATCGCTGTTGTGTTTTATTTTATTTATTTATTTTTTTAATTTTTTTTCAAAACTATAATATAAATAATGTTAGTTGTTAGTGATGATATAAGAATGAGGGTAATGATACGGTAATGGAAAAGTAAGGACGATACGAAGATGATTATGATTCATGATGAGATAAAGAAAATGATGAATAGTTTTGGGTTTAGATATGGAAGAAGAAGAAGCTATTAAAAATCGAGTTATATATATTTTAGGGAGATATTATTTCAGATAAATATAAATGGATCAATGGCTAAGGTGTGTTTGCATTATTCGAGAGGTCACAAGTTCAAACCCTGACTATGGCTTTTATTTTTAGAAAAAGAAGAAGAAGAAATTAGGAAACAGAAAAATAGGTGTTATATATTGCTAGAACGAGTATTAAACAGAAAAGAAACAAATGGAGCGACGGTTAAGGGAGTTTTCAGAAAAGCGAGAGGTCTCGGGTTCGATCCCTGGCGGTGGCGTTATTTTTTCTAATATTCTTTGAGGTAGTTATGTTATACTTATTATTATTATTATTATTATTATTATTATTATTATTATTATTATTATTATTATTATTATCATTATTATCATTATAATTATTAAAACGATTAAGCAAATTATTGTTATTATTATTACCAACACTAGTATTAGAATTAACATTTTTATTATCATTAATATTAATATTATTATCATTATTAACATAAATATAATTATCACTATTAGTATTGTTATTATTAAAAATCATTATCGTTATTATTAGATTTACAAAAATTATCTTTTTTTTTGCTGTCGTTAAAACTATATATTATTATTATTATTATTATTATTATTATTATTATTATTATTATTATTATTATTGTTATTATTATTATTATTATTATTATTATTATTATTATTATTATTATTATTATTATTATTATTATTATCAATATTGCTACTAATATTATTATCATCACTACAATAAAAATTAGTCATATAGAAATATACTTAACTAAACTATATTAACATTTTTACTTATTTAAAGTATATAAAATAAATACATTTGATTTAGTTATTAATGAAACACATAAGTTATTAAAATAACAAGTATATCACTAATAATATATAAATTCGTTCGATTACAATTATATGTGTTAATATAAATATAAATGATATAGGTTCGTGAATCCGAGGCCAACCCTGAATTGTTCAAAGTCGTCATATGTATTTTTACTACAAAATACAGTATCGTGAGTTTCAGTTGCTCCCTTTTTACATGCTTTTGCAATATATATTTTTGGGACTGAGAATACATGCGCTATTTTATATCTGTTTTACGAAATAGACACAAGTACTTAAAACTACATTCTATGGTTGAATTATTAAACCGAATATGCCCCTTTTTAGTCTGGTAATCTAAGAATTAGGGAACAGACACCCTAATTGACGCGAATCCTAAAGATAGATCTATCGGGTCCAACAAGCCCCATCCAAAGTACCGGATGCTTTAGTACTTCGAAATTTATATCATGTCCGATGGAGGATCCCGGAATGATGGGGATATTCTTATATGCATATTGTGAATGTCGGTTACCAGGTGTTCAATCCATATGAATGATATTTTTGTCTCTATGCATGGGACGTATGTTTATGAGAAATGGAAATATGAAATCTTGTGGTCTATTAAAATTATGAAATGATTATTTATGTTAAACTAATGAACTCACCAACCTTTTGGTTGACACTTTAAAGCATGTTTATTCTCAGGTACGAAAGAAATCTTCCGCTGTGCATTTGCTCATCTTAGAGATATTACTTGGAGTCATTCATGACATATTTCAAAAGACGTTGCATTCGAGTCGTTGAGTTCATCAAGATTATTATTAAGTCAATTATAGTAAGATATATTACGAAATGGTATGCGTGTTGTCAACTTTCGATGTAATGAAAGATTGTCTTTTCAAAAACGAATGCAATGTTTGTAAAATGTATCATATAGAGTTCAAGTACCTCGCGATGTAATCAACTGTTGTGAATTGTTTATAATCGATATGGACTTCGTCCGAATGGATTAGGACGGGTCTCTACAGCAATAGATGAAATCAATTCCTAATTCGTATCTGCCAAAAAAAAAACTCACGAATAGTAGTCAATAATCCGTAGATCACTCATAATTTTTCGAAAAGCTCGAATAACAAATTCAATCTCTTCCAAGATTATCTCAAACAATACATCTCATCCACAATACTTTCCCGCCTGATTTTCAATTTTGTAAGCATTTCAAGATGGTCTATAAAAGGAGATCAATCCTTAAACCTTTCGTCATCCTTATCACAAACTACCCAATTAACATAAATCGCCTTTTTGAGGAAACGTTCATCCAAATGGGTGCCAATAAAGAATTTGTGCCTTTGAATATGTTGACGAATGAGTTAACTAATCCAATTGTTCGATCTAATGTATTATCTATTTCTGCCAATCAATGTGGATGATTTGATTTTGGCCACAAATGATACTTTCAAGGTCAAGAAATTTAAGAATTTGGATAAGTTTATAATGGCAGATGTGCATAAAATTGTTGAGGTAAACATTGTTATTCGCGGGTAAACATTGTTATTCGCGGGTAAACATTCTATGGAAAAGTTTATTATGGCATATATAACTGATATGTCGCTTTAAAATTTTAATTAACATTTATCGGTCACATTCTATGGTATTCAGTCTTACGCATTTTGATTTTATTTTTAAATATAAGTTAAATTTCATATTAATGTGGTAGATCTGTCAATCACATATATCCTAATCATGCCATTTTTTGCTAATTGTTAATAGGTTAATCAACATCAATTAAAAGCATGTGAACTGTAATTTCACGCTCTTCAAATATGGCTCTTCCTTAGTTTATCTTGCTTTCATTACGTATTCTTTGTTTTTTGAGATTGTTTAGTTGTTCGGATGCTCGTCTTAGGTTAGTTCGTTTCTTCAGACTCAACTTTGTCGTGATTTTTTGTTAGTGAGGCTCGATCATATATAGTTAGTTTGTATAATCGGTTTTTAAGTTCGAGCCTCACCGGTTACGCTTTTGTACCTTTGTTTGAAGGCATTTTCTTTTCTAAAACGTCTTTTGTTTTATATACAAGTTTTCGTTATTTTTGTCAAAAAAAAAATGCAGTCTTTTATATAAAAATAAATTATTCACATGTAAATAAATTGGAATACAACTGATATTGTTTAGTAACACGAAATCGTATTAATAATAATCTTTATTTAAACGATTATTGGCCCCAATGCCACAATTGATAAAAAAATAAGGTTAAATAATTTTTAGAGTACAACTAGTTGTGGAGCCCTCGCTTCACGCCGGGGGCTCCGTTTTGAATGCGAGTTAAAAAAAAGTGCTGATCTATTTTGTAAAAAAAAAATCGACATCTAACATTGAAGGGTTATTCCTTTGTGAAAGTTGCTTCTTTTAGCGTTCGGGTTTTTTTTTAAATAGTTAGTTGATCTATTTTGTAAAAAAGAATATTTTTTGACATCTTTTGGTAGCATTGAAGGGTTGTTCCTTTTATGAAAGTTGTTTTTTATCGTTTGAGACAAAAAAAAAATTAGCACATTAGTAGCGTGGTGAGTGTTATTATTCAATATTTTTAATGTTAGTGATGGGATAAATAATATTTTAGAATATAGATATAAAATGGAGGGGTTCGATTTGTATTTTAATGAAAGTTAGGGGGTTGAGTGTGTGAAAAATGAAATATTAAATAGTACTATAAAATGGGGGGTTCGATTTGTATTTTAATGAAAGTTAGGGGGTTGAATGTGTGAAAAATGAAATATTAAATACTACTATTCATAACTAATAAGACAAATTTTGTCTATTAGTTATATTAGTAATAGTAATAGTAATAGTAATTTGATAAATTAAAAAAACGATCACATTTAAATATTTAAAAAATAAAACTACAAAATAATAAAACTATGAGATTGAACCAATCATGTACTGACAAAGATATTTATCTTATAAACTATAATATCTTTAACCATTATATTAAATTAGTCAAAGATGTAATTTTAATTTATTTTTTTGAGATTTTGATGTCTCGCGTAGAACAATTTCTTGCGTGGGTTGGTGAATTTCGACCATCACATATAGTCACGGTAACTAATTATAACTTTTTTTTTAGTAAAAACATCCTAATTGGCAAACAACAAGCAACAAATATGAAATCGTTGAAATTAGCTGGTCTACAAGAAGAAATGAACAATAAAACCGAAATCGAAAATTTGCAGGATACTTTAACTAATTCTTTTTTAGGAAAAATCATCTGTTGTTAACAACTTTTGTGATCGGGTAACGTCTCAACTATCACAGTTTAAATACCTTATAATCAAATTCTATATTACTTAGGATCTCCGATTAAGTAAGCTTTCTCATGTCGTACATGCGGATAATTTACGTATTTCTACCTTGAAAAAGATGCAAGATATACTCGCTATAAGACCAAGATTTATGACATTGCTTGCATTTCACAACTATCACAAACAAATGATTTTCTTTTATCACCGATGAGAATCCATACCTATATAATTCATGTTTATTTTTTTCTATCATTAGTTTTTTATTAGACATTTGTGTTTCATGAATGGTATGTTTTTTTTCTAAACACCATTTCAGCTTATTTCATTTTCTAGATCATAATCATCGAACTATTTTTTTAGTTTCTTTAATTCTATAACTAATGTTATAAAAAAACCCGCTAATTCGCGGGTCTTTTGACTAGTTTCATATAATATTAATATTAATATATATCTATTTACAAATAGTTGTTCGTGAATCGTCGGAATAGTCGAAGGGTAATTGAAACAGTTCAAAAATTTTGAGACTCAGTTTAACAGACTTTGCTTATCATGTCAGAATTATGAAATCATATAGAAAATTAGTTTAAAATCAGTCGAAAATTTTCGGGTCGTGACATTACCTACCCGTTAAAGAAATTTCGTCCCGAAATTTGACAGAGATCGTCATGGCTGACAATAAGAATGTTTTCATGACGAATATGAGTCGATAAATAGAGTTTTATCATTATTGAGTAATATAGATAAAACAATTCGATTTCTCGATGCGTATGAGTGAAGCTATCGTAAAATAATGAAATGAAGAAATAATGATTCGTCTTAACTTTTGACGTAGTCATGGTTGATTTTCCGGGATTCAAGGGATTTAAAGAATATCTTCGTAATCTGTATAAGATTTGGTTCTTCGGTAATTAAGGAAATTAGGATTTTCTTCTCGACTTTAAATAAAGCAGTAATGGTCCAGCATTCGTAGATATGAAGTTTCGAATGATCATAATATTCTAAGCAGAAAGGAAATGTAATAGCACAATTTGATTTGCAAATTACCTGAAATCACGAAAAAGATAGAACTATCAAGAAAATATGTTCTTGATATGTTTAGAGGTTAAGTAGAATGAAAGAGTTATGTAACATGGCACATGATGATGGTATAGTCTGTGAATCATCATGCTCCTTTAGAAATTCAGCATGACTTACTGTAATATAACCACGTTGGCCTGATGTCATTATATTATAGTAACCCATGCTTCAATTCCCAACACTACTCCAGGAATTCATTCATAATTTAATCTCGAATTTTATAGAATGTAGAAACTAAAACGGTTTCTTTTATGATATAACATAGATAGCACGAGGAGATAGATAATTTCGGATAAAAATATTTATGAAGGTATCTTCAGAAATATCGAAGATATTTATACTGAAAGAGATATGATATCTTGGAATTTCTAAGATCGAAGGATGTTGAAGAAAATTTTTCCGCAAGGATTTAAGATAGGTAAGGAGCAAAGTATTCGCTAAAGATTTCATCAGACACTGAAACATATGGATTCTTTGAATACAGGTTTAGTCATTGTGATTTGTCCGCCGTCTCTTTCCTGGTTTGCTCAATCCATTCTTCAGTACCAAGTTTTCTATTGATTGTTTCCAATACTCCATTCTTATTATCAAGCTTTTGGCCATTAAGACCATCTATAGCTTTTGCTGCTTCATCAGCATTCTCAAGGTTAACGAATCTGAATCTTTGGTTATCGATCTGTGGTGTTTTCAGGAATTCTAAAGGGTTTGAACGCAGATGGTAATCGTCAAGATACAAAAGATTGTTTAAGATGAAATCAAGTGGCAAACTTGAAGAAATGTTTAACTGTAGAAGATGTAATTTATTAACGATATTTTAAATCAAAATGTGTTATAATTAATATTTCCTACTCTTTTAATACTTTTTAATTGTCCAAGGTTAGTAGTCCAATGTTAGTAGTCTAATAATCCAATAGTTCAATATATAATCTAATTAATCAAGACGTATCATGACCCATTGTACAAACTATTGTCTCAGAATTAATCCGACGTATTGTGTACATGTGTCCCGATTTATTCGACAGTATAGTAAGGTGCGTAAAATAAATAACAGTATTTAAATGACGATAAATAAAGTACGTAAAATAAATAACAGTATTTAAATGACGATAAATAAAGTGCGTAAAATAAATAACAGTACTTAAATGACGATAAATAAAATTGCGATAGTTAATTGCGATACTTAAAATGACAATAAATAAAATGTAATAAGGAAATAGTCATCACGGGTATAAGAACAGTTAGCTAGGATTTGGTTAGTATAGATTTAAAATTTTACGTAGTTAATTAATTGGTTACTAATCAGTTTTATTTTGTCCATTAGTTTATTCATTATGCCACTTGTCAAATCTTGACTTGGATTCTGATCGGTCAAAATCCGAATATGAAATTGAATTTAAATGAAAATGGTTATTCTTGGGTGAACGGATACGTATATCTGGGGTTGTAAGTAGGATAGTAAATGACTGTTGAATCAGAATTGAAGAATGTACAGTGTATCATATTAATGTGAAATCTAAATATTTCTCGGGTATTACCTACCCGTTAAAATATTTTCACCATTAACAGTTTGTACAAAAGAATTTTTAATTACAATCTTTATGAATATATATATATATATATATATATATATATATATATGACAAAATTGCTGAAATAGTCCCTGTGGTTTGTACCAAAATGCTAGTTTCGTCCCTGTGCTTTTTTTTTGATGGATTTGGTCCCGGTGGTTTGTAAAAGTTGCTGATTTAGTCCCTCTGACCGACGGTCGTCAAAAAATGCCGTTAACTCCAGTCATGTGCCAGACATGTGAGGGTATTTTCGTCAGTTTATTTCCTTTATTTACAATATTGCTGAAATGGTCCCCGTGGTTTGTAACAAAGTTGCTGAATTAGTCCCTGTGGTTTGTAACAAAATCGCTGGTTTCATTCCTAGGACCATTTCAACAATTTTGTCTTCCCCACCTTCATCTTTATCCCCAAAAAACTATGAACAAACCCTAATTTTTTCATTTTATTCAATCAGTTTAATTAACATGGTAAAATTAAACCCACCAATTCTTCAAACACTTTAAACAACATATAAATATAAACTTTTTCAAAAACATCCTAAAACCTGCCATTAAAAAAAACATCCGAAAACCAAAAATTAAATAAATTATTATCCAATTCTTTTATTCTTTTCACCATACATATAATATACAAATCAAGAATCTGGGTGTTTTTCTTGAAAATGAACAAAGCAACAATATCCAAATTACAAAATCAAATTACAAAATCTAACTTCATGTTACAAAATTAATTTCATGAAAACTAGATCCAAAAATATATAAATATTGAAATTTTCATTAGCAGCAAGCAAACGAATTAATTCATTTATTTTGATTAAAACAAAATTCACACTACATTACACATGTTCAGACACCTATCTATTCAAATTCATCAAATTAGTTGGGTCATTGATTTATTATCCAATCGTAAAAGATAAATCAACCCGGTCCTTCTTAAATGCAATTTGTATCGGATCTGAAACGTGATTCATTTTAGATCTAAAAAAAAACATATTGGTACCCGAACCGAAACCAGTTTCAGATCTAGTCAGAGTTCTTTCCATTCGCATAAGATACATTAGGATGATGATGATGTCTCGGACGTTGTTGCCGGAACCCATCACTGTCATACTCGAACTGAGTTCAACAACCGCCACCACCTGATGTTGGTCTGATATGACCCAGATCCACCGAGTCTTAAAAAATTTAAGGATTTGTTGTATAAATCATAAATTATACGATCGTAAATAAATTACGTGAATGGATTCGCTAAAACAGAAGTTGAGTTAATCTATGTGACGATTGAATTTGTGTTCTTAATATTGATTTTGATTTTGGGGAAGAAAGTGTTGGGAATGAGTTGAAGAAATGGTTTGTAATGAATTGGTGGGTGAGATTTAAGGTATTTTAGCAATTTTGGGGATAAAGATTTCAACAATTTTGTTACAAACCACTGGGATTAATTCAACAACTTTGTTACAAACCACGGGGACCATTTCAGCAATATTGTAAATAAAGGAAAGAAACTGACGAAAATACCCTCACATGTCTGGCACATGACTGGAGTTAACGACACTTTTTGACGGCCGTCGGTCAGAGGGACTAAATCAGCAACTTTTACAAACCACCGGGACCAAATCCATCAAAAAAAAAGCACAGGGACGAAACTAGCATTTTGGTACAAACCACAGGGACTATTTCAGCAATTTTGTCTATATATATATATATATATATATATATATATATATATATATATATATATATATATATATATATATATATATATATATATATATATATATATATATATATTCTTCGGATGTAATCATGATTTTAATGAGTCAATATGATATCAATCTCATTTGATTTACTGTTACGAATAGAATACATAATCTCTAAAACATTGGAGATTACATAATCGCCGTGTAGAACGAAGATAAATGATGTAGAACGATATGTAGAACGAGGATAATCGATGTAGAACAAGAGGTAGAATGAAGATAATTGATGTAGAACAATATGTAGAACGAAGGTTATGCTCGAGGTATAGTTTGTGATGTCGAGGCTTGTGTTGTTGGTGAGACAGTTGCTGTAGGTGCTGATGCTGGCGTTTGTAAGTTTTGCACCATATTCTCCAAAGCTATTACTCGGGCGCGAAGCTCGTTGACTTCTTCTATTAATTCAGATGATTGGCGGTTAGAACAAGCGGATGAATAAGGTTTAGAATTGTAGATATTATGTAATCGTTGCGAGCTATTCTGGAAATGAGGGTGAAAATGGAGTTTCGGATTGGTTCACCGGTAAGTGCTTCAGGTTCTTCGCCGAGAGGGGAATTTGGTGGATGGAAAGGATCGCCTTCTTCTTGTCACCATTTATTTAGTCGACTACGAACACATTCCCAATTCATCTATAATTGAAGATGACTAATTGGTTGATCCTTTCCGGTTACACTGCTTTCGGAGCTCAAGTGATTATCCATATCGGAATAACTGTCGGACTCCGAAGAACTCGAACTGGTTGCAGAATTCATCTTGTACGATCAAGGAAATGATTTTCAATATGAAATAGATTATAGGACGTAGATTGGTATCCTGCAATACATAATTTACATATGCATATATAATATCAAAATCCCATAAGTTACGGAGGAATCTTCAGAAGATGTCAGGCAAAGTTTATCGTAACAGATACATTAAGATATGAATTTATCTATACACTATCTATGCAATGAGAGCAGGAAGACGTGTCTAGACTTAGAAATGATAAGCACAACTTTTGACATGAATTTATCTATACACTATCTATGCAATGATAAGCAGGTAATTTCTGACAAGAAATGATAAGCAAAACTTTTGACATGCAGACACGGTCGAAGTCCAGACTCACTAATGTATCTTAACAACTATCAGTTAGACACACTAATGCAAGACCTGGTTCACTAAGACCACCGCTCTGATACCAACTGTAAAGGCCCGTCCAAATCCACTTGGACGAATACAATAACATCTGGTCTCATTGCGAGGTACTGACCTCTATATGATACGTTTTACAAACATTGCATTCATTTTAAAAGACAACTCATTTCAAAATAATCGAATGATATATGTTTTCCAATAATATGAATGACTAATCTGCCATTTACTTATTAATAGTCTTTTTGAACTCGACTACTTGAATGCAACGTCTTTTGAAATATGCCATGAACAACTCCAAGTAATATCTTTAAAATGAGCAAATGCACAGCGGGAGATTTCTTTAATACCTGAGAATAAACATGTTTAAAAGTGTCAACCAAAAGGTTGGTGAGTTCATAGGTTTATCATAAATAATAAAATTCAGTAATTTTGATAGACCACAAGATTTAAATACAGTACACCTATCTCGTGTACGAAATCATTTTCTCAAAATTTAATAATAACCATACACATATCTCGTGTACAAAATATCATACACATTACCTGTGTATAAAAATCATTCTCTCTATATATAACCTTTGCTTGGTAACCGACCTTAACGTATAAAGCGCATCATGAATATCCCCAAAATAAACAGAACTTTCAGTCTGTAATATACAAGTATCGTCTGTATATATATAAACCTCGAAGTACTAAAGCATCCGTAACCCGGATAGGGCTGGTCAGTACCGATAGATCTACCTTTAGGATTCGCGTCAATTATGGGTCATTTCCCTAATTCTTAGGTTACCAAGATATAATAATCAGGGGCGATATTCGATATAATAATCCACAGAACAACTAGTCTGTATAATAATTCATTAGAGGAATGTTTTGCTTGTGTCTATCGCGTCAAACATTTATAAAAGTATTTCATGTATTCTCAGTTCAAAAAATATATATTTCAAAAGTAAGTAAAAAAGGGAGCATATGAAACTCACGATACGATATTTTGTAGTAAAAATATGCATACGACTGAACTGAATAATGCAGGGTTGGCCTCGGATTCACGAACCTATATCATTTATATATATATATTAACACATATAATTGGAATCGAACAAATTTATAGATTATTAGTGATATAAATGTTATCTTAATAAATTATATGCTTTGTTAATAACTTAATTAATATATTTATTTTATATGATTTTAAATAAATAATTAATATTTATTATAAGAATATTAATATAGTTTGTTAAATATATTTTTATATAAATAATTTTTATTGTAATATTAATAATAATATTAATAGTAGTATTGATAATAATAATAATAATAATAATAATAATAATAATAATAATAATAATAATAATAATAATAATAATAATATAGTTATAATAATAATAATAATGATACTAGTAGTAAAAATGATAATAATAATAATAATAATAATGTTAAAAATAATAATTATAATGATAATAAAAATAATAATGATAAAAATAATCATAATTCTAATAATAATAATAATGATACTTTTAATGATAATAAAATGATAATTTTAGTAAAAATGCTAATTTTAATAATAATGATACCTTTAATAATAAAATGATAATTTTAATAATAATAATAATAATAATAATAATAATAATAATAATAATAATAATAATAATAATAATAATAATAATAATAATAATAATAATAATAATAATAATGATAATATTAAATATGATAATAATAATAATAGTAATAATTCTAATAATTCTAATAATGATACTTATATTGATAATAAAAATAATCATACTTATATTAAGAATAAAAATAATAATAATAATAATAATAATAATAATAATAATAATAATAATAATAATAATAATAATAATAATAATAATAATAATAATAATAATAATAATAATAATAATAATAATTAATAATAATAATAATAATAATAATAATAATAATAATAATAATAATAATAATAATAATAATAATAATAATAATAATAATAATAATAATAATAATAATAATAATAATAATAATAATAATGATAATAATATTAATGATAGTAAATAATAATAGTAAATAATAATACTACCTTAAAAAGATAATTATGTCATAGGCCAGGTTGAACCAACAACCTCTCGCTTAAACCAAACACCCTCCACCATCCGTCTATCCTTGCATTTGTGATTTAATTCTCACTATTATATTTTTAACATGTAATTCGCTGTGTAATCATCTTCCCCACATCATAAATCTTGTATTCATTTTATCACTAACCTTTCATCAAAAATCATCATTACTCTCGGTCATGCACCTCTTTATCATGCATCATCTAAAACTCTAGTGTTATATCACCTTCATCATCATTCTAATTAGTTTCTTAGAACTCATAAATTGGGTCTTGGCCCAACAATAAAACCGAATTTAAGTGGCCCAAATTGATAAACCAATTTAAGATAGCCCGGTTAAATTATAAGCCCGATAAGGAAATCTTCATAAGCCCACATATCAAAAGGGTTTACGGTTGCAAGTGAAAAGGCAGAATAATTTGGTTAATCACGTGGGGTCTTTGTTGTCTTTACAGCGTATACCATTGCCATGATTATCTTTAATATAACCGTCCACTTCAAGAATAAGCTGGGGTCTACGGATGAAAGAAGAAAAAAAGTGTTTGCCATCTTTTGGTGTTGGGTCCGGTTGTAATGGGAAACGTACAACAGGAATTTAATAACCGCAAAAGGAATAGTAACAGTTAATTATAAACGATGGTGCTGGAGGTTTGATCAAGGTGAAAGGTGGTGGTTTGTTGTATTGTTTGGGTGACGTCCGATCAGCAAACAAGAAACAGAAACAATTTTTGCAGTAGTAGCTGTAACAACGTAGTAGTAGCAGAGTTTCACGATGCAGCGTTAAGGGTTTGTTGATTGAACGAATTAGGAATTAATAGGCGTAGCATTACAACAGTAGGTAGCTGAAACAGAAATAATAACGTAACAGTTTATTGAGCAAGTGGTGGTTTTCGATTGTACTGTAGCAGGTGATCGTGGTGCTAGTGGTGTGATTATTCATCGCGAAATAGAAGGGAAACAATAAGTAATAGCAGCGATTTTGATGGTGATTTACGATTGTAACGACCCGACTTTTTCGACTTTTAATTATGTTTATTTCTTTCACAAAACTGCGTACTTGTGCGTACCGAGATATATTATATTCTGGGATCATTAGTTATGTTAATTACATTCGTTAATGCCTTACAAAGTGTTTTTAGGTACTTAGTTACTTAACATGATCCTTGATTGCATTTACGACTGTTAGTGTCACTTATAGATTAAAGCGAGCCACGAACTTGGTACACGTTAAACTTTTGCCATAATTGGGATATTATGGGTACGTAAAAGTAATTGTTACTTATTAATGGCAATTACTTAGTTTTATGGTTCCTTAATTATACTTAAGTGTTTATTAAGGCTTACTAGTTACCTTATTGGACTTAACACCTTAATGGACTTCCATGGCCCAACCCACCTAATTTAGTGGGCTAGTTAGTGGACTAATTAACCCATGTGATTAAGATTTAGCCCATGAAAGCATAAGGCAAGTATTATGCATGCTTATGTCCCAAGGCTTGCATGATGTCTCAAACCACCCAACATGTCACCATCACCATGTAATACCACCATGCACCACACCACATAAGGCCAAGATGGTCTCCCCACCCTTGCCCCTATGACCGTCGACCACCACCCCCATCCCCACCAATTTTTATTTTTTTTTCTTTGATAAATACTAACACTTCATCCACTTCTCTCATTCTTCATTCATTTTCTCAAACACACACTTCTCTCTACTTTTTCACTCTAGAATTCTCTCTCAAATTGTAAGTTTGAAAACTTACTTCTTTTCTTTCTTTTCTTAACTTTAATTCATAAATCATCATCATCATGGACAAAGATTCAAGTTTTGTAACTTGAATCTTCATAACTTTTGTTGATTTAAACTTTGTTTTGAAAAGCTTTCAAGAACATGATGGATTAAAGATTCTTAGCTTTGAATCTTCATAATCTTGCTAGATCTAAGTCTATTTACTTAAGATCTCTTTATTTATGTTTAAAGATCAAAACCCATGTTTATGATCTTCATGTGACTTGAAGATCCAACACTTTACTTTATGGATCTTCAAGAAAGTTTGAAATACAAGCTTACTAGCTTGATGTTTCTACAAAAAGTCAAGATAAGATCAAAGTTTGTTAACTTATGATCTTCTTTTATTTGTTGTAGTTTAGATTTGTGACTTGTGTTTTCAAGAAACAAAAGATGCAAGCTTACTAGCTTGAGATCTCATAAGTGTTGTTATGAATCCAAGCTCTCCAGCTTAGGGTTTCATTTTTGTGGTTGATCTAAGTTGTGTAACTTATGATCTTCTACTTTGTTTAAGAGAAAGCTTATTAGCTTATGATCACTTACTTTACAAGATCTAAGTTTCCTAACTTATGGTTGTGTAAAAGTTGAAAGTCTAAGTGTTATGACTTAGGGTTTCACCAAGAACATGAAATGTAGAATTTGTAGTCTAAGGTCTTTAATATTTAGCTAAGATCTAAGCTCTCTAGCTTAAGGTCTTGCTTATTTAGTTTGATTCAAAGTTTATAGCTTAATCGAACTTGTGATTGTGTTGAAACTAGGAATTGATGTAACTTTGGTTCATCATCTTGCTCAAACTCGTACATGAGTTGTTATTTGATTCCTAGTCTTAACTTTGTGTGTTTATGGTTAAACCTTGGTTAAAGTGATGCTAAAACATCAAGAGTTGTACACTTGAGGCTTATACGCATCAAGGATGAGAACCGTGATGAGCATCAAACACCGAGAAACCCACCGGAGCACTTGCTTTCTATTTTCAGGGTCTGATAATGCTCTTGGGCTACTGAAAAAGTTGATTTCCAGGTATTTTATTTCGATTAGATGACTTTTCGTTTAGGCCTCGCCTGAATCTGATGTACGGTTTAGGATTTATAGCCTTCCGAAAGTCACTACGCCCTTGTAACGTTATGCTGAATATTTCTGACCTACTCGCACTTAAACCATCGCCACGGTCAAACGAAGACGAGTTAGGTTCTGAAAATTGGTCAGCGGTTAGAGGACTCACATACGGAGCCATGGCCACTGGCCTCATGTCATTTCAGTTTGTATAGAGGTCGTAGAAGCTGAACGAAGTCAGCCTTTGTTTCAGTCTCTATCCTTGATTGAAAACTTACTTTACTTTTTACGTATGATGTTGATGATGATGATACTTAAGACTTAACTTATGTACTTTTAAACCTTTGGGAACGATTTACTGACTTAGTAACTTTTGACTTAGGTTGAGGACCTTTCGGACCGACTTACTTGCTTACTTATCTCGTATCGACTTTTACCGCACTTTCACTGTGAGTTATAGCTTCCCTTTTTACTTATACTATTTTTGGGACTGAGAATACATGCGCTTTTTATGTTTTACTTACTAGGCACGAGTACTTAAACTTTATATATGTGTGGGTTATATAACGGCATAAACTTTCCCCTTAGCTCGGTAACGTTTAGTCATTGGTTTTTGAACCGGTGAACGCGAATCTTAGATATGGATCCATAGGGTTTGACATCCCCACTCGGGCTAGTCGCGCTAGCATTTAACGGGTGTTTAATACTTCGTAGACTTACGCACTTGCCAAGTGTACTTTTAGGGGGTGATATTACGTTAAGTTAGTTACCAAGTGCCCACGGATAAACATATACTTTTCATACTGTTTTAAAATACGAATCTCGTGGCCTACCTCACATTACTGTTACAATTAAACTATAGCTCACCAACATTCGTGTTGACTTTTAAGCATGTTATTTCTCAGGTGCTTAGACGTTTGATGCTTCCGCTGTAGTAGTCTCGCTGTTAGACTTGCTGTGTAGACTCCCGCTGCTTGTTTAGAGATGTCTCTGCATGAAACATTTACTTTGCATTCGCAATCTATGTTACTTTTGAACAATGAATTTGTAATGACCTTTGAGTCTCGTACTTATGTTATTGCTTCCTATTTGTAGAAGCACACTATCGTTTGTAAAACATTTGACGTCGGTAAAGACGTTAAGCCTTTTTATGAATGCAAACTTATTTTAAAACAGCATATAGTGTTAGACCTTGTAATGATCCTGTTGTTGATGATCTGTACACGTTAATTTTGTACCGGGCATCACATTTGGTATCATAGCATTGGTTGTAGGAAATTAGGTTGCATTAGTGAGTCTAGACCGAGCCAAGTAGGATTCACTAATAGGACTAATCTACAACTTGCTTGTTTACCTGTTTCTGCGGAACTTACTGCATGCTACTGCTTACTTTTACTGCTATGAGTACTTACCATATGCTACTGTTCATTCTCACTACTACATGCTACTATCTGCCTTTGATTGCATGTTACTTTTATTTAATACTGTTAATATTGCCATGCTATGTACTGCTAGGATGTTGTAGTGCCTAATTACGTGCTTGCTCTCTGTCTTACTGACATGGAAAAAGTTATTTTTCCTTGTTCAGATGTCGAACATACCGCCCATTATCGTTGATTTGGAGAGTGACTCAGATTCGTCCGCTGCATCGCCTACCATTGTTGCTGACTCACAGATCACGTCATCGCTACCCTCCGATGACTCTGGTGATTCACCTTCCAGTGGACTTATGCTTGACCTTATGGACGTCTCAGACGGAGACGAGGATCCCGCGGAGATTCCAGCTCCACCCAACCTTAGACTCCCGAAGCCACAGCACCATTCCGGTAGTACTGTAATTCCTGGGGGAAATGGGGACGGTCCTTTCTGTAATGAGCATGGACATTGGGCTAGACGCCTTGTAGATGGACGTGTCATGCCGATCCCACCTGGTAGATATCGACTTATGACCACCGGCCGGGCAGATCCACCTTCAGATGATTCAGACGGTTCATCATCCGATGACACCAGCGAGGAGGATTCCGAGGATGACTCCGAGGAGAACCCTGAGGAGGAGCCCGTGCAGCCGCCCTCTACCTCGCCGAAGAAGCGGTATCGTTTCTATGGTTCTGTTATCCCAGGGATTAACGGAGGTAGACCGTTCGTGGACGCACGTGGATAGTTGGTTAGGGTTACCGCTCGTAAGCGGGTTGTGCCATATCCTGATGATCCATTTGTGCATAAGGCCGCTCGTTGTGCACCTTCTACTTCTGGCACTGCACTGTCTGCACCACCAGCGCCACCTGCACCATCTACACCACCTGCCCCACCAGCGTCTCCCACCGTCGAGGAGCTGACGATTGAAGTGCATACCCTCCGTGCTCGGGTGACTGAGCTCGAGGACCAGCTGACCCACCTGATGGACATCATTTACCCACCATCACCATAGGGTTGTTGTATTATATTTCATTATGTAATCCCGTTGGTAGTTTCATGTTTTACTCATGTATTGTACGAACCTTATGCGAATGTATGCAACTTTCTTATTAATGAATGAAACTTAATGTTGTTTAATCATTATACGATGTTTATTTAAGCTATTGCATGTTGGCTTTTGAGCAATCTGCTGCTGTTTTTCATGCTTAGTTATCGTGTTTTGTGTTGATTCCATATTGGTTACCACATGCTATAATATTATGACTTATTGAATGCGGGATTTTGACTTAAGTCAAAAAAAAATTTAGAAGATCAATGGCAAATGGAAGAGTTTCAAGGGAAACGCCCACAGCGGCACAGATTGAGGAAATGATAACTGCTCAAGTAGCCACAGCAATGGCAAATGTCAACCCCCAAGCTCCACCGGCTAAACAGAACATTCAGAACGGGTGCACCTATAAGGAATTTCAGAGCTGCAAGCCCCACAATTTCAGTGGTACTGAGGGGCCGGTTGGATTAACGAGATGGTTTGAAAAGTTGAAAGCTGTTTTCCACGTGAGTAACTGTTCCGAAGCAAACAAAACTAAGTACGCCTCCTGCACGTTGTCGGACTGCGCTTTAACCTGGTGGAACACACTTGCTCAGGCTAAGAGAATTGACGAGGCTTATGCTACACCATGGGAGGAGTTTAAAAGTGCTATAATCGAGGAGTACTGACCCAGAACCGAAATTTAGAAGATGGAAGCGGAGTTTTAGGAACTGAAAGTTGTAGGGACTAATCTTGATGGCTATAACTGCAGGTACTTAGAGTTAGCTTTGATGTGCCCCATGATGGTTACCCCTGAATTTAAGCGAATGGAAAGGTATTTGTGGGGACTTCCCAAGACCATTCAGGGAAATGTTACCTCTTGGAAACCGGCTAATGTCCCGGAAGCTATGCGCATGGCGCACACCCTGATGAACCAGATCACCCGCAAGGAACCAGAGAAAGCGAAATCAGAATCAGGAGCTAGTAATGAGAAGTGTAAGTGGGAAGGCAACAAAGGAAAGGTCTTTGATCAAAACCCAGCTAAGAGGCATGAGAGTTTTAAGGGAAATAACGACTGGAGGAACCCCAACCCGAAACCTAGCTCGAACCCTAACTACAAGGGTAGTCTCCCGCAATGCAAGAGATGCTACAAGCATCATACTGGGTACTGCAATGTGGTATGTGAAAAGTGTAAGATGTGACAACCCGGAAATTTCCGACCAAATTTAAACTTGATCTTTATATGTTTCTGACACGATAAGCAAAGTCTGTAATATTGAAATCTCAAAAACTTTGAACTATGTTCATGTATTCATTTACCCTACGACTGCTCTCGATGATTCACGAACAATTATGTGTATATAGATATGTATAAATATATACATATGTGTGTTTATTAAATCGAGAAATATTAATGAAACATTTAACGATTTGGTTGATATGAAAATAAGTTATGAAATGACTTGAAAACGTTAACAAAGTATTTGGTGAATAATACTTTACATAAACGTAATTGTTTCAATATATGTTTAATATATTTATCGACGGAATTAAAAGATAATATCAAATGATTGAGTTATCTGTTACATTGTGTTATGGTTACGGGTCGCTGTTGTGAGGTCCACTGTGATTTAAGAGATCATTTCATTTTTAACTGTATTCGGAATAAATGGTAAAGTGATTTACAAGTGAGAAAAAAATGCCAATTATCGAGTACTAGACAAATTTTAGTGGAGATTCCTGTTTCATTTCCAATGCATGCTATATAATAATTTCCTCTTGACTTTTGATACGGTAACTATTTGATTTTCATATTATTTAATGTGAAAGTAAGAACGTGGAGTGTAAATAACTTAGATGTTGGGTATCGACAAGTTAAGTAAATCGACGTATTACATTAAAATGATTTCATATATTTAACTATCCATTGGACCTTATCTTACACCTCACCAGCAGACGGTAATTTAAAAACTTGAAAACCTGTTGTGAGTTCTATATGATTTTACTATTCTAAAACATTTTGTCATATAACTATTTCTATTATTTTAACCTTTTAACAAAATGATGCTTAATATATTTAGTTTCGAAAATAGATTATAATATTTATTTAATTTAGTTCAAACGTCGTTTTAGTGTAAAAAGAACTTTATTATTAAAACATTTTATAAACTAATTTGTTTATGTATATAAAATTAGGAGAACTTAATTAAAAGCTTTGTACTATAAATTTTCTAATATAGTTATATTGGAAAACTGTGATACGAACTGATAATTTCTAAACGATTTTAATGAACTGTGAAATATAATTAATTTTGGGAAAAATAAATATTATATTATTAAACGAATATTTCAACTATATATAATACGTACAAATTATATTTTAATATATATATTTTACAGTGTGATAAGATATTAACTAGATACAAAGACGTTTTGATATTATCCTATTATTAGTAAATAACGAGATGATGATTTATAGAAGCAAATGACCATAACACTCAAATGTATAAGTTATGTTTCGGGTAAGATAGTTTATCGATGATTAAATCTAATTATCTATGAAACGTAAAGTACAAGTTTTCTAAGCGTACAAAAAGGCGTTCGAAAAACCGGAACCGGTACGTAAGTCGAGCGTCAATGTACAATTCATCGGTGCAAAAATTATAAATCAACTATGCACGAGAATATAATATAATATTTAATTAATTCTAAAGTTTATATATATATATATATATATATATATATATATATATATATATATATATATATATATATATATATATATATAACTATGCGAGTATGAGGGGGTAGGTGGAGTTCAATTCTATAAATCGAGCGAAATCGAATTTGTTCATTCATTCTTCATTCAGTTTGCACTCCGCATAACTACATACATATATATTGATTATTAATTATTATTATTAATATTAAGATTATTATTATTAATCTTATTATTATTATTAGTGATATTAGTATTATTAGGAAGTGTTATTAGTAGTATTATACATAAAATATTACGACGGAGTGATGTCCAAATGATTTCAAAAACGGATTTTTCGAGCGGGACAGAGCTAAGGAAATTATGGGTTATAGCTATGGAGGTTATGGGTAATGTTTGGGGGTATGCTCGTGAGGTCAATCTAGTGTTTATCATCTCTGTCACGTCTACGTACTTTCCTGCAATATTGAATCTCAATATTGATACGTGAGCATTCATAACTTAAATTTTGTATATTAATAGTGTATCCCTGACTAGTGCTCGAGTATATAGGATTATGCATGGTTGTACGTTTGATATTGTCGTTAGATAGGTTATGTTGAATCCTGAATTAGATACATATGCTACTGAGATAAGGTATATGATATGCATGTCATTGGAAAGCTAGCAAAAAATTAAGAACTTTTCATTTAGAACTCGTGTGATTTCGATGAACGGATTAAAAGATACGACCAATTGAATTTTAGTATTGTTATTGAAATGATTATTATTATTACTATCATCGTTATTATCGTCGTTATTATTATTATCTAATAATTATTATTATTACTATTATCATTATCATTATCATTATCGTTATAAGTGTTATCATTAAAAATTGTCATTTTTATTAGTATTACTATCGTTATTATCACTAAGATTATTATTAACATTATTATTATTATTATTATTATTATTATTATTATTATTATTATTATTATTATTATTATTATTATTATTATTATTTATTATTATTATCATTAAAATAGTTATTGGTATTATCATTAATGTTATTATAATATTTATTTTTATTAGTATCATTATCATTAAAATTAATATTAGTATCATCCAATCATTATAACTAATATTTTATCATTATTATGAATGCGGTATAAAAGAGGACTAAAAGCTATTAAACAAATCGATTAGGAAATAATGAGTATGAGTATCATGAGGAAATTTAAAATATTGTAAGATATTTATTTAAGAGAAAAATATCGTTTTCATTAATTTTTAGTATCACTTATATTAAAACTATCACTTTTACTAAAATTATCATTTTTAATAGAAATATCATTGTTATTATAAAATATCATTATTATTATCATTTTAGTATTATTATTATTATAAATTATCATTTGAATAGAATTATTATTTTTTTATATAAAATATTATTATTACAGTTAATATTAAAAAGTATCATTATCGTGATAAGAATTATCATTTTATTTTAATCATCAATATTGTTATTATTATTATTAGTAGAATAATAATTATTATTATTATTACAAAATAATACAAACTTTTACTCATTAGTATTGTTATCAATATTATTTTATAAATATTTTTATCACATGTAATATAATTACATTAATAATACATATCACTATATTTTTATAATATTAAGTGAACTTTATAAATTTTATTACTTAAGATATATAAAAGTATATTTTTATCATATATAAATCTTAATATAAATTTTATTTATTAATACATGACTTGTATTAATTACTCTAATAAAATCTGATAAATCTATTTAAATATATAAAACAACTATATTTAGATTATATAATAAGCATAAATAGGTTTTTTTGAAGTCATTTTCGGATTAAATGACTTTCGTTGACTTTTGCATGATAATCTCGAGCATTAGGATGGTGATACACTACGACTTAACCTAAATTGTTAGACAGATATTGACCAACATATAAATATATATAATTAATATAGGTTCGTGAATCCGAGGCCAACCCTGCACTTGTTCAGTGCCGTCATATGCATAATTGCTACGAAATACAGTATTGTGAGTTTCATTACTCCCTTTATAAATGCTTTTGCAATATATATTTTTGGGACTGAGAATACATGCGCTAATTTTATAAATGTTTTACGAAATAGACTCAAGTAATCGAAACTACATTCTATGGTTGGATTATCGAATCGAATATCACCCATTTTAGCTTGGTAGCCTAAAAATTAGGGAACAGACACCCTAATTGACGCGAATCCTAAAGGTAGATTTACGGGCACAGACACCCCCCATGCTGGAAAATGGTATGCTTTAGTACTTCGAGTTTATATTATACAGATGGATTTCTATTTTGGGGATATTCTATATGCATGATGTTAATGTCGGTTACCAGGTGTTCAATCCATATGAATGATTTTTAAACACTTGCGAGTGTATGTTTATTGAATAAAGGAAATCTTGTGGTCTATTAAAATTATGTAAATGATTTATTATGATAAACTAATGAACTCACCAACCTCTTGGTTGACACTTTAAAGCATGTTTATTCTCAGGATTGAAAGCAATCTTCCGCTGTGCATTTGCTCAATTTAAAGATATTACTTGGAGTCATTCATGGCATATTTCAAAAGACGTTGCATTCAAGTCGTTGAGTTCAGTAAAGATTATGATTAAGTAAATGAAAGATTAGATCATTTATAGTTGGATATTTTGAAATGGTATGCATGCCAGTCAACTTTCGATGTAATGAAAGTTTGTCTTTTAAAACGAATGCAATGTTGTAAAATGTATCATATAGAGGTCAAATACCTCGCAATGTAATCATATGTTATTGTATTCATTCTTATGGATTAGGACGGGTCGTCTCATGTGGTATCAAAGCGGTGGTCTTAGCGAACCAGGTCTTATATTAGTGTGTCTAACGGATAGTTATTAAGATGCATTAGTAAGTCTGGACTTCGACCGTGTCTGCATATCAAAAAGTTTTGCTTATCATTCTTTGTCAGAAATTACATGCTTATCATCCTTAAGTCTAGACACGTTTTCCTGCAGTTATTGCATACATAGTGTACAAACGATTTCGTATCTTAGCATATCTGTTACTGTAAACTTTTCTTGATATCTTCTGAAAATTTCTCCTTGATTTATGGAATTTTGGTATTATATATACATATGTAAATTATGTATTGAAGAGTACCAATCTAAATTCTATTATTTATTTCAAATCATAAATCATCTCCCTAATTATACAAGATGGATCCCGTATCTAGTTCAAACTTCTTAAACTCCGACAGCTATTCCGATATGGATATTCACCTGAACTCCGAAGATCGTGTAACCGGAATGGATCAACCAATCAGCCATCATCTATTATGGATGAATTGGGGATGGGTTCGCAGTCTACTAAATCATTGGAGGCAAGAAGAAGGTGATCCATTCCATCCACCACATTGCCCTCTTGGTGAGGAACCTGAAGTACTTACCGGCGAACCTGTTCGTGATACTATTTTCTCTCTCATTTCCAGAGTATCTCGTCATGACTATATACTATCTCGAATTCTAGATCTTATTCATCCACTCGTCCTAACCGACAATCATCCCGGTGTAATAGAAGAATTCAACGAGCTTCGCGCTCGGGTAGTGGCTTTGGAGAATATGGTGCAAAGGTTACAAGCACCAGCAGCAGCATCGGCATCAACAGTACCACCATCAACAACACCAACAGTACCATCACCACCACCAACAACAACATCCACATCCCACACTTCAACATCACAACCTGTACCTCGAGCATCAACGTCATACGCACTGTAGATACCAAGGAATACCAACAACAACAAATGATGAAGTATTAATTCATAACTTCATTGGAGAAACATTCTGCGGCAATTATGTAATCTCTAAAGTCTTAGAGATTAACTATTATAGCCTTAACCATAAATCAGATGTGTGGACGGAAATGATAGAAGGAAGAGTAGAAACCCTGATAAGGAATTGTGCATAATTTACAAGCTAGACTTGTTTTACCAGCAGCATCAACAGTACCGTTAGCATCAGCAGCACCTATAACATCACAAGCTCTACCAGTTCAAGAAACACCGTGGACATCATTACGAATCAATAACGAGTAAAGGGTATCAACGAGTTATGAAGTATTAACTCAATTCCTCTGAAGAATTTATATATATCTTATATATATATATTTTGAAACCATCATAAATCTATTCGTACTAAGCTATTATGTATGAATTGAAAAAGGGTAGATACTACTCAGTTAAATTCATATTACTAATATGCTATAAGCCTTCGATTAACGACTTAACCATCGTTAACCATAATCTCTGTTACAAATTCAATGAATTCCGTTTCATAATAAACTGAGTGTATTATTCAATTACATGTTTGATTTTACACTTTCGATATACTCAAAACTTTCTAAGAAACATTATTCGTATCTTGTGAAGTTAGCAAGAGTTCTATGAGCATCAATATGATTCACTGAGGAAATATCAAAATAATGAAGTATTGATCACAATAGTGAAATACTCTGTGATGATTATGCAAACTCTAATGTTAAAGATTATTCATTTCTAGTTCTAGCCGAAAATCAATGAGTCTAATTTAATATTAACTCATTAAATCTGTTTCACGTCTAAAGAAAATATACATATATTTTCATAAGGACTGTAATAAAATTCCTGATACAATATTACTTGTGAAACTTTTAACGGGTAGGTAACACCCGAGAGACATTTAAATTCACAATTAATATGTTACATTCTTCGATTCTGATTCAACAATCATCAACTATACTCATTACTTTCACAACAATATACATTCTTTTATAGAAATCAAAACAACCATACTCATTCAAATCTAATTACATATTCTGATTTTGAAATTTCAGAATTCAATTCGAAATACAACCGAAATCGTCACTCTTAGATTCCTACATCTTTCAAAACTATACTTTGACTTCAAAACTGTACTAGAACATCACTTCTATTCATGGAACCCAGAAAAATATTTGTATCATTCAAAATCTTAAAACATCATATGTATATAAACAATTACAATCTGTATTCAAACCCTTCGAAATTACTGAAGACACTCGAGATGATGATCCAACCACATGTTACCCACAGTCATGCACTTGAAAAACTCTCGAAACCAAAGTCATAGTTTAAAACGTATCCGTGTCAGATCCTTTGGCATTTATTAGAAAAATTAACTTTGCGATCCCTTTTCAAAGTAGAAATTTTTGTCACAGCTCCAACAAAACAACTTCAATTATTCATTCGAATAAGCCTTATTATGACGATTATCCCTTCATCATTGTTACCGGGGAACCTTTTATATTTCGCCACATTAGCAGTAAACCTACCAACAACTTCATTGATCTTTAAGCCTCTCCGAAAAATCACTATAATTATTCATTGAAACCCTATCATGTACTCATCTGCATCTGGTAATGGTAGTTTCCATACCAAAAAGCTTGAATCATTATTCTCAAATTTCGTAGCAATTCTACGCCAACAGTCGTATAACGTCTATCTTCAAGACTTTTATACTTTGAATGTAAAGTTTCTGAAAAACACCCCGAACTGCGAACTAGTTCTCCGAAATTGGAAAAATGCTGATGAAGCATCAAAAACTGTAAACGACTTTAACAATCAAAAGTTTAATGATAAAGAATAATGTGTTGGCAAAGCTCAGAAAAAGAGAAGGTTTGGAACTGGAAAACGGATTGAGCAAACTATGAAGGAGGCAGTGGACAAATCACAAGGACTAAATCTGCCTCCAAAGAATCCAAATGATTCAGTGTCTGTTGAAGCTATTATCGAATACCTTGCTCATGACTCTAAATCTTTACGAACAAATCTTCTTCATCATCCATCGATATTAGAAAATCTAAGATATCATCGTATCTTCATTATAAAGATCCTCCATATTTTTGAAAATATTTTCATAACTATCACTACAAGAAAAATGCTCCTATAGGACCTTTTTTCTGGGACCTAGTAAAATATGGTCCTAAATGCTACTTACATAGGACCAAACAATATTTAGGTCCTTTTATGAGCTACGCTTTTAGAGTATGATCCTATTATGAGGTACTCTTTTAGAGTAGGGTCCTATGATGAGATACGCTTTTAGAGTAGGTCCCATAATCATATATTTTCATAGGACACTTAAAAAGTAGATCCTAATAGAGGATCTTATAAGACATTTATTTGATAGAGTCTCATTATATGTTTATGTAATAGGACACTTAATATGAACGTCATATTAAATATATCTTTAGAGGACAATTATTTTCGAGTGACTTATTAAATTGTATCATGTTAGGACTTTTTGTACTTATGTCCTATAAATTTATGTTATTAAGACACATTATATGACAGTCATATGAAATGTACCTTTATAGGACGTTTATTTTTGTGAGTCGTGTCATAGTAGAACATAATAGGACTTAATATGACTAATTGATATTTTTCTGGCTTAATGGTCATATGATTTCATAGTACACTTTAAGTGTGAACCATAAGATAGTACTTTATAAGACATTTATCGACATAGTGTAGTATTACATGTTAATTTAATAGAACACCTTATATAAAAGTCATATGAAATAAACTCTAATAGGACATTTATTTGTCATAGTCGTATTATAACATAAGCTAACAGGACATATGATATTTATGTTGTATCATTGTAAAATTTTAGGACATGTTAATTATAATTTTTATATGATTTCATAGGACACTTTAATTGTGAATCATCAAATGGAACTTTATAAGACACTTAACGATTTAGTGTCGCATTATGTGTGAATTTAATATGACACTTTATAAAAAGGTCATATGAAATAAACTATCATAGGACATTTTTTCATAGTCGTATTATATCATAAACTAATAGGACATGTGAAATATATGTCGTATCATTATAAATATTTAGGACACTTTTATTATTTAATGTGACGGATGAGTTGTTTGGGTCCTAAATATCATATGATTTCATTGGACACTTTAATTGTGAATCATCAAATTGAACTTTATAAGACATTTAACGATTCAGTGTCGCAATACGTATTTATTTAATATGACACTTTATAAAAGAGTCATACGAAATAAACTATCATAGGACATTTATTTTTCATAGTCGTATTATATCATAAGGTAATAGGACATGTGAAATATATGTCGTATCATTATAAATATTTAAGACACTTTGATTCTGTAATGTGACGGATGAGTTGTTGGGGTTCTAAATATCATAGTAATTCATAGGACACTTTAATTGTGAATTATAAAATAGAACTTTATAAGACATTTAACGGTTTAGAGTCGCATTATGTGTTAATTTAATAGGACACTTTTTAAAATAGTCTTATAAAATAAAATATCATAGGACATTTAATTGTCAAAGTCGTATTATATCATCAGCTGATAGGACATTTGATATGTATGTTGTATCATTTTAAATATTTAGGACACGTTGATTCTTTAATGTGACGGATGCGTTTTTTAGGTCCTAATTATCATATGATCTCATAGGACACTTTAATTGTGAATCATAACATGAAACTTTATAAGACATTTAACGATTTAGTGTCGCAGTATGTGTTTATTTAATATGACACTTTATAAAAGAGTCATATGAAATAAACTATCATAGGACATATATTTTTCATAGTCGTATTATATCATAAGCTAATAGGACATGTGAAATATTTGTCGTATCATTATAAACATTTAGGACACTTTGATTCTGTAATGTGACGGATAAGTTGTTGGGGTCCTAATTGTCATATCATTTCATAGGACACTTTAATTGTGAATCTTAAAATGGAACTTTATAAGACATTTTACGGTTTAGTGTCGCTTTATGTGTTTATTGAATAAGACACTTTATAAATAAGTGTTATAAAATATACTATCACATGACATTCATTTGTCCTAGTCATGTTAGATCGAAACATAATAAGACACTTTATATTTAGGTCATATTAATCTAAGTTTTTAGGAGATGTTGATTGTTTAATAAGATGAATGAGTTTTTTGTGTCTTAATTATTATAAAAGGGACTTATGAGAATTGAATTTGGTGATGTTATGACATTGCTATAGAATAATATGATTTTTATTTGTAACTTTCCTTATCGGTGTCGTACTTAAAGAGATAACACATGAATCATAATATTTTGTATTCTGTTTTTAGTAATTATATATGAGCTTAGTTCTTCGAGTTATTTTTTTATGTTTTTATGCAGTTCTAATAATGGTTAAAACCATACATGAACATAGAATAAAAAGGTGTATTTTTAATAAAAGAAAAGTCATCCTTAGTCAATTATGAATTCGTCGTATTGTCTAAACGAGTTTTGATACTTGTCGCTACAATAGGACATAATCTACATAGTGGTAATCGAATAAAGGGTGATATAATATAATGCAACCATATAATTACAAATCTTGGCAATGTTCTTCGGTACCAACGAGCATGGGTGGGTCGCGCGTTGCAGCAGTGAATGAGAATGAGGTTGTCGCATTGCATACATTTTGTTATATATACTCCGTACATCGGTACGTGGTCAAAGTTTCGTTGGATAAAAGCATTTAGTTGTACATTCATGCATAGAGGTTTCTTAATGTTTAGTTAAATACAATATTTTTACATGACTTCTCTTATCTAGTTAAACTGCAATAATAGCCATGGATAGTATCATCAATCACATGTAAAAAACACATGACATAATAAACTGCAATAATAAACAAATAAGGTAGCAACTGAAAGCAAATCAAAAGAACACATATTACAAAACATTATATACTGCAATCGACAACCTAAATCCAAGATAACAATCAGCTAATAACTTATAAAGTACAAAAATACGTGTTTCACAGGAAGAGTTTCCAGAGGCATCACCTATAACAGCAAGATAAAATAATCTATATCAAAAAAATCTCTCAAATTAACACAACTACAAACCAATATTAGAATAAGCGCAATACAACTATCATACCAGCAAGGACAATGAATGAACGTGGCATAAAGCTCATAACACCAAAGCAGAAACTATCCACGAACCAGATTTTCGATGTGATTGACAAATCGATTAATTAGTGAAAAAATTTTTGTAGTGGCTGTTGCGAATATATATTATCAGGTTTCATATATGTTAGCACATGAGGAGTCAACAAAAATTGATGATAATGCAAAGAAGATGAGTTCTAGTTCGAATGGGAATCAAGATAATGAATCTGGTAAACATGAAAATAATGTTTTCGCGAATATGCACAATTAAGGGGTGAATTCTTTAGCAGATGAGGAATCGTCGAATAAAACTGGCGATCATGCATTTTCCTCCAAATACACAAACTGACTGCTAAATCGGCCAGATGCACATATCAAAGTCAGGTTAGAAGTTATGGTGAACCTAAAAGGGAAGAAAGGTAACAAAATTAAATTTGAAGACTTCATATCATAACCTAGATTAAAGAAAATTCACGCATTATTCCCAGTCATGTAATCCTTTTGCACGAGGTTAAACAACCATCTCATAAAATCAGTTAAGAAATGTGTAAAAGATGCCTTATGGATAAACAAATTCTCGCATTATTCCCAGTCATGACTACCACAAACATCAACATGCCTTGTGGATAAAAGATGATAAGTTGGTCAGTCACAAGAAAAAAAAATGTGTAAAATCAAACCTTTCAGCATATATAATGCTTTCTCTACAATGCTCTGAAACACAAAACACAACAACACTGTATGTAGAAAACAAATCACATAAACCACTTAAGAGACGAACAAAGAGATAATAAGAAGACGCGGAGCTTTTACCTGTTAGCAAACACTACAAATCCGTAACATTTGCCTAATGTAATCTTCACATGAATTAGTTCACCAAAGTGGCCAAAGACCTGCCTCAACGCTTCACCAACAAATATATATAACATGAACGTATAAAGTTAACTGGTGAACAAAGCTACACTACCACAAACTGAAGACAAAATACCCACAGTTATATGGTTTGGATCACTCTCTCACTGATATCCTTCAGCATTATGGTAGGGAGCTGCACGACAAAAAATGATCAGAATATAAAAATCTAAATAAGTAAATAATGAGGTTTTAAACTGAATCATGGTTATCACTTCATAAATCAATGAATTAACTATGATTTATGATTCAACTCGGACAGTAAGTACAGCAATAACATGGATAAATTATAAATGAAATAAGTGAATAAATTGTCAATGAATATTTCGAATTGAAATAACCTAGGTTTAAAGCTCATACCTTTATGAATATGAGGCGTACCAAAATCGAACCGCCTCTCCCATTTGAGGTGTACGTTTTAATTGGCCTTTGAGGCGGACGTTTCAAAACGGAATATTCGAAAATCGCATTGAGGCGCGCCTCAAGGCGTACGAGGCGACCGTTTTTTTAAACCATGCTTTCGATGATTCGAGGCAATAACGATTGTGTTCATGATTTCTGCAGCAGCTGTGATTCGATTAGATGAAAATTGAAGATCGACTCCATATCGACTCCATAGATGACGATAATTTTAGGGATTTTAAGGAGAGAAAAAAGTTTAGGATGGATAGAATTTTGGGGAAAAAAGGAGGCAATTCTCCCACCAAGTTTTTTTTATTAATTTCTGAATGGAACAGGGACACCAAAAAAGATTATTAGACCACTCCCTATAGTCAGTTACCCGCTAGTTATCCGTCATTACCCGTAATGAACCATAGGCACAGATTAGTTACCCGCCTTCACCATAGATTTGGCGAAAGGTATAAACAATGCCAACAACTTAAATGTCTTAGGAAGTGAGGAAGATTTCTAAGCCCCAATTTAATGCATGACCTGGAATTTAAAGTGAAGAGAAAATTTGTTTAGAGTGTGAGTTTTCAGGTTGCACGATTTACTTATGATTTCAATAAATTTATCTCTCGAGTACTAGCAGCGCCAAATAAACAGGAAGGTCAAGTGCATGTCCAACTGATACTCAGTCACTTACACAAAGAGAATATTAAAAATGTCAGTAGGTTGGTTACATACTTGAATCATGAATAAGTGTTATATCTTTTTGCATACGCATGAAATCAACTTATTTCATCATGGCTAGCCCATCAGAGTATTATAAAATAATAAAATTAAATCAAGTTAAAAGTATGTGAACAGGCCGGAGAGATATATTTCATACGTCTTAACGTCGAGTGCAACGAATGGAAATAGTCTTTCAGGAAGAATATGAGCAATGAACTCAAAGAAATAAAATAATTAAAAAAACACCATTCGACATATCATAATATAATGACAGTAAGTATTGTTCCTGTTCATTTTAAAAGTTACTAAATTCATCTCCATATTGTAAAAAGTATCGCACCTGATCAACACGTCTAAACCCGTAGATGATCTTGCAACTCATCTGTCGGAAAGGACTTCAATGAAATATGAGAATCAGACTATAAATAGATAACATAAACCATATAAAGTCAGAACGAAACAGTGAGTGAACATATCTAAATGCATACAAGATAATGCCATTGTAAGCAATATGTGGAGACATGTAAACAACACCTCCTTAGTTCATTAACTAACCTCAATCAAAATTACGAATTTGTAATTAACTGAAGCTCGGAATAAAAGCTACTTGAAAATATGTCAGCACGTAATATATACCAAATCAATGATTTACTGAAAATGAACAGAAACAAGTGTGCTGTTAAGATCTTGGTGATAGGTGGAATTGTGGATAAGTTCTCACACTTTGTTAAGAGGCATCTGCATCATTATTTGTCATACAAAACCAGAATAACTATCAGGAGCTGCTAAATAGGTATACAAAACTTGTGTAAACAAATATATAACAAGCCACTAGTTCATAAGGTACAATTTTTTTGTTGCTATGCAAAAGATAAGAATGAGTACTACAGATATAATATAATGGCGTCGTTGTACCTATGATATTGGACGGGACGATAATATTCACCTTATATTTCACTAAAACCTAACAAAAGTCACATAATTCCAACATATACTTACAAATCTAATAAAGGTACCTGCTTTGCTCGCTTTCCGAAAACGAACAACATAGCTCAGTCACATTACTTTCTTCACTGCCATTAGAACCAACAATAGCTGAAAACTTTGTTCAATAGTTTTAAATTCAGATTAATTCGTCAACAAACAAAATTAAAACATGAATAAAATGAAACTAAAATTTTGTGACGAAACCCTAACCTTAAATGGAGCAACGCGTCGTTCACCGGCGCAAGATTTAAAATTCATCATCACTATTTCTTTAATGAAAAGTCACGGTATTGATTCCGGTTTATTCGAAGGAGTTGAGTTGTAATCAGTTGACATGAACAGATATGAACTCATTAGCGGTATCCATCACTTCGCCCTAATTTTACAAGTTAGTTTCACAATTTTCATTACTTCGCCCTAATTTTACAAGTTAGTTTCACAATTTTGAAAATTATTTCGAAATTTGGGATAGTTAGTTGTGCTAAGATTGATGATGTTTAGTACATGACGGATTCAGATTTTTATGTATGGAACAAATATATAATAATAATTTAATTAATAATTACTATTACTATTATTATTCCTGATATAACTAACAGACAAAATTTGTCTTATTAGTTATGAACAGTACTATTTAACATTTCATTTTTCACACACCCAACCCCTTAATTTTCATTAAAATACAAATTGAACCCCCCCTTTTTCATTTCATTTTTCACACACTCAACCCCTTAACTTTCATTAAATACAAATCGAACCCCCCAATTTTATACCTATATTCTAAAATATTATTTATCCCATCACTAACACTAAAAATATTGAATAATAACACTCACCACACTACTACTGTGCTACTTTTTTTTTCTCAAACGATAAAAAGGCAACTTTCATAAAAGGAACAACCCTTCAATGCTATCAAAAGATGTCGAAAAATATTCTTTTTTACAAAATAGATCAATTAACTTTAAAAAAAACCGAACGCTAAAAGAAGCAACTTTCACAAAGGAACAACCCTTCAATGTTAGATGTCGAAATTTTTTTTTTTACAAAATAGATCAACATTTTTTTTTTTACCTCGCATTCAAAACGGAGCCTCGGCGCGAAGCGAGGGCTCCACAACTAAGTATTACAATTAGGCAAAAGTTTTTCACTGTTCATCGACAGTTAATGGCTTTTTGGTACTTTCACAGCAGCAGTCAGGGTTATTTTCGCCTTTACGCCATTTAGCACCATGCTATTATTTCATTACTAGCCTTTAAGAGCCCGTGCGTTGCACGGCGGGCTCTAATAATACTAACTATTAAATCAAAACGAACTTATCAACATTATCAAAGCCACATTAATATAAGACATCATACTTGATAATAAAACAAACAATGTTTTTCATTCAACCAATGCATTTAAGTTTTAGTAATGATTGTGTTAAACATTAATATAGATAGAAAGCACGTTCATTAAAGTTGCTTGAAAGACGATGAGGGTTATATGCATTACGATGTCTCGAATCTTTAAAAAAAAGATAGTTTGAGCAATTTGCCATCAAATCAAATGAATGCGAGAAGAATTAATGTTATAGTAATACACCTTTTATTGAAATTGGAGACCCGACTGTTTTTAACTTGTTGAGTTTCAAAGAAGATAGCCCGTGCCAAAAACCCTCATCCACATAACTCTGAAACGGTGCGAATTGTAAAGAAAAAGCGTACACTAATAGAGTCTGCATGTAGTTGTAAATCAAACACAATATGAGCCAAACAATATGTTAAGGATCAAAAATCTATACCTTATTAGGACTGACCCTTACTCTTATTGATGATCATGGCGTGTAACAGTTTGATTGGAAACTGTTTGTGGCTGAAAACGAAGGGTAGTCATTGTCTTATGAATGATGGTCATTCGTGGTATGTGAACTTTTTCGCCTATTCGTGCGTCTGTAATAATATCAGCTTCAACTAACTTGGAATACGGCTGAGCATAAAAATGCCGATAAGAAACCGTAGTAGAAAACGTTGGATGACCAACTGAAAACGACCCAATATATCAGTAGTCGGAAGTCAACATTACAATTGCAAAAAAAAATAACGCAAGCAGTTACTTGACTAAATGTTCAAAAGATATTTCGATGTGCTTTACACAAAACTTGGTTTTAAATGATTACATAATAGTATAAAAAATCACACACACACATCTAGACAATAACTTGTACCCGTTGAAAGTCATATAAATGACGTCATGCTACCCAATGATTACTTGATTTATTTTCGATACATGTAATCACCCATTTGGACCCGTCACTTACCGCACATTTTTCCAGATCTAAAACAGAGTTATATAGGTTATGTAATGTACCTTTTCCAGCAGATAGATTGTTTAATAATTCAAGCAATCTTTCATGGTTCTTTGCCAATATAACTTGAATTTCTCGAGGCTTATTAGAATTAGCCACAAAGATCTGCAAGTAAAAAATTATTATAAGAACAAAAAAAAAAAAAAAAACTATTCTTTAAGTGGAATTTAAGAAATGAAATGCAAAGTAACAGTTAACATGTGAGTTCTTCTAAGTTTTTATTTTTTTATTTGTTGATTCATAATTCAATTTGCAGTAACTTTAATTGACAATCAAATACCTTAAATATGTGGAATGCAGATATCTGAATGTTTTTGCTTGAATCCTGTCAGAAACGATAACAGACAGAGCCCGTAAACTTCTCAAAGATAACTACTAATGCAAAATATATGCAGTTCACTTAGAATGATACACTCGGAAAAGTAGCCAAAAAACCTAAAGCTAAAACAGATGAACATCAATATGATAATTAGACCTAACAATTGAAAAATAAGATATTGTAAATATGAAGCATTGTCAAGTTAGGGTACGAAAACTGAACATTACTACCGCCGCTACAACCACAACCGGCATTAGCAACATCATAATGATACACTCGGAAAAAAAAACCCAAAATATTTAACAGATTACGTACCAACATGCGATTTCCGACGAAGAAACAACCATTCAGATGAACAGAATCTGGAATCTGACAACGAAAGTCGAAGAAAAAACCACAAAAGCTTTAACATGCTACATACCAACATCAGATTCAACAAATATAATCAAATCATAATATAGTAACGAATCTTAATCAAATCAGTGTCACATGTTTGAAATCATTGAAGTATGTGTGACAACCCGGAAATTTCCAACCAAATTTAAACTTTAATCTTTATATGTTTCCGACACGATAAGCAATATTTGTTAAGTTAATTTTCAAGAATTTTAAACTATGTTCATACATTCATTCAACCTCGACCAAGTTCCAACGATTCACGAACCATTAAACGAATATGATTATATATGTATATGTGTATATATATTATAACTTGAAACGTAAACAAAATATTAGATTAAATACTTTATATGATTGTATCTGTTTCAAAATGTTTATCAATGGAATTAGAAAATAAGATCAAATGATTGAATTATCAGATATATTAAATTATGATTACAAGTCTCTGTTGAAAGGCCCACGTTGATTTGAGAAATCTTTCCATTTTAACAATATTCGGAAAATGGTAAAGTGATTTATAAATAAGAACAAATTGTCAATCATTGAGAACTAGACAAAGGATAGTGGAAGATTGAATCTCATAAAGACTCGATTGATCTATTTAGTTTCAAACGTACAAAAACGTTTTCAGTTTAAAAAGAACTTTATTATTAAAACGTATATAACTTTTATAAATATCTAGAACCACTTTTGACAACTCATTACTTAACTAGTATGATAAAGATAACGATATTTATATTTTATTTTATTAAATATATATAACGATTTAAATTAATATTATATATGTAGTGACCCGTCTTAATCCATCTGGACGAAGTCACCAACATCTGGTTCCATTGCGATGATCGACTCCAAATAATGTCATGAACGACTCCATGTAATATGAGCAAATGCACAGCGGAAGGTTTCTTTCACACCTGAGAATAAACATGCTTTCAAGTGTCAACCAAAAGGTTGGTGAGTTCATAGGTTTATCTTAATACAATAAAATTCATCATTTTGATAGACCACAAAATTTAAATGCTGCATGGTACAAATGGGCCCGAATCCTATACCCACCTGTAATGTACATGCTATATCTTTTAAATACAGTACATCTTTCTCGTGTACGAAACCATTTTCATAAATTATAGTAACCGTACACATATCTCGTGCACAAAAATAACATACACATAACCTGTGTATAAAATCATTCTCTCGATATATAACATTCACATCAACTGGTGGCAATTATCATGTCCACATAATTCAATGGTGGCAATTATCATGTCCACATAATTCAATGGTGGCAATTATCATATCCACATAATTCAATGGTGGCATTTATCATGTCCACATAATTCAATAATAATTCGCAGAACTTCTGTCTGCATAATAATTCATTCGAGGAATGTTTTGCTTGTGTCTATCTCGTCAAATATTTATAAAAACATTTCATGTATTCACAGTTCAAAATATATTTCAAAAGCATTTAATAAAGCAGTTGTAAAAGCAGCGCATGTATTCTCAGTCCCAAAAATGTAAAGAGTAAAAGGGAGCAAATGAACTCACGCATATAAATATTGTAAAACAGTTAATAAAGCATTTGCATGTATTCTCAGCCCAAAACGTAAAGAGTAAAAGGGAGCAAATGAACTCACAATACTGTATTTTGTAGTACAAATACATATGACGATATTGAACAATGCAGGGTTGGCCTCGGATTCACGAACCTATATCATTTATATATATTAACACATATACTAACAAATAAACAAGTATATATATTAATATTAATTACTATACTTGTTATAATAATAATTTATATGTTATTTTAATTAATTGCAACTATTATATTAATAATCTATATGTTTCATATATTCATTTTATATATTTAAAATAAATAAAAATATGAATTTTGTTTTATTATATGTATTAAATATATTTTTGTATATATATCTATATCGTTTGTTTGTTAAAATTATAATAATACTAAAATAATATTAGTAATGATAAAAATAATATTAATGATAATAAGGTTAAAAATGATTCTTTTAATAAAAATGATAAAAATGATAACTTTAATAAAAAATGACACTTTTTTAATAAAAATGTTAAATTTAATAATAATGAATTCTAATAATAATAACTACTAAAATAATGATTTTACTAATAATAATAATGATACTAATATTTATATTATAACTATAATGATAATACTAATATAGTTAGTAATAATAACTAACATAATAATGATAATGATATAACCTAATATAGTTAGTAATAATAACTAATATAATAATGATAATGATATAACCTGTATTAGTGTTAATAATAATAATAATAATAATAATAATAATAATAATAATAATAATAATAATAATAATAATAATAATAATAATAATAATAATAATAATAATAAATATAAATATGAAAACTACCTTTAAAGGCTAAAAAAAATGAACCGCCAGAACCAAGACTCGAACCCGCGACCTCTTGTTCAAGAAACACACGCCCAACCATTGAACCGCTCATACTTTCTTGAATTAATTCGCGTATATAATTATATAACATATATAAATTGTTTATCATTATCGACATCATCTTCCACTGCATCATCCTCACCATCATCCCCGTACATCTATCTTCATTAACAATATTATCGAATCTATACATCATAACATCATCCCAAATTTGTCACTATTTATCATCGTTACTATCTTCACCGTGCATCACCCGTCATCCTCTTCATTTCATTCGTAAACAGTAACAGAATGGTAATGATATGATTTGGTGGTGTTGTGGGTGTGTGATAGGTTCAACCATTGGTAACAAGGATAGCTCGAAGAACAACAACCATGGCCAAGGTGTTCGGTAAAAAAAAAAAATTGAGCAGTATCATGATCGGGGAAAAAAAAATGGCAGCAACAAAAGTTTATGGGCTTAGCTTATGAGATGGGCTTATGATTTAGTCTATTTAATTGAGTGGGCTTAATTTATGCAATAGATTTAAGTTATCATACAAGTGGATTTCGATTTGCTAAAAGAAAAGGAACGTAACAGGAATAGCAAGTTGTAGGAATCGTGCATATAACAACATCAATCATCCTCATGACTGTCACCATCATCCTCATTCAAATAATCACCATCATTATTAATTCCATCCATCATCATTTTATATTTAATTTTTCATATATCATAATAATATAAACTCATTAACATATTCATTAATTTAATAGAAACAGAAAAGAGTGTACTGCAGCAGCAGCCGGAGTGAAGAAAGAAAAAGAAGTCGCAGCAGTCTTGCTGTTCGTATGATGTTTGCTGTTGGGTTGCTACGGTTATATGATCCGGAAGTATTCTTGCGTGGGTTTACAACATGGGCAGTTGACCTGTTTTGGTTACACAGAAACAACAGCGAATTTCACGAGCCACATCACAACATCATCATTTATTCATAATCGTCACCTTTCGCGTTTACAATCCAACAGAAAATAGCGAGTAGTAGTAATGTATGGTGGCGTTTTGGGGTGATTTAGGGTGATGGTTTGCGACAGTAACCAGGAACACATCATCACTGCTTTGGCGACTGTTTAGTATGGAAACAATATGTTAGTGGTTTTAATATGGTTAATCAATAACCGGGATAGAAAATAGAAACAAATAATTGACACATGGATCGTGATCGGGTATGATTGTTTGATGGTAAATGGAACCGAGAATTGGTGGCGGTTTATGTCGATAATAGAAACATAAATGGTTTCATGGGTTAATCTTGGTGGTGATGGTAAGTTGATCAAGAAGGTGATAGGTTAATGGTGATCAAAGGTGGTAGGTTTGACTGTAGGTTTGATGATGGCCGTGGTAAAGTGATAAAGATGGAGGAGAAGAAGTGATAATAGCGAATGGGTGTTTTTGTGTACATGTGTATGCATGCTATATACATATATAGGTGTGTATGCGTGTGGTTAACTTGATGGTTTGAGCACATTTAACAGAAGGCGATCATTGGAGATATGAGGTGATAAAAGTAAATTGACACACTAGTGGAAAAGGAATAGTTGGGATTTGGAAATCGATGCATGTATATTATATGTCTATGTAATTATATATAGAGAAAAGATGTGGTCCATATTATATACATATTGTTTATTTAAAGAGACAGTGATTAGGTGATACCAAAAAGAAAACAGTGAGCCATCATGAATTTTGTCAATATTCAGTCGACGTTTATATTTTACAGATATTATCTCGTGGTCCCTTGCTAAACAGTTAATATATAAAAGTGTTCCTAAAAATTCCAAGATTTTAAATTAACTATATTTATTTATATTGGTAATTATAGTATAAAATTCGATCATTAATTTATTAAATAAAAATTACATCAACTGTCCCTCTCAACTTTTGGTAAAATATGAAAAGTGTTGAAATTTGTTAATTAGCTTCTAAATATATTTTTAATAAGCCTAAAATTTATATAGCTCATTTTCGGATCACCGTTTATTTTAAAATCACATAAGTTTGTTTATAACTTGTTTATTATCAATTGAATGATAATTGAGTGTTACTTATAATTTTCCAACTAAATTCGAAACTATATGTATATATTCAATATACTTTATTTATATATATAGATACTTCTTAAATAATAATAATTATAATATCCTATTTTTATTTTACTTTACATAAATAAATTTCAGTAACAACAACATACAATACTTCAGATTATATTTCGAATTATTATTTATATATACATATACATACACATATATCTATTTACAATTAATTGTTCGTGAATCGTCGAGAGCAGTCGAAGGTCAATTGAATATATGAACATCGTTTCAAAATTTTCTAGACTCAACAATACATACTTTGCTTATCGTATCGAAATCATATAAAGATTAAGTTTAAATTTAGTCGGAAATTCCCGGGTCGTCACAGTACCTACCCGTTAAAGAAATTTCGTCCCGAAATTTGAGTGAGGTGGTCATGGCTAACAATAAAAATGTTTTCATGACGAATATGAGTTGATAAGTAGAGTTTTATCATCATTGAGTAATATGGATAAAACAATTCGATTATTCGAAGAGTACGAGTGAAGCTATCACTAAAGAGTGAAATGAATATTTGCATGTTCGTCTTAACCGGTGACGCAGTCACGGTTGATTTCCGGAATTCAAAGGGTTTAGAGGAAATCTTCGAAATCTAAAAGATTTGATTCTTCAGCGAATAAGGAATTAAGATCTCTATAATTAAATACGATGATCTGCCTCGATTACTCTGTCTGATATTTCCATTATAAATTAAACTTTTTCCATTCCATTATTTTCACCATTCCTATACTTTCTTTCTTAGTTCTTACATCCAAAAGATTTCGAAAATGCTTAATCCCGTTCTAATCCTTATCCTTATCCTTACTATCGTAACAATCATTCTCCTTTTTCAACTTCCACCGGAGGAATCTGTTTTCTTCTACTTCGCCCTTGAGGTGATACTATTCTTAATTATACCGTGTCTTTAAATTGCTATTCGTATTAATATCCACGGTTTGTAATTCCTGTGTTGTTGTTGGGCTTTATATTTTCTCTTATATTTTGGAGCTCTTTGCCTTTTTATTCTCTTCTCGATTTCTAGTAAAGCGAGTAACGGTCCAGAATTCGTAAGTATGGAACTTCGGATGAATTTAATGTTCTAAACAATAAAGAACGTAATCGCACGATTTGATTTGTCAAATTACCCAAATTCAAGAGAAATGATAGAACTATCAAGAAAATATGTTCTTGATATGTTTACAGATTAGATAGAAGGTAAGAGTCGTGTAACATGGCACATGATGACGGTATGATCTGTGAATCATCACGTTCCATTAGAAACTCAGCATGACTTACTGTAATATAATCGCATTGATCAAGTGTCATTATATTATACTAACTCATGCATCAATTTCCAACACTACTCCAAAATCATTCATAATTCAAAGTCGAATTTAAAAAAAAAAATTTAGAAAATAAAGTAGTTTCCTTTATGATGTAATATAGATAGCACGAAGAGATAAATAATTTTGGACGAGAATATTTATGAAAATATCTTCAGAAATATCGGAGATATTTATGTTGATATTTTGGAATTTCTAAGTTCGATGGTTGATGAAGAAAGATTTTTCGCAAAATTTTAACATGAGTACGGAGCAAGATATTCGTTGAAGGTTTCATCGGATCCAGAATTACCTGGTTTCTTTGAATATAGGGTATGGTCCTTGTATTTGTCCTTGGTCTCCTTCTTGGTTAGATTAATCCGTTTTCCAATTCTAACTTTTCTGAGCTTTTCCAACATACTATTCTTTATCATCAAACTTCCGACGATTTAGTTCATTTACGGTTGTCTACAATTTTTGCTGCTTCATTCAGCTTTTTCAAAGTTCCATGTATTGATTCGTAGGCTGGGTGCTTTTCAAAATTTCAGAATTGAAGATCGTAATTCTATGAGATAATTGTTATATGTATACATATAACTATTAATGTAGAAATGCTACTAGATTCGAAATACTGATTGCTGATTCTCGGTAATTGGTATGGCAATTCTCGTTACAAGATGTGGATGAGTATATGAATAGGGTTTCAATGAATATAATGATTTTTCGGAAAGTCCAAATTCATTGAAGTTGCTGGTAAGTTTTACTGCTAATGTGGTGGAATATAAACAGTTCCCCGGTAACGATGACGACAGGCAAACTTATATATCGAGGTTATAATAAGGCTAATTCGGATGGAAGTCGAGGTTGACTTGATGGAGCTGTGACAAATTTGGCTAATTTGAAAAGAGTTACAATGTTATTTTCGGTAATAACAATGCCAAAGGAGCTAGCACAGACACGTGTTAAACGTTTACGCAGGTTCCGAGTGTTTTCAGATGCATAACTGTATGCATAAATCTTTCCTTTCGTAGATGAAGTGCGGTTGATTCATTCTCCCGATTGAGGTGTTTTCAAGAATCATGAAAGGTTTGAATCGCAGATTGTAATTGTCAAGATACAAATGAGGTTTAAGATGAAATCAAGTGGCAAACTTGAAGAGTTGTTTAGTTTCATATGTTGTAAACAATATTTTAATTTATTTTAATTATCCAATGTTGGTAGTCCACAGTCGATAGTCCACAGTTGACAGTCCAATAATTCATATATAATTTAATATATAATATTCAAATTAATTAATACTTATCGTGACCCGTGTACATGTCTCAGACTCGATCAGAACTCAAACTATATATATTATTGTAGAATCAACCTCAACCCTGTATAGAGAACTCGATCATTACTGCATATAGAGTGTCTATGGTGATTCCAAATAATATATATAGATGTGTCGATATGATATGTCAAAACTTTGTATACGTGTCCCGATATTTAAAGTGCGTAAAAATAAATAACAGAAATTAAATGACGATAAATAAAGTGCGTAAAGTAAATAACAGAAATTAAATAACGATAAAAAAAATTGCGAGAATGTAAATTGCGATAATTAAATTGCGATAAATAAATTGCGATAAATAAATTGCGATAAATAAAATGTAATCAGTTAGCTAGGAACAGTTAGCTAGGATTTTGTTAGCGTGGATTCTTAACAAAATTTCTCATAGTTAATTTGTTTGTTTCTAACAAAATTTATTTTGTCCAATGTTTTCTTCATTATGCCACTTGTTGGATTCTGATAAGTCAAAATCCAAATATGAAATCGAATGGAAATGGTTATTCTGCGGTGAACGGATTCGTATAGCTGTCGATGTAAGTAGGATAGTAAATGACTGTTGAATCATATTCGAAGAATGTACAGTGTAACTTATTAATGTGAAATCTACATATTCCTCGGGTATTACCTACCCGTTAAAATATTTTCACCATTAACGCTTTGTACAAAAGATTTTTTTTTTAATTACAATCTTTATGAAAATGAAAATATACTTACATATATATATTTTCTTCAGATGTAATTATGGATTTAATGAGTTAATATGATATTAATCTCATTTGGTTTAACGTCCGAACTAGAATACATAATCTCTAAAATATTAGAGATTACATAATCGCCATGAAGAACGAAGATAATTGATGTAGAACGATACGTAGAACGATGTTTATACACGAGGTATAGGATGAGATTTTGAGTCATGGATTGTTGATGGTATTGATGTTGCTGGTGCTGTTGCTGAAGCTGGTACGTTTTGCACTATATGTTCCAAAGCTACAACTCGAACGCGAAGCTCGTTGACTCATTTCTCCGGGATGATTGTCGGTAAGAACGGGCGAATGAATAAGGTTTAGAATTTGAGATTGTATTTAATCGTGACGAGATACTTTAGAAATGAGTGAGAAAATGGTGTTTCGAATAGGTTCGTCGGTAAGTGCTTCTGGTTCATCGCCAAGAGGTGAATTCGGTCGATGAAAAGGATCACCTTATTCTTGTCTCCAATGATTAAGTAGACTACGAACCCATCAGATGAATTGGGGATGGCTGACTGATTGATTCATTCTGGTGACACCGATTTCGAAGCTTAGATGAATATCCATGTCAGAATAGCTATCGGAATCTAAGGGACTCGAACTAGTTGAGGGATTCATCTTGTATGATCAGATGAAGGATTTTTTGATAAGAATTAGATTATAGGATGTAGATTAGTACCCTGCAATACATAATTTAAATATGCATATATAATACTAAAATCTCATAAGTTACAGAGGAATCTACGGAAATTGTCAGGCAAAGTCTACAGTAACAGATATGCTAAGATATGAATTAGCAGATACGCTAAGATACGAATTTTGTCTATACACTATTCATGCAATCATTGCAGTAAGATTGGTCTAGACTAAGAATGATAAGCAGGTAATTTCCTAAGGATGATAAACAGATGATTTCCGATAAAAATGATAAGCAAAACTTTTGACATGCAGACACGGTCGAAGTCCAGACTTACTAATGCATCCTAACGACTATCAGTTAGACACACTAATGCAAGACCTGGTTCACTAAGACCACCGCTCTGATACCACCTGTAGTGACCCGTCCTAATCCATCTGGACGAAGTCACCAACATCTGGTTCCATTGCGATGATCGACTCCAAATAATGTCATGAACGACTCCATGTAATATGAGCAAATGCACAGCGGAAGGTTTCTTTCACACCTGAGAATAAACATGCTTTCAAGTGTCAACCAAAAGGTTGGTGAGTTCATAGGTGTATCTTAAAACAATAAAATTCATCATTTTGATAGACCACAAAATTTAAATGCTGCATGGTACAAATGGGCCCGAATCCTATACCCACCTGTAATGTACATGCTATATCTTTTAAATACAGTACATCTTTCTCGTGTACGAAACCATTTTCATAAATCATAGTAACCGTACACATATCTCGTGCACAAAAATAACATACACATAACCTGTGTATAAAATCATTCTCTCGATATATAACATTCACATCAACTGGTGGCAATTATCATGTCCACATAATTCAATGGTGGCAATTATCATGTCCACATAATTCAATGGTGGCAATTATCATATCCACATAATTCAATGGTGGCATTTATCATGTCCACATAATTCAATAATAATTCGCAGAACTTCTGTCTGCATAATAATTCATTCGAGGAATGTTTTGCTTGTGTCTATCTCGTCAAATATTTATTAAAACATTTCATGTATTCACAGTTCAAAATATATTTCAAAAGAATTTAATAAAGCAGTTGTAAAAGCAGCGCATGTATTCTCAGTCCCAAAAATGTAAAGAGTAAAAGGGAGCAAATGAACTCACGCATATAAATATTGTAAAACAGTTAATAAAGCATTTGCATGTATTCTCAGCCCAAAACGTAAAGAGTAAAAGGGAGCAAATGAACTCACAATACTGTATTTTGTAGTAAAAATACATATGACGATATTGAACAATGCAGGGTTGGCCTCGGATTCACGAACCTATATCATTTATATATATTAACACATATACTAACAAATAAACAAGTATATATATTAATATTAATTACTATACTTGTTATAATAATAATTTATATGTTATTTTAATTAATTGCAACTATTATATTAATAATCTATATGTTTCATATATTCATTTTATATATTTAAAATAAATAAAAATATGAATTTTGTTTTATTATATGTATTAAATATATTTTTGTATATATATCTATATCGTTTGTTTGTTAAAATTATAATAATACTAAAATAATATTAGTAATGATAAAAATAATATTAATGATAATAAGGTTAAAAATGATTCTTTTAATAAAAATGATAAAAATGATAACTTTAATAAAAAATGACACTTTTTAATAAAAATGTTAATTTTAATAATAATGAATTCTAATAATAATAACTACTAAAATAATGATTTTACTAATAATAATAATGATACTAATATTTATATTTATATTATAACTATAATGATAATACTAATAGTGTATCCCTGACTAGTGCTCGAGTGTTTAGGATTATGCATGCTTGTACTTTTGATATTGCCCTTAGACAGGTTAGGTTGAATCTTGAATTAGTTACACTTGCGGTTGAGATAAGGTATAAGATATGCATGTCTTTGGAAAGCTAGCGAAAAATTAAGAACTTTTCCTTTAGATATCGAATGGTTTCGATGAACGGATTAGAAGTTATAATCAATTGAATTTTCGATATTTTTATTAAAAATGATTATTATTATCGTCGTTTTTATCGTCGTTCTAGTTTTATCTTATTATTATGATTATTATTATCTTTATCAATAAAAGGGATTTATCATTAAAAATTGTTATTTTTTTATTATTACTATCGTTATTATCGTTAAAGTTATAATTAGTATTATTATTATTATCCAATTATTATTATTATTATTGTTATTAGTATTATTATTATTATTATTATCATTATTAATATATATATCATTATTTAAAAATGGTTATTGTTATTGTTATTATTATTATTACTATATTATCATTAAGATAATTATAAGTATTATCGTTAATAATGTTATAGTAACTATCATTATTAATATTAGTGTAATTAAAACAAATATTTGTAACACCTAATTATTGATTACTATTATTATCATTATTATGAACACGATATAAAAGACGATTAAAAGCTATTAAACGAAACGATTAGGAAATAATGAGTAAGAGTATCATGATGAAATTAAAATATTATAAGATATTGATTTAGATAAAATTATCGTTCTTATTATTTTATCATTACTATTATTATTAAAAGTATCGTTAGTATTAAAACTATCATTTTAACAAAAATTATCATTTTAATAGAAATGTCATTGTTACTATAAAATATCATTATTATTATTATTTTAAATAGAATTATTATTTTAAAGATAATATTAAAAATTATCGTAAATATTAAAGTTATCATAATTAGAATTATCGTTTTATCATAATGTCATCTTAGTAATTATAAATATTGATATTTTTATAATAATAATTATTATTACATAATAATACAACTTTTACTTACTATCATTATAGATATTATTTTATCAAATAAATATGTGATACAAACATATTTTACTACGTGTAATAACTTACTTTAATAATACATATCATATTATCTTTATGATATTAAATGAACCCTATAAATTTTATTACTTAATATATATAAAAGTATATTTTATTATATAAATTTAATATAAAATTTTATTTATTAATAAATAAATTATATTATTTACTCTAATAAATCTTTTAAAAATATTTAAAAATATAAAACGACGATATTTAAACTATATATTAATCATGTATAGATTTTTGGAACTTATTTTGAGTCAAATTTACTTTTGTTGACTTTTGCATATTAGTCTCGAGCATTAGGATTGTGGTACACTATGACTTGACCTAATTTGTTAGACAAATATTGACCAACACATAAATATATATAATTAATTTAGGTTCGTGAATCCGAGGCCAACCTTGCACTTGTTCAATGACGTTATATGTATTTTTACTACGAAATACAGTATGGTGAGTTTCATTTTCGTCCTTTTACTCTTTACATTTTTGGGGCTGAGAATACATGTAACTGTTTTATTAACTGTTTTACAATATTTATATGCGTGAGTTTCATTTGCCTTTTTACCCTTTATATTTTTGGGACTGAGAATACATGCGCTTTTATAAATGTTTGACGAAATAGACACAAGTAATTGAAACTACATTCTATGGTTGAATTATCGAAATCGAATATGCCCCTTTTTATTAAAGTCTGATAATCTAAGAATTAGGGAACAGACACCCTAATTGACGCGAATCCTAAAGATAGATCTATTGGGCCTAACAAACCCCATCCAAAGTACCGGATGCTTTAGTACTTCGAAATTTATATCATGTCCGAAGGAGGATCCCGGAATGATAGGGGATATTCTTATATGTATGTAGTTAATGTCGGTTACCAGGTATTCACCATATGAATGATTATTTTTGTCTCTATGCATGGGACGTATATTTATGAGAACTGGAAATGAAATTCTTGTGGTCTATTAAAATGATGGAAATAAATGATTATGATAAACTAATGAACTCACCAACCTTTTGGTTGACACTTTAAAGCATGTTTATTCTCAGGTGTTAAAGAAATCTTCCGCTGTGCATTTGCTTATTTTAAAGATATTACTTGGAGTCTTTCATAGTATATTTCGAAGAACGCTGCATTCGAGTCATTGAGTTCATCAAAGATTATTATTAAATCAATTTATAGTTGGATAGTGGATATTATGAAATGGTATGCATGCCTGTCAATTTTCGATGTAAAGAAAGTTTGTCTTTTAAAAATGAATGCAATGTTTGTAAAATGTGTCATATAGAGGTCAAATACCTCGCAATGTAATCAACTATTGTGAATCGTTTATAATGTATATGAACTGGTCCTTTCAGTATGCATATATATTGATTTCCTATTAAAAATTAAATTTCAGACACGTAAATTGACGAATATGTATAAACTAATACATATAGAAGATGAATAATACTGACCTACGCCCGTTTCCGATGGACCTTTGTTATAACTATTGCCACCAAAACGGCAGCCAAATCAGCCACCACCGCTGTGTCTGTCGGCTGAATCGGACACCGCTGCTGAACTAACTAAAACCAATTGTGTGGTGGTTCATTTATCAGGGTTATTCAATGTATAAAGATGCCTACTACAAAACATATGTTTACGCCATAGTAACCCGAATTCGAATCATAGCAGACCTGTTTCTACCACGTAACCCGAATTCGAATCATAGCAGACCTGTTACAAAATTTGTAAAATACCTAAATCATTCACGTAAAGCCACAAAATAGTAAGCAATATGGCTCAATGGCATAAACTACATACTTCCGGATATCAAAAGTTTAGGTTGTCAATGAGTTAAAATTTGATATTGGACATAGTTATAACAAATTTCAACTGTACATATTTTGTATCAAATTTAAAAGTGCCATAGCTTGAGACGTGTAAATCGAAGGGTAAAATCAAGGAGCATTAAAGGTTTAGATTCATATCACAATCAAACAAATAATCAAAATAAAGTAGAAAAACAAATTAGATGTGTTTAAAAACATATTCAATAACCCTAATAAAAAAAATCATTATTAACGAAAGTAAAAACCAGCGTATTTGTAAATAACAGAAAAAACAAAAATCGAACGAAGAACGAAGCCTACAACCACAAAATCGGAAAGAAGTCTTGAGCAATTTGAATTGGTACCTTTTTGCATAGCCTAAATTGAAGATCAGCATCCGATATTACTTGTTGTTATTCATGGGTTGGATTTAATTTTGCAGCCAGAAGGGATGATTAGGGTTTCAAACGCCTTCTGAAACCCTAATTGTTACACAAATCGTTCGTTTGATGGATGGATTTGATGAGAATGAAGGAATTTATGAATGAATCTGAAAAAAGGCGTAATTATGTGTGAGATAGTGATGCGATGAAAGGCTTGTTTGCAATCGATTGAAACACGTGGTATGTTTTTGTATTTTACCGGGGAAAAAAATTAAATTTAGGAAATTATGTGGTGTAGTACAAGTGTAAGTTTGGAAGTAGGTAACATTCGCTTCTCACACATCGTATGTGTAATCGCGCTTTATGTGATGTAGGGGATATACACCTGCCTCGCGTCTTCCAGAAACTTCTTCATACGGTTTCCATTTCCACCATCGTCTCCATCACCATCGCCATTGCCATCGCCATCAACATCGTCTTCTTCGTCTGTAACTCTCAGATTCACTATCACCAACATCGTCTCTGGCGTCATCTCTTTCCCAGATGCTTTCTTTGATTTGACGGTATGGTTGAAACGTTAGGGTTTTCAAATTATGCATTCTTTTTCGCTTCTGTTCCTCCATTTTTGAGTTTCAATTTAGGGTTTATCAATTTGTGAATTTAGGGTTTTGCATATATTTTTTTTTAGTTTATGGCTGATTATTAGAGTAAATTGACTAATTATTTTTTTGTCTTTGAGTGTTTATTATGCATTATAATTGCTGGCGGGTGTCGCTTCTTTCGTTATTTCAGATGATAAATATAATTCATATGATAATAAAGAAAAGAGCCAAAGTGAGATTTCATAAATTTTCATACAAATTTCGTTAATGTGGTTTTTTAATTGATTCAAATATGTTATCTTTATTAAGTTTTATTATTATTATTATTATTATTATTAAAATTAAAATATTAATTATTAACATTAATTTATTGAATTTTGTCTTTTATTAAGGTCCTAATATTGAGAAGACAAGTATTGGTGGTGGTGGGATCATGATAAGTATTAGTAGTTCAGGACAAGTATTGACGATCATGTGCGTTTGCTTCTAATGTTGTTTTTAACAAATCGATACGCAAATCTGCGAATTAGCACGTATACATTATTACATTTGTCATTGTGTCCCGCCTTTATCTATGGCTGCTGCTTTTTCCGTGTTGGGATTGCAGAAAGTTTCACGCCCCACACTCGAACTTTAGGAGATTAGTCTCATGTCTTCTCTGACTTACATTGATCTTATCAAGGGCTGAGGGTCTTGCAGCTTAAGAAAGATGCAGTGATACCTGGAATATGCTTTTCCTGTTTTTAACTAGCTTAATACGGTAATACATTTGACTATAGTTATTGTTACATACGTTTTACTTTCCCTTATGTTTCCTATTTCTCCCTGTACGTTATGGTATGTTTTGTTTGTTGTTGCACATTTGTGTTTGTCATCTTTGTGGTTCATGTTGATTGTGCTCCCAACTAATCTCTGTGCTCAATCTTAACAATAAAATTCCTCAAATGGCAGCTTCTCAATTAGTTATTAGGTAATGTTCTATACGCCACATTGTCATGTAATTTCTTAGAATGTATCTATATCTCATCTAGCATCTTGGCTTTGAAAAATTCATTTTTAGATCCTTAGGCTTATGGGTAATGCTTTTTAAGTGTGATATGTCAGTTCATAAGATGGGTAGTAATGATTTTGATACTTTATGAAGGTGTGTACTTCCAGTGTCTTAGATCTATTGGGCGGTGAGGTTTTTATATGTGTGTAAACTAAGATTTTTGAAAACAAAGGGTCAGGAAGAAGTGTTTTGATTACGTTCGTTTGTGGTGGTATTGTTGTTGGATAACTGATCAAATGGATTCAGCCATTTAGGTTAGAACTGAATGTTTTATTATATATTTGTAAAAATAATATACTTATTGGAGATGATTACAGATACTAAATACTTGAAAACAAAAAATCTGTTTTTAAATGAATGATGATTTATGTTTCATACAACTATGGTACATTTTTCATGAAATATAAACTGCTTCCTGTTAAACTAAGTCAGTTTACCTATTAGAGAAAGAGGTATAGGCCATATTAACCAAGAATTGTTCTACTTGCGTGTAAAAAAATTGCAGGGAATGTTGCTGCATTGCCTACGTTGTTGCTGCCACCACCGGTCCTCCTTCAAGTTTCCAATTTGTTTAATGTTCATTGTTTGATACCAATAAGAACTTAAGAATAGTGTAGTGATGAATGTTACATATGTTCACTAGGAAATTTCGCGCAACGCGCGGACTTCATCATAAAACTAATTGAGTTCTGCCGCCGCATCATCAGAATCTAAACAAATTTAGGTAGTTTGAGGAGTTATCAGGAAGCCGATGACCACCGCCGCTGCTAAATCCTCCGTTGTCGCTCTCGCTACTGCTACCACCGTCATCAACAGGTGCGGAATCTGCTATTGGATTAGCCATTTTCTTTATTACTTTCCGAGCCCGAGGGACTATTGCTGTAGAATCTATTAATGTTACCACCACCGGCACCACTTGACTCTGCTTGCAATCTCCATGTTTCAACCTACTGTAAGTTTACTCATCTGTTTTTTATTTTTTTTTATTTTACTTAATTTCACATAATATAATACATCGTGCTTTCGAGTGTTCGATTCATTTTATTATTCGGTCCCTTTATTGAGTTTGATTTACGTTTTAGGAACGTCATGTGTACTAGATTAACTGAAAAAAGGACTTGAAACCGAGACAACTTGGATTTCGCCCAATTACAGTTGGTAAGCGGAAACAAACGATTTGTAGGTAACAGAGACATCAACTGCTAATATTAGTTCGAATCAATTATCAGTGGTTTAATTGTTAGTTGGTTATTAGTTATTACCTATTAGTTGCAATCGACTATCAACGGCCTAACTGTTTGTTTATTTTTTTTTTTTTTTTTTTTTTTTTTTTTTTTTTTTTTTCGGTACATGTTTAAGTTGCTTCTTCCTTCTGAAGTTTTTGATGTTGAAAGGAAATTTGAGAGGTGCTTATTAATTGTTTATGTTATTTTATTAGTGTTAATATGATCGTTTTATATTTAAGAATTGTGAATTATGATTTTTGTTTCTGTTTGTAGGTTATTTGGTCAGCGTATGTTTTTCAAAGAGGAATTGTATAAATAGCTGATGTTAAAGCATGTTTATATATTGTATTAATGTATGATAGATATAGTTTGTCGTTTCTTTCTTTTTTATTACTCACGTTGTTCAATCTTTAAACATTAGCATCTGGTGCCGTACTTTTGCTGAAGAGATAAGAGAACACAAGAATCAGAAAACATAAAGCTTATTCCTATGCAAATGCTTCTCAACATAATTTTTTGTTATCCTTTCCTTAAACACGAGTTGAAGGTAATGCTTTAAAAAATATAATGGTTGTTGATCAATGATATGATATTAATTTACAACTATATTGGAATTTCCAGTTAGTCTGTTGTTTGCAATTTGCACAAAATCAGGTGACAAATACATTTGTTACTCTATAATTTCCCACTTTAAAATAGGCCAGTAGGGAAGCTAGATAGAGTTCACAAGGTGTTTTTTTAAGTTATAATGGATAATTTTTTTGTAAAGCTTCCAGGTTATGAAAGCATCTTTTTTCCTTCATGACGAGGATGATGACATTGACTTTCCGATTCATAAAAATTCAAGGTACTGGGTGCATACACTAATGACGATTTTGTTTAGCTATAGTTTATTTGCTTGCCCTAAATTGGTTGGTCATTTTCTGTTGGTTGCCATAACAGTATGTATATTACTTATTTGGAATCAGTTTGTAATAAGTACATGATGGCTTGATTCTGTTTTTGAAGTTGAATGTGAAGACGCCTTATTGGTTTGAAAATGGTAGTTCTATGTTCTTATAAAGCTTAATAGTAAAATAGTAATAGTAATCTATGAATGAGAGGTAGTTCTATGTTCTTATAAAGCTTAATAGTAAAATAGTAATAGTAATCTATGAATGAGAGGTAGTTTGTTTCACTTACACTGTTGAACATTTGTTATATGTAATCATAAATTTTTTAAGCTCATGTACTCCGGAGTTTGCTTTTGGAATACAACACGTTACAGAGATAATTATTCAAGTTTTAGGTAGTTAGGTAATTTGTACAGTTTTTTTTTTTTTTTTTTTTTTTTTTTTTAAACATAAAGATTGTGAATAATTGGCTTAAACTTGCAGCTACAATTAAGAGATCAAAGTGAAGTTTCAAGTGAAAACTATGATTGTACGTGATTGTGGTTGCTTTATATTTACTGATGTTCTCTTATGCAAAACCACATGATTTTGGTTGCTTTGTAGTTGCTTCACTGCTGTCTTTGGACTTGGCAGCGGTGGTGCCGAGTTTAGCTCTTTTCGTTGAACAACTTTTCCACCCCTGTTGATAAATGATTGTTGCTATTTGATAGATGAGGGAACCTAATGGTTAATAGTTACTATTAAGTGTACCTAAACAAGAAACACACTTCAGTATGTTCACCATATCCCTTTAAAAATTTTATTGTAATCCTTTACTAATTTTTATAATATGTCATACCTGTATTAACACATTTTCTCTTTAGTATAAATTTTTTCTCTGCAATGTGTTCATTTTATCTGAATTTATATGACATGATGAACTAATATAATATTGTATTAAAATATTATAGACCCATCTTGAACTACTCATTATGATATGTTTTTTAATATGCCATATATGTATTGACCCATTTACATTTACAGAGTACTATTTTATAGAATTTGAACTCATATATGTGGTGTTTGATTAATGTTTAATTGACTTACTTGTGCTATATCATACGCAAAATCTAAATGCTTATGTGAGAGATTTGTTTCATGAGATGATCCCGTCTATAATTTTAACTTTGGTTCCTTATGGGAGGTTTTTAACTATACAAAAGAAGCATATCTACCACCAGGTATACGATTCATATGTTTATAATTATTGCAAGTATCAGTCATATTCTAATAACAGTCTATATATATATTTTTTAAATTGTAAATATTGTTGGTTGTATTGTATTTGTTCCAATATATTTTTTTAGCATTTCCTTGATATGACTGGTTGGCCAAAACATACTGTCAAGAAAGTTTAGTACCTTTATTTGTAAATATTCATTCCTTATGCCAATTGCTTATAACTTTTCAATGATATTTGAAATTATTTGTAGGTTTTGCCAATTGGAGTCAATTGTAAATGATCTAAATTGGTGGTGTTAAATGGATAGCACATTAAACGGTAGGTTGTAATGATTTTGAAGTTAGCTTGGAGTGATGGGTTTGGGTGTAGATTGAGTTTAACTAAAAGAAACATGTCAAACAATACCCATGTGTTGTAAGTGAATTTTGAGACAAGAAATGTTATGGAATTACATTTGTACCACATTGTGTAGTATTGTGCAAAATATTGTAGAGTTGTTTGTTGATAATGTAAATATTTTATCATATAAGGAGTCATGGTAGTATACACAGGCTATGATATGATACATGTTTTGTTTATGTGGTTTGTAAATACTTCAACATGTTTTACACTATATTTTTTGACATAACCGGGTCACTAGTTTATATCCTTGTACTCCAGTTTAATTTTTTTCACACGGAGCATCAGATTCAAATTACGGGTCATTTGACATTTGACATCCAATTATATTTAGGGTTTCAAACTTTCACCCTCACTCCACGAAAAAAAAAAATCCTGCCGAATCATCCTCTCAAAATTTTCATCACGGATCTGTTTTCAGGATAAACGGATTGTAACGATTTATATTAATCTAACATGAAGAATCGTCAAAACAAATGCGTGTATCAAGTTTTTAAATCAGATCTGACGGATTCATCTTTGCATCATTACGATTTGTACTTCAGGTTCGTTAATTTCGACCTCAAATATGCCAATTTCATCTCCTAAACGACGACGCCTTCGATTATCACTTCTCGGTGACGTTTTTGGTTGTAGGTGCAAATAGGGTTTTGAAGATTCAATTTTCATCTGTCAAAATGATTTCACGATTCAGTAATCTAGAAGCAAACCAATATTCAGCAGCCGATTTCTTTTTGGTTGATCCTGAAATTTTTTCTGCTGAAAGGTAATATTAAATTTTACGGTTTTACTTTTTTCGTTTGTTTTGCTATCTATGGATTAGTTTTTATGGTGGTATATTTTACGGTTCTACTTTTTCCGTTTGTTTTGCTATCTATGGATCAGTTTTTATGGATCAGTTTTTATGGTGGTTATTGATTGTGGGATGGCTGATAACTTCAATCGTAGACTAGGAGACTAGGAGTTCGTGACAGGCGAGAAGCCTCAGCTTGCTTTGGTGAGTATTTTAATATATTTAACTAATTAATTAATTACTAACATTAACATTAGTATTAATTAATACTTTTATTTCGTTATTTTGTTTGCTGGAAGTCCTAAAACTTTAAAGTTGTAGGCCATCTTGTTAGTGGTGTTCACTTTAGCTGCATTATTTATTAGTTTCCATATGTAGGCTTTTGAAGATATGTTGCGTGACTCACAACAGATATTGATAGATATTGATGGTCACTATTGCAGTTGCTTCAAGGAAATTGGTTATGAATCTGAGGTGCTTCTTTTAATCTTTGTTGCTTCATTACAGTGAGGGTTCTTTAGTGCTTTCCGTGATTTCGTATGTATAATAAACGGACAGTATTAACTGTTTTAGAAACTAACGGCGAAATTGACAATCCTGTTACTTTTATCTCTAGCGGGTGAAATGGGTATGTTGAAAAAGTTAGCTAAAAGGAAAAGGGTCAAACAAGTCAACCCGTTAGAAAGTCCCAGCCATATGTTATGAATTTTTTTGTATCAATCTCAACATGGAAGTTTTTAGTTTATTTTGATTAAATCAGATTAGGTATTGTTATACATTTAATGGGTTTCACTTTGATTGTGTTGTGCAGCTGTCTCATGGGAAATTTTTATTCATACTCGTGTTCGTTGGATCTGATAAGATGTCCGGATTATGTTTCAATCGCCTTGTGGTTGCTGTGGTCCATGGTATCTTCATCGTATAAACCAAGTGTTTTCTTTTGTAGTCTTTTATATATTACATATAAGCTTTCTATACATGTTTCAAGGTATGTTCATGAGTATTTAAAATGGTTGTGTGATCAGATTTCTCTTTAGTGTTTCACATCATTTGATCTAATATAGAAATTTATTATAGTTTTTGTTTTAAACATTCATTTTTAGGGTCACAAGATCGGGATCATTTTTAAAGTTGATTGTCGTGGTTTAGTTAGATTTGGGCTTGGTTGTATGGGGTCTTAAAGGTGAGATGATAATTGATACTGTGCCAGATACTGGTAAACAAGAAAGACGTTATCTGATTTATGATCTGATGGCAATTAATCAAATCTCTATCACTGAGGTAAAGTTGATCATTTATTCTATTGGACTCATTACTTGTTGGTGCTTGTGTGGCTAAAAAGAGTGGGTGAGGAAGGTCATAATGGTATATTCAGTTGTTTTTGTTTGTTTCAGGTTGGGTTGTGTAGTCTGCAAACGCCTTTCCTATAAACCAATGTGGTTTAAATTTTGTTCATCTAAACATATCTCTTACTGATGTTCTTAAATTCCGTTACTTTCATCCTGTTTAATATGTGTTTTTTTTTTTTTTTTACTTTCGTAGCTTTAGTTTGTGCCCGTATGTATGGGTGTGCAAGGTTTTGCTATTGCTACTGCTCGTCTACAGGTATGTTTTTGTTTTTCAGCTCGGTATGTCCTTGGCGCGTCTATTGCTTGGCCTTGTACATTTATCTCGGTATGTCCTTGTTACACTTGTAATAATTAAGATTTAAGGTTAATTTTTATAACGTGCACGTGTATGCTTATATAATATATGGATGATTTATTTGTAGGTGGTACTTGAGGATTGATGAAGATAGATGCCAATCCAAGACGTTATGCACTGTTTGTCATTAATTATACATTTTTGTTAAATGTTATTTGAAGTCTTTATATGTTTTTACGAATCATTTATGTTTAGTGTTTTTTATGTTACGAGAATAATATATTGAAATTTAATTATATTTATTTCATATTTGTTTTTAATTTAAATTATTAATTGGGTATCTATAATTATATCAAATAAAAATAAAAATTGAATCAGGATACACCTAAAACTCGAAAACCAGATCCAAACCTGAGTATCCGAATCGGACCCGAATGTATGAACTGTATACGAAAACCCGATATGGATCCGATTATCTGAGCCGGGCCCGAATATTCGAACAAGATCTGAATACCCGAATCTGAACCGAAATCGAATATTCGAACCGGATCCGAATATCCATCCGTAACCGATCGAAAACTACTATAACTTAATAGGACGTCCTATTATTAGGTCATCGAAAACTACAATAACTATTTCCTAATCAAATGTATAAGTTATGTTTCGGGTAAGATAGTTTATCGATGATTAAATCTAATTATTGATAAAGGTACACGTCGTGAAACGTAAAGTACACGTTTTCTAAGCGTACGAAAAGGCGTTCGAAAAACCGGAACCGGTACGTAAGTCGAGCGTCAACGTACAATTCATCGGTGCAAAAATTACAAATCAAACTATGCACGAGAATATAATATAATATTTAATTAATTTTAAAGATTAAATATATTATATATTAATTTATATATATATATATATATATATATATATATATATATATATATATATATATATATATATATATATATATATATATATATATATATATATATATATATATATGTGTGTGTGTGTGTGTGTGTGTGTGTGTGTCGTAATATATAACTATGCGAGTAGGTGGGGGTAGGTGGAGTTCAATTGAGAGATGGATGAGGAAAAAGATGTGTTTATTTTGGCCAAAACACGCGAAATTTATAGATGTGGCCAGCATATTGGGGTCATGCGACCGCATGACATTTGTTCTTTCAGGCCATGCAGCTGGTTCCAGTCACATGGTTTTGTTTTCTTGTTTTGCCGACGTTTTAATAAATAAATATAATATATAAATAATTTTAAGAATTATTTATATATTATATTATATTTATGTACATAGTTGACTTGTAATTTTTGCTCCGTTGCGTCGCGCGTTGAGAGTTGACTTTGGTCCCGGTTCCGGATTTTCGAACGTCCTTGCGTACAATTTAATATCTTGTATTTTGCGTTTTGCGTCTTGTACTCTTGTAATTTTGAGACGTTTCTTATCAATAATTGGAACCACTTTGATTGTAATTTGTACTTTTTAACTTTTTGGTCGTTTGCGTCTTCAATTCGTCGAATCTGTCTTTTGTCTTCACCTTTTATTATTTAAACGAATATCACTTGTAAATAGAACAATTGCAACTAAAAGCTTGTCTTTCTTGAGGGATAATGCAATGAAATATATGTTCGTTTTTGGCATTATCAAATATTCCCACACTTGAGCGTTGCTTGTCCTCAAGCAATATAGTCTTGAAATAAAAATACTAGAATCACTTCTTTATTCTTCACACTTTGTACATCAGTGATTTTTATACGGCGGTATGAACAATGATAATAGCGATGTGGTTACAGTCCCACATGACTATGAAAATTTAGATCCTTTAAGGAAATTGGATCTTTATGAAAACATTTGATCTTTTGAAAATTAAATCTAGCTTTTACCCTAGATAAGTTTTCCGGAATAACCCTTCACCGGTGTTTGCAAATTGTTTTTGTGGGTTTTGTGGGTTTCAGATTTGAAAATTTTAGCTCAAAACTTATGGTTTTGTGTCACCCACTTGCTAACCTTGTATTGGAAAAACAACACGTCCAGTATACTTTCTCCGTATATTACCTTTCGGTAAACTACCGTCCGGTTGTAAAGGAAAGCGTTGAACAAGCAACTGTTAAGGCAATGTCCCGTGACATGCTTTTGTTTATGGTCTATAACGTGTCGGATGCAATTACTATCCTTGGTAGGAGCAATAGTAAAGCTCACCCTATAGTTTTTCAGTCTGGCACAAGGTCCTGTCTTCGACCATGCTATGCAACCACCGTTCTTACGGTTGACACCCGATTTGGTTCAGGTGACCTAATGAATTCCAGGTGAATTCCTAGGATTTTACGTTCAATGGTAATGAACGCATTAAAAATGAGTTTTCAGAAAACAAATCGGTTTGTAATTTTGATCAAAATATTTTCTCGCTCAAGCTCGAGTTTAGATATCATCGAATTCCATGAGTTTGTAATTCTCAATCTTTAAAAGTCAATCTCAAGGATTGAGTAATATCAATCTTAAAAGCTGATTTTTGATCTTTAAGAAGATTATCCTTTCTGGGGATCTGATTCATTAGTCTTATCAAGCTAATTTGCACGGCGCCCTCCCCATTTTACGAGACAGATCCTCTCATGGTTAGGATAAGTCTGACCACTTGGCGACCCTGTTTGATGCTGAGGTCCGTGGATTTCCAGCTGATTTTCGAGAAAACTTTTCAAGGTTTTTCGTAGACTCTACAACTGGTCTGGACGACAACTTTCTGACTTAAATCAAGAAGCGCGTTTCTTTTTCGGAAGACTTTACTTCCTTTTAATGATGGAATTGATTCATCGTGTAGATCCATCTTTTCTTTCAAATATATTTTAAGAAATTGGGTAAAACTGATAAAATTGTCCAAAACAAAAGTATCTTTAGTTATTTGTACAAAAATATGTGATATATGTTTTAAATAACTTGGTAAATTTTTCCCACACTTGGCTTTTATTTTCCTTTCTTTGCCTTTTTATTGTCCTCTATTCCATTTTAAATGAATTCTAACATTTTGGGTTGTTTCTCAATTTATGTCCTTTCCGAGGTAACAATAATTTCGGTGTTAACACCTAGTTTTATTGCTCATAAATATGTATAAACATGATTTTGAGTTCATTTAATTGAAAATTTTGAAAATTTTTACTAGAATTGGGTAGTCAGTATATAAGACTAGGGCTGTTCTTTATTATCAGAGAGCACTAGATTCTAATACAACTACTGCGCTACTAGTATTTTTAATGGTAACCAAGTGTATAAGTTAAAATTTTAAAAATTCGAAAGAATTTAATCCCTTCCCACACTTAAGATCTTGCAATGCCCTCATTTGCAAGAAATCAGTAACAATTTAAATTATTGAGGGTGATTTGCGTAGAAAAATGATTAAATTTTACCAAAGTTTCCAAACATATTGGCGTTTGTTTGCTGAATGATAAATGGTGCACATCATTTGTTCATTCCGTCTTGTTGTTACATCACATTTGTTTTTCGTTTTGTCGTCAAAATTAGTAGCTTTTGCTGAACTTAATGCCAGTCTTTGAAAATGCGCTGTTTTACCCTGTTGTGTATATGAAATAAAATACATACAATACAAATATAAACATGCATGGTAATTTGAAATGGGACTTAAAATCTCACTTTCAAATCAAATATGAAATATTAGTACAACATAATAAAAATATTAAACTTACATAAAAGTATCAATATTTGTATGTTTAAACATAAATAAATAGAAATAATAAAAAGATAAAAATCATAGAAATCACCAACGGGAACTATATCAATCTGGATAGGGGTTCCAGTTCATGTCGTCGGTCGGGTTCCATGGTTGGTGATAGGTGTACTGGTAGGCCTGGTTAGGGTCGTAGAGAGTAAATGGTGGTCTCATCTCGGGCTGGTGTGGAGGATAGTAAGCGGGTCGGGTCGGTACGTAGTGATCCTGAGGTGATAGCCGACTCATGATCTGACGCTGATGATAGTCCCATCTATCATGCTGTCGTTGCCTAGAATGCTCGTACTCATTCCGGGCTTGCCACTGCTCTAACCGACTAAATCTATCCTCGTTTGTCATTTCTACCTCATCTATACGATGGTAGACGTCAGTCATAGCCTCCCTAATGACATCCCTAATGTCATCTGCTTTCTCCATTTCCTCATCTGAACCTCTCTCTACCTGTGGATGATGACCAACATATGGTACTGCCTGATTGCGTCTGCTCTTCAATACCTTAGCACCCTGATAGACCTTCAATCCTAAAGTATCATCCTGTTCCCTACAAACCAAGAGTGGACCCCCTTGATCCCTATCTACACCCAAATACTCTCCAATGAGAGTAACAAAAATACCTCCTCCTATTATTCCCCCTTCCTGTATTCCTTCCACTACCTTAGACAAATGAAAACCAACACAGTAGGGGATATTAACAAAGCCTCTTGGGTCTCGAATACACTTAAGGTAAAATAAATCATGTAAGGTCATTTTCTCCTTGTTGTGACCTCTCTGTGTAATCGAGTTAGCCAGAAATCTATGAATTATACGAAGCTCGGCTCTGTGAATATGTAAGTAGGAGTGTGTTCCTTCCCGCCCAAAAATATTATAATCTGACATACGCCTCCAGACGGCGTTAGCATCAAAATTCCTATCTACCCTTTCACCATGATAAATCAAATTTGTACAATCGGGTAATAGTAATTCAGCGGGCATATATATCTGTAAAGCCCTGGCCATGTTCAGCATGGACATCCTGTACATCCTACGGCCAATTATAAATCTAAGAAAACTTCTATCATCTAATCTAACTACATCCGTATTTAATGCTATAGTACTCATAAACTCAACGCACCATTCCTTATATACAGGCCTACGAATAGTGAATAAACGTTCTCAATCGGGAAAAGAGGAGCTGCCATACCTTTGGATCAAATGCTGTCTAACTGAGTTAACTAGTTGGACCCTTTTCAAAGGCTCCCAATCAATTACCCTTGGCACTTCTACATTTTTCGTCACCAATTTGAATTTGTTACTTTGATATGTCGGGTAATCTCTCTAACTCCGATCAAATCTCAAATTGGGATGCAACTGTTCTTCATGAATCGTTGGGTGTTGTACTATCGGATGCATCGAAAATACTACGTAGGCATCAACATATTCTTGTTGCGGATCATAATAAGGTACGTGTTGATCAGGTTGTTGTTGTTGTTCCTGTTGTTGCTCCGGTTCATATTGCATTTCTGGTTCAGGTTCTGGAGCAGGTTGTCTAGATGATGATGATGCACCATCAGTATCAGTAAATCTCTTCTTTGAAAAGCTTCTGAACAATTTCATGATTAGAGCGGATTGTAGGACGAAATTTGATTGAATTTGGTGAAAGAATGGTGATTTTAGGGGTGTTTTGGAGAGAGTTTCGGTTGTGTATGTGTGTGTTTGTGGGAGGAGCAGAACAGCTCGTCTGTGTATTTGTTCCTGACTAGATTTTGGTCTCCATACGACCGCATGGATTTGAAGGCCAAACCCCATGCGATCGCATGGAGGTCTGGATTTTTTTTTTTTAAACCATTACTAATAAAACATATAATTTAATAAAAAATTAAAATTTTGTTTCTTTTTAGGATGAGGGCGTTTCGGATCGTTGTCCTAGTCCGTCCCTCGACAAAATTTTAAAAATTTGTCACGTTTAAGCGCGGTTTTAAAAGCAAAGATTTTTGGGGTTTTTAAATGTTTTTGGCATACTTTAATTCAATAAGATTAAAAATAATGATAATAAAAGTTCTCGTCCCTCCCTTGGGTAAAGCAATTTTGGTTCAACGACCTAGTTTTCAACTCACGACGAATTTTAAAAATCATATTTTTAACTTAGTGAAATAAAGTAAATTTTTGTTTTTAAATTCACACCAAACTTTAATTTAAAATGCATAAAATTAAAAATTCATATTATTAATATTTTAAAAATTCACACCAAACTTATATTATATTTTTGTTTTTATACATACAAACTTATATTAAATATTAATTTTTCAAATAGGTACAAACTTAAATATATTGATTTTAAAAAGTTTACAATAATAATTTAATATTTATATATTAATTTTAAAAACATGGTAAAAATAAAATTAAAAATCTTTTTGGTCTTTTATCCCACTTTAATCAATCAAATATTATCAAAAATATACGCCCCTCTTTTCGGTAAAGTAATTTCGGTTCAACGACCTAGTTTTACTCCTGACGAATTTCTGAAATATTTTGGGTTGATTGATTAAAGATATTTATACCTTAAGAATAAACGGTAAATTTCGCAGTGATGTAATAAATTTTTGTATGATATCAATAATTTCGGTTACGCATACCTAATTTTATTGAATACCAATTTAATACTTTATAGCGAACGATTCAGCGTTTATTATCAAAAGGTTAAAAGCAATAAAAATAAATAAAAACTGTACATACTTACCTGTGAGAAAGAATTCTCAGAGACCCGCTTTAGCTGACTCATAGGAGAGTCGTGTGATTTGGTTCTCCATAGCTACGTAAGCATAACCTCGATTCTTCAATATCTTTTCTTCTAAACATATGAACGGTCCTTCTCTGCATAGAGTAACAAATTCGGTATTTGAATATGTTTGATTATTTGAACATTTACCTTCGTGTGACCATTTTCTGCATTTATAACATCTTTCAAGGTGTCGTGCTCTTCTTTTTGTTGTGGATTTTGATTTTCCTTTACCAAAATGTATCTTATTATGATCTTTTCTGAGTTCTTTTCTTACTCCGTCCATTTTTTCTCTTATGAATGATACCAGTTCACTCGAAAGTGTCATTATTACGTTTAGTAATCATAGCGTGTAGCATTAGACCATGGTTCAGATCAAAGGAATTCTTCATCTCGTAAAACCAAAATAAAAATAAAAATTCAGAATGGGGGGAGAAGACTAGTTCTTTAGGGTCTGCTAGGGAAAGACCATTCAGATTCCATTCTCGAAAACTACACGAAAACAGAATATCTAACTCTAACAGAAATAACTATTACCCTAAAAAGATTCGAACCTTCCCACACTTAGTTAGCTGTGGTGTCGAAATTGTGATTAACTTCATCTTCAACTTCCATTGGATTATCTATGTAATGTTTAACTCTGTGACCATCAACTTTAAATTCAATCCCATTTGAATTTATTAACTCTACTATTCCGTATGGGAAAACTCTTTTGACTATGAATGGTCCAGACCATCTTGATTTCAATTTTTCAGGAAATAGCTTGAATCGTGAATTGAAAAGAAGAACTCTGTCTCCTTCTTTAAATTCTTTTGAACTTCTGATTCTTTTATCATGCCATTTCTTCGTTCTTTCTTTATAGATCAACGAATTTTCGTATGCTTCATGTCTTAATTCTTCTAATTCGTTTAATTGACTTAACCGTAGACGTTCAGCTTCATGTAAATTAAGATTACATGTCTTCAATGCCCAAAATGCTTTATGTTCAATTTCTACTGGAAGATGACATGCTTTTTCGTAAACGAGTCTAAAAGGTGTGGTTCCAATTGAAATTTTGTAGGCTGTTCTAAAAGCCCATAGTGCATCCTCCAATTTCATGGACCATTCCTTCGGATTTGATCCTACGGTTTTCTCTAGAATACGTTTTAATGCTCGGTTGGTATTTTCAACTTGTCCACTTGTTTGTGGATGATAAGCGGTTGAGATTTTATGAGTTACTCCATATCTTTTGAGAACTTTCTCAAGTTGATTATTACAAAAATGAGTACCCCGATCACTTATTTAAGCTTTCGGTGTTCCAAACCTAGCAAAAAGAAAAGTTGACTACAACTCGTGCATCATTAGTTAGGAGAGCTTGTGCTTCTGCCCATTTAGATACATAATCAATGGCAACGAGAATGTAGAGATTATTATGAGATTTTGGAAATAGACCCATAAAGACAATACCCCAAATGTCAAATACTTCACATACTTGAATGACATTTTGTGGCATTTCATCACGTTGACTTATTTTTCCGGCCCTTTGACATGCATCACAGGATTTGCAAAGAAGGTGTGCATCTTTGAAAATTGTAGGCCAATAGAATCCAGCATCGTAAACTTTTCTTGCTGTGAGCTGAGGCCCATAATGCCCTCCTGTTGGTCCTGTGTGACAATGGTTTAAGATTTGACTAGCTTCATTCCCGAATACACATCGGCGTATTATTCCATCGGGACAACTTTTAAACAAATGTGGATCTTCCCAGAAATAGTGTTTTATATCACTAAAGAATTTCTTTCGTTTTTGGTACGACAACCCTTTTCCAAGGAATCCACATACTTAGTAGTTTGCATAGTCTGCAAACCATGGAATTTCACTATAATCTATCTTCAATAGATATTCATCAGGAAAGTTGTCTTGTATGGCCGATTCATTCAGAACTTCTAATTCAGGATTTTTAAGACGAGAAAGATGATCAGCGGCGAGATTTTCTGCTCCCTTTTTATCTCGGATTTCAATATCGAACTCTTGTAAGAGTAAGATCCAACGAATTAATCTTGGTTTGGCATCTTGTTTTGAAAATAGGTATCTAAGAGTAGAATGGTCGGTATAGACCACCGTTTTAGCTAGAACGAGATATGAACGAAATTTGTCAAAAGCAAAGACGATAGCAAGGAGTTCTTTTTCAGTAGTTGTGTAATTTGTTTGTGCTCCTTGTAACGTCTTACTAGCATAATAAATAGGGTGAAATCGTTTTTCAATCCTTTGTCCTAAAACGGCTCCCATTGCAAAATCACTTGCATCGCACATTAGTTCAAATGGTAGATTCCAATTTGGAGTTATCATGATCGGCGCATTAGTGAGTTTTTTTTTAAGAATATTAAAAGATTTGATGCATTCATCCGAAAAGATGAATGGAGCATCCTTTTCTAGGAGTTTATTCATAGGAGTGGCAACCATCAAGAAAACAATAGTAACTATTTCCGGCTAATCTTTCCAACATTTGATCAATGAAAGGTAAGGGAAAGTGATCTTTTCTGGTGGCATTATTTAATTTTCTATAATCAATACAAACACGCCATCCTGTTACAGTCCTAGTAGGAATAAGCTCATTTTTTTCATTTGTGATGACAGTCATGCCACCCTTCTTAGGTACACATTGAACTGGGCTTACCCATGGATTATCAGATATTGGATAAATTAAACCTGCATCTAACAGTTTAATAATTTCTTTCTTAACAACATCTTGCATATTAGGATTTAGTCTTCTTTGGCGTTGCACATACGTTTTATGACCTTCTTCTATAAGGATTTTATGTGTACAATATGAAGGACTTATTCCTTTAATATCATGAATCTTCCATGAAATAGCCGGTTTATGAGCTCTTAGCACAGAAATGAGTTGAGATTTTTCATTTTCAGTAAGAGAAGACGATATTATTACAGGTAATTCAGATTCACCATGTAAATAAGCATATTCCAAATGGTTTAGAAGTGGCTTTAACTCTAATGTCGGTGGTTCTTCTATCGATGATTTGTATCGATATCTGTCTTCCTCTTTTAGCATTTGAATTTCTTCTATTATTGGTTCATATCCATTAGCCATAAGTGTAGTTAACATTTCAGTTTCATCAATTGGTTCAGTTCCTTCTCCTAAAGAACATTCTCCTGTTCCTTGTAATTCTGGAAATTTTTCTAACAATTCTGCATGTGAATCTATAGTTTGAATATAATAACATGTATCATCTGCAGATTGCAGTTGTTGCATTGCTCTATCAACTGAAAAGGTAACACTCCCGTCCTCTATACTCAGGGTCAGTTTCTTACCAAACACGTCTATTATTGCTTTAGCTGTGTTTAAGAATGGTCTTCCTAATATGAGAGGAACTCGAGAATCTTCTTCCATGTCCAGAATAACAAAATCTACTGGAAATACTAAAGTACCAACTTTAACTAGCATGTTCTCCATTATCCCTCTAGGATATTTTACTGATCGATCGGCTAGTTGTATACTTATTCGTGTTGGTTTCAATTCTCCAAGGTCTAGTTTAGCGTATAGTGAATATGGCATTAGATTTATACTAGCACCTAAGTCTGCTAATGCTTCTATTGAACTAAGACTACCCAGAAAACATGGAATTGTGAAACTTCCTGGATCTGAAAGTTTTTCTGGTATCTTATTCAACAGTGTTGCAGAACAATTAGCATTCATAGTAACAGCCGAGAGTTCTTCCATTTTCTTTCTATTTTTGATTAGATCTTTCAAGAATTTAGCATATCTAGGCATTTCAGAAATCACATCAATGAAAGGAAGATTTACATTTATTTGTTTAAACATATCCAAGAATTTGGATTGCTCGGCTTCAAGTCTCTCTTTTCTCATTTTACTCGGGTAAGGAAGTGGTGGTTGGTATGGTTTAACATAAGGTTTAGCCTTAACTGTGTTATCTTCATTAACCTTTTCAACTACCGGTTTTGTTTCCTTATCTTGCTCAGGTTGTGGTTCTTGTGGAGTAGGAATAGAATCATCAGAAATTACAGGTATTTCAGGTGGTTTAAGTGTAATACCACTTCTTGTGGTAATGGCTTTAGCTGTTTCATTCCGGGGGTTAGCATTTGTATCACTAGGTAGACTTCCCGGTTTTCTTTCACCTATCAACCTTGTTAGGTTACTTACTTCTTGTTTCAAATTTTGAATAGAAGCTTGTTGATTTCTAAATGCTTGAGCATTTTGTTCATTGGTTTGTTTCTGGGATGTGAAAAACTGCATTTGAGATTCAACTAGCTTCGACATCATATCTTCTAAATTTGGATTTTTATCATCGGTTTGTGGTGGTTTATTTTGAAAAATAGGTCTTTGCTGATTGTAAGTATTGTTAGATACTGGTTGATTGCTAGGACCTTGTTGGTTGTTGTATGGAACATTTCGATTATAATTCTGATTTTGATTGTAAATTGGTCTTGGCAGTTGATAATTATTCTGATAATTATTTTTAGGCCTTTGGTTCATGTATGAAACATTCTCTCTTTGTTCCATTGTTTGTTCAATACTGAGACAATCTTTTGTTAAATGTGGTCCTCCACACTGCTCACAACTAATTCGTATTGAGTGGATATCTTTAGTCATCTTTTCCATTCGTCTCTCGACAGCATCTATCTTTGCAGAAATGGAATCAAAGTCATGGCTAGAATCGGCTCTAGCTGCTTTAGATGATCTAACGATATCTTTTTCTTGATGCAACTCATGTGAGTGGGAAGCAGTGTTATCAATAATTTTGTAAGCGTCAGTTGTGTTTTCTTCATAATGGAACCACTAGCTGCTATATCGATGTCTTTTCATGTAGTGATGTCGCATCCTTGGTAGAATATTTGTACTATTTGATAAGTGTCTAAACCATGTTGCGGACATCCTCTCAATAACTTTCCAAATCTTGTCCACGCTTCATATAGAGTTTCATTTAGATTTTGCGTGAACGTAACTATTTATCCTTGAAGTCTCACGGCTTTAGATGCCGGAAAGAATTGTTTAAGAAATTTTTCAACTAAAACATCCCGTGTATCAATCTCCCCTTCAGGTAACGATTCTAACCAATCTTTGGCTTCTCCCTTAAAAGTCTAGGGAAATAACATGAGATATATCTGTTCATCCTCCACTTCTCTTATTTTAAATAGAGTACAGATTCTATTAATGGTACGAAGATGTTCATTTGGATCTTCCTTCGGCGCACCACTAAATTGGCATTGATTAGTTACCATGTGTAGAATTTGTCCTTTGATTTTATAATCTGGCGCATTAATGTCAGGTTGAGTAATTGCGTGACCTTGGCCAGTGCGTTTAGCTCTCATTCGGTCTTCCATACTTAGAGGTTTCAGATTTTCCATGATTGAATTTGTTGAATCTGAATCACTAGAGGATTCTGATTTAATGGGTTGTTCCTCAACAATCTCTGTTTGAATGATTGGTGGTTCCGGAGGAAAGATTAATGGTTCAGGATCTCTGAATTGTCCCTGAATATCCTCCGAATTCTCAATTGTGAGGTCGGGTTCAAAAAATGGATTATCGGAAATTTGAATTGGAGTACTTGGTCGACTAGATGACGATTCTAAAGAAAAATCAACGGCGACAATATTGGCTAGATGTCTTGATCGAGTTACATGTGGTGAACGTATAAAAGGTGGTGAATGTAGTGACTCGAACTTTTCCATGTTTATATATATATTAAATGAAATTGTTATTTACATGATTAAGTGTTTCCAACATGTTAAGCAATCAAACTTGTTAAGACTTGATTAATTGAAATAGGTTTCTTATAGACAATTGACCACCCAAGTTGACCGGTGATTCACGAACGTTAAAACTTGTAAAAACTATACGATGACATATATATGGTTATATATATAGTTAACATGATTTTATTATAAGTATGTATCTCATTAGGTATTTTAACAATGGGTTATATACATAAAATGAGACTATTAATTTAAGAAACTCGAAAACGATATATATAACGATTATCGTTATAACAACGTCTTAGTAGGTACATATGAATCATATTAAGATATTGATACACTTGGTTAATTATGTTAAATTATAAGTAAATATATTATTAAGTGTATTAACAATGAAATACATATGTAAAAATAAGACTACCAACTTAATGATTTCGAAACGAGACATATATGTAACGATTATCGTTGTAACGACATTTAACTGTATATACATCATACTAAGATATATTATATATCATAATATCATGATAATATAACAATTTAACATCTCATTTGTTATAATAAACAATGGGTTAACAACATTCAACAAGATCGTTAACCTAAAGGTTTCAAAACAACATTTACATGTAACGACTAACGATGACTTAACGACTCAGTTAAAATGTATATACATGTAGTGTTTTAATATGTATTCATACACTTTTGAAAGACTTCAAGACACTTATCAAAATACTTCTACTTAACAAAAATGCTTACAATTACATCCTCGTTCAGTTTCATCAACAATTCTACTCGTATGCACCCGTATTCATACTCGTACAATACACAGCTTTTAGATGTATGTACTATTGGTATATACACTCCAATGATCAACTCTTAGTAGCCCATGTGAGTCACCTAACACATGTGGGAACCATCATTTGGCAACTAGCATGAAATATCTCATAAAATTACAAAAATATGAGTAATCATTCATGACTTATTTACATGAAAACAAAATTACATATCCTTTATATCTAATCCATACACCAACGACCAAAAACACCTACAAACACTTTCATTCTTCAATTTTATTCATCTAATTGATCTCTCTCAAGTTCTATATTCAAGTTCTAAGTGTTCTTCATAAATTCTAAAAGTTCTAGTTTCATAAAATCAAGAATACTTCCAAGATTGCAAGTTTACTTCCAAGTTTTCTAAATCCATTCCAAGTAATCATCCAAGATCAAGAAACCTTTGTTACTTACAGTAGGTTATCTTTCTAATACAAGGTAATAATCATATTCAAACTTTAATTCAATTTCTATAACTATAACAATCTTATTTCGAGTGGAAATCTTGCTTGAAATTGTTTTCGTGTCATGATTCTGCTTCAAGAACTTTCAAGCCATCCAAGGATCCTTTGAAGCTAGATCTATTTTTCTCATTTCCAGTAGGTTTATCCAAGGAACTTGAGGTAGTAATGATGTTCATAACATCATTCGATTCATACATATAAAGCTATCTTATTCGAAGGTTTAAACTTGTAATCACTAGAACATAGTTTAGTTAATTCTAAACTTGTTCGCAAATAAAAGTTAATCCTTCTAACTTGACTTTTAAAATCAACTAAACACATGTTATATATCTATATGATATTCTAACTTAATGATTTAAAACCTGGAAACACGAAAAACACCGTAAAACTGGATTTACGCCGTCGTAGTAACACCGCGGGCTGTTTTGAGTTAGTTAATTAAAAACTATGATAAACTTTGATTTAAAAGTTGTTATTCTTTGAAAATGATTTTGATTATGAACATGAAACTATATCCAAAAATTATGGTTAAACTCAAAGTGGAAGTATGTTTTCTAAAATGGTCATCTAGACGTCGTTCTTTCGACTGAAATGACTACCTTTACAAAAACGACTTGTAACTTATTTTTCTGACTATAAACCTATACTTTTTCTGTTTAGATTCATAAAATAGAGTTAAATATGAAACCATAGCAATTTGATTCACTCAAAACGGATTTAAAATGAAGAAGTTATGGGTAAAACAAGATTGGATAATTTTTCTCATTTTAGCTACGTGAAAATTGGTAATAAATCTATTCCAACCATAACTTAATCAACTTGTATTGTATATTATGTAATCTTGAGATACCATAGACACGTATACAATGTTTCGACCTATCATGTCGACACATCTATATATATTTCGGAACAACCATAGACACTCTATATGTGAATGTTGGAGTTAGCTATACAGGGTTGAGGTTGATTCCAAAATATATATAGTTTGAGTTGTGATCAATACTGAGATACGTATACACTGGGTCGTGGATTGATTCAAGATAATATTTATCGATTTATTTATGTACATCTAACTGTGGACAAATAGTTGTAGGTTACTAACGAGGACAGCTGACTTAATAAACTTAAAACATCAAAATATATTAAAAGTGTTGTAAATATATTTTGAACATACTTTGATATATATGTATATATTGTTATAGATTCGTGAATCAACCAGTGGCCAAGTCTTACTTTCCGACGAAGTAAAAATCTGTGAAAGTGAGTTATAGTCCCACTTTTAAAATCTAATATTTTTGGGATGAGAATACATGCAGGTTTTATAAATGATTTACAATATAGACACAAGTACGTGAAACTACATTCTATGGTTGAATTATCGAAATCGAATATGCCCCTTTTTATTAAGTCTGGTAATCTAAGAATTAGGGAACAAACACCCTAATTGACACGAATCCTAAAGATAGTTCTATTGGGCCCAACAAGCCCCATCCAAAGTACCGGATGCTTTAGTACTTCGAAATTTATATCATATCCGAAGGGTGTCCCGGAATGATGGGGATATTCTTACATATGCATCTTGTTAATGTCGGTTACCAGGTGTTCACCATATGAATGATTTTTATCTCTATGTATGGGATGTGTATTGAAATATGAAATCTTGTGGTCTATTGTTACGATTTGATATATATAGGTTAAACCTATAACTCACCAACATTTTTGTTGACGTTTAAAGCATGTTTATTCTCAGGTGAATACTAAGAGCTTCCGCTGTTGCATACTAAAATAAGGACAAGATTTGGAGTCCATGTTTGTATGATATTGTGTAAAAACTGCATTGAAGAAACTGATTTCGATGTAACATATTTGTATTGTAAACCATTATGTAATGGTCGCGTGTAAACAGGATATTTTAGATTATCATTATTTGATAATCTACGTAAAGCTTTTTAAACCTTTATTGATGAAATAAAGGTTATGGTTTGTTTTAAAATGAATGCAGTCTTTGAAAAACGTCTCATATAGAGGTCAAAACCTCGCAACGAAATCAATTAATATGGAACGTTTTTAATCAATAAGAACGGGACATTTCAGTTGGTATCCGAGCGTTGGTCTTAGAGAACCAGAAAATTTGCATTAGTGTGTCTTATCGAGTTTGTTAGGATGCATTAGTGAGTCTGGACTTCGACCGTGTTTTCTTTAAAAATGATTGCTTAACATTTTTGTTGGAAACTATATATTATTAACATGTATATATTATGTGATATATTAATCTCTTAACATGTTTGATATTGTGTGATAGATGTCTACCTCTAGCACAAATCCCATTGACTCACCTAATAATAATGAAGAGTCGAATATATATTGGACTGATTCACAAGTTCCCGAAGAGGAACCTGAAGAAGAATCAGAACCGGAAGAAGAATCAGAACCGGAAGAGGAGGAACCGGAGGAGGAAATAGAACCGGTGGGGAAAATAATAAAACGGTTAAGTAAAAGAAAATCCTCAACCAACCGACCAAGGTTAATTATGGTCAATGGTGTTTCCGACAAGGAAGCAAAATATTGGGAGGATTACCAATTCTCCGATGAATCGGATTCCGACGAGAATTCCGATGATGTTATAGAAATTACCCCAACTGAATTTAAAAAGGCAAAAGAAAATAAAAAGGGAAAGGTCATAAAAATAGAGAAATCTAATTCCAACCCCGATGAACTTTATATGTATCGTCAACCCCCGAAGCCCTTAAGTTGTAACAATGACCCGGGAACCTCTAAACCACCAGGTTTTTCTAAACCGTTGTGGAAAACGACAGCTCGTATTAGGGGAACATCATATATCCCTAGAAACTTGGCAAAACGAACCAAAACAGAAGAAGAAGAAACGAGCGAGTCGGAATAAGATAGTTGTATTCGTGTGGTGTAATATATGTAATATAGTGTGCTTATGCTTTATGATATATGTAAAAATTGCTTGTATTAATAAGTATTTTTTTTATGAATCTAACTCTTTTCTATTTTACAGTATAAAAACACAAAATGGATAGACAACCCAATATTTTAAGAGACATACCCGGAGACATGATTGATGAAATCTTGTCTAGAGTTGGTCAGAATTCTTCGGCACAACTATTTACGGCGAAATCAGTTTGTAAGACATTCGAAGAACGTTCCAAGAATGTCTTGGTTTATAAGAGACTTTCGTTTGAAAGATGGGGGATATCACATTGGAAAACCCATAAGTTACGATGTGTTTACTTTGACGCATATATTGCGGGGAACCCAAATGCTATTTTACGTAACGGGTTAAGAAATTATTTTGACTCAATGTATCCGAATATAGGACTTCATGATTTAGAAAAAGCGGCTAACATGCAACATAAAGAAGCATGCTATGTTTACGGGTTAGTAATGTTCGCTTCTCACCAAAGTGAGAAAAAGAACATCGGGCTACAACTATTAAACAAAACGTTCCCACAAGTGACGGAGTCGGTAATTGGGGTAAGAAATGAGGTTTTTAGGTTATTACAAGACTGTTGGTCATTACGTAACCCTCGTCCCTTTGACGACGTTACAACACGCTGTCTTATCAACGGCCATAACGGTTATGTTCCACAAGACCAAGGATGGGAAGTAGTCCTAGTAAAACCAGAATGCATATGAATTACGTGTCTTTATTGCCTTTGCTGAACGACTTGTGTACTAGCTAGAATTATCTTCACAACTATCTTGTATCAAAGTTATTGTGTGCTATATTTCATGCTTTATGTAAAATAAGCGGTATTGTAAGTTTGTAAAATATTGTATAAAAGTTTGAACGCGAAATATTATTATAATCAGTTTTTCATATAGAATTGTAGTAGTTGAATTGTATATTAGCTACTAAGTATGAACTTAACGGGTAGGTACTACCCGAATTTAAACTTATAAAACGCTAATATGAAGAAAAAGCTTTTATAAATGAGTTCATATTATGCTACGAAATACTATTAACTACTCTTAATATTCTGTATGATTAACTTGTTCCATTTGACTATTTTGAAGGAAATGGCACCGACTACTCGACACACCGTGAATATGAATGAAGAGGAATTCCGTACTTTTCTAGCTTCAAACATAGCCGCAGTACAGGCTGCGCTACATACCAACAATAATCTTGGATCTAGCAGTACAAAAAATCGTGTAGGATGCACCTACAAAGAATTCACTGCCTGCAAACCTTTGGAATTTAATGGAACCAAAGAACCGATCGGATTGAAACGGTGGACCGAGAAGGTTGAATCGGTGTTTGCCATAAGTAAGTGTACTGAAGAGGACAAAGTGAAGTACGCTACGCATTCCTTCACAGGTTCTGCGTTAACATGGTGGAATACCTATCTAGAGCAAGTGGGACAAGATGATGCGTATGCACTACCGTGGTCAGCATTCAAGCACTTGATGAACGAGAAGTACCGTCCCAGAACCGAGGTTAATAAGCTCAAGACAGAACTTAGAGGGTTACAAACCCAAGGATTTGATATTACCACGTACGAAAGACGATTCACAGAATTGTGCCTATTGTGTCCGGGAGCGTTCGAAGATGAGGAAGAGAAGATCGACGCGTTTGTGAAAGGATTACCGGAAAGAATCCAAGAAGATATAAGTTCACACGAGCCCGCCTCCATACAACAGGCATGTAGAATGGCTCATAAACTAGTGAACCAGATTGAGGAAAGAATTAAAGAACAGACGGCTGAAGAGGCCAATGTGAAGCAAGTCAAAAAGAAAGTGGGAGGAAAACGGTGATAAGAATCACCAATACAACAACAACAGCAATTACAATAATAATCACAACAATTATCCCAACAATCGCAACATCAATCGCAACTACAACAAACGGCCCAACAACAACAACAACAACAACAACAACAACAACAACAACAACAACAACTACAACAATCGTCCCAACAACAATAACAATCGCAACAACAACAACAATCAGAAGCAGCTATGCCAAAGGTGTGAAAAGTATCACTCGGGGTTCTGCACCAAATTTTGCAACAAGTGTAAAAGAAATGGTCATAGCGCGGTGAAGTGTGAGGTCTACGGACCAGGGGTTAACAGAACGAAAGGAACAAATGGTGTCGGAACGAGTAATGGCGGAGCAAGTAGTGTCAGAGCAAGTTATGCCAATGTAGTTTGTTATAAATGTGGAAAACCGGGCCACATTATTAGAAATTGCCCGAACCAGGAGAACACGAATGGACAAGGCCGCGAAAGAGTTTTCAATATTAATGCGGCAGAGGCACAAGAAGACCCGGAGCTTGTTACGGGTACGTTTCTTATTGACAATAAATCTGCTTACATTTTATTTGATTCGGGTGCGGATAGAAGCTATATGAGTAGAGATTTTTGTGCTAAATTAAGTTGTCTATTGATGCCGTTGGATAGTAAATTTTTACTCGAATTAGCAGACGGTAAATTAATTTCAGCAGATAATATATGCCGGAATCGAGAAATTAAACTGGGTAGCGAAATATTTAAGATTGATTTGATACCAGTAGAGTTAGGGAGTTTTGATGTGATAATCGGTATGGACTAGTTGAAAGAAGTGAAAGCAGAGATCGTTTGTTACAAAAATGCAATTCGCATTATACGAGAAAAAGGAAAACCCTTGATGGTGTACGGAGAAAAGGGAAACACGAAGCTACATCTTATTAGTAATTTGAAGGCACAAAAACTAATAAGAAAAGGTTGCTATGCTGTTCTAGCACACGTCGAGAAAGTACAAACTGAAGAAAAGAGCATCAATGATGTTCCCGTCGCAAAAGAATTTCCCGATGTATTTCCGAAAGAATTACCGGGATTACCCCCACATCGATCCGTTGAATTTCAAATAGATCTTGTACCAGGAGCTGCACCAATAGCTCGTGCTCCTTACAGACTCGCACCCAGTGAGATGAAAGAACTACAAAGCCAATTACAAGAACTTTTAGAGCGTGGTTTCATTCGACCAAGCACATCACCGTGGGGAGCTCCTGTTTTGTTTGTCAAGAAGAAAGATGGTACATTCAGGTTGTGTATCGACTACCGAGAGTTGAACAAACTTACCATCAAGAACCGCTACCCACTACCGAGAATCGATGACTTATTTGATCAACTACAAGGCTCATCTGTTTATTCAAAGATTGACTTACGTTCCGGGTATCATCAAATGCGGGTGAAAGAAGATGATATTCCAAAGACTGCTTTCAGAACACGTTACGGTCATTACGAGTTTATGGTTATGCTGTTTGAATTGACTAATGCACCAGCTGTGTTCATGGACCTTATGAACCGAGTGTGTGGGCCATATCTTGACAAGTTTGTCATTATTTTCATCGATGACATACTTATTTACTCAAAGAATGATCAAGAGCACGAAGAACATTTGAGAAAAGTGCTAGAAGTATTGAGGAAAGAAAAACTGTACGCTAAGTTTTCAAAGTGTGCATTTTGGTTGGAAGAAGTTCAATTCCTCGGTCACATAGTGAACAAAAAAGGTATTAAGGTGGATCCGGCAAAGATAGAAACTGTTGAAAAGTGAGAAACCTCGAAAACTCCGAAACACATACGCCAATTTTTAGGACTAGCTGGTTACTACAGAAGGTTCATCCAAGACTTTTCCAGAATAGCAAAACCCTTGACTGCATTAACGCATAAAGGGAAGAAATTTGAATGGAAGGATGAACAAGAGAAGGCGTTTCAATTATTGAAGAAAAAGCTAACTACGACACCTATATTGTCATTGCCTGAAGGGAATGATGATTTTGTGATTTATTATGACGCATCAAAGCAAGGTCTCGGTTGTGTATTAATGCAACGGACGAAGGTGATTGCTTATGCGTCTAGACAATTGAAGATTCACGAGCAAAATTATACGACGCATGATTTGGAATTAGGCGCGGTTGTTTTTGCATTAAAGACTTGGAGGCACTACTTATATGGGGTCAAAAGTATTATATATACCGACCACAAAAGTCTTCAACACATATTTAATCAGAAACAACTGAATATGAGGCAGCGTAGGTGGATTGAATTGTTGAATGATTATGACTTTGAGATTCGTTACCACCCGGGGAAGGCAAATGTGGTAGCCGACGTCTTGAGCAGAAAGGACAAAGAACCCATTCGAGTAAAATCTATGAATATAATGATTCACACAAACCTTACTACTCAAATAAAGGAGGCGCAACAAGGAGTTTTAAAAGAGGGAAATTTAAAGGATGAAATACCCAAAGGATCAGAGAAGCATCTTAATATTCGGGAAGACGGAACCCGGTATAGGGCTGAAGGAATTTGGGTACCAAAATTTGGAGATATGAGAGAAATGGTACTTAGAGAAGCTCATAAAACCAGATACTCAATACATCCTGGAACGGGGAAGATGTACAAGGATCTTAAGAAACATTTTTGGTGGCCAGGTATGAAAGCCGATATTGCTAAATATGTAGGAGAATGTTTGACGTGTTCTAAGGTCAAAGCTGAACATCAGAAACCATCAGGTCTACTTTAACAACCCGAAATCCCGGAATGGAAATGGGAAAACATTACCATGGATTTCATCACTAAATTACCAAGGACTGCAAGTGGTTTTGATACTATTTGGGTAATAGTTGATCGTCTCACCAAATCAGCACACTTCCTGCCAATAAGAGAAGATGACAAGATGGAGAAGTTAGCACGACTGTATTTGAAGGAAGTCATCTCCAGACATGGAATACCAATCTCTATTATCTCTGATAGGGATGGCAGATTTATTTCAAGATTCTGGCAGACATTACAGCAAGCATTAGGAACTCGTCTAGACATGAGTACTGCCTATCATCCACAGACTGATGGGCAGAGTGAAAGGACGATACAAACGCTTGAAGACATGCTACGAGCATGTGTTATTGATTTCGGAAACAGTTGGGATCGACATCTAACGTTAGCAGAATTTTCCTACAACAACAGCTATCATTCAAGCATTGAGATGGCGCCGTTTGAAGCACTTTATGGTAGAAAGTGCAGGTCTCTGATTTGTTGGAGTGAAGTGGGGGATAGACAGATTACGGGTCCGGAGATAATACAAGAAACTACCGAGAAAATTATCCAAATTCAACAAAGATTGAAAACCGCCCAGAGTCGACAAAAGTGCTACGCGGATAGTAAAAGAAAAGATATAGAGTTTGAAATTGGAGAGATGGTCATGCTTAAAGTTGCACCTTGGAAAGGCATTGTTCGATTTGGTAAACGAGGGAAATTAAATCCAAGGTATATTAGACCATTCAAGATTATTGATCGTGTCGGACCAGTAGCTTACCGACTTGAGTTACCTCAACAACTCGCGGCTGTACATAACACTTTCTACGTCTCGAATTTGAAGAAATGTTTTGCTAAAGAAGATCTCACTATTCTGTTAGATGAAATCCAAATCAACGAAAAACTTCAATTTATCGAAGAACCCGTCGAAATAATGGATCGTGAGGTTAAAAGACTTAAGCAAAACAAGATACCAATTGTTAAGGTTCGATGGAATGCTCGTAGAGGACCCGAGTTCACCTGGGAACGAGAAGATCAGATGAAGAAGAAATACCCGCATTTATTTCCAGAAGATACGTCAACACCTCCAACTGCTTAAAATTTCGTGACGAAATTTATTTAACGGGTAGGTACTGTAGTGACCCGAACTTTTCCATGTTTATATATATATATTAAATGAAATTGTTATTTACATTATTAAGTGTTTCCAACATGTTAAGCAATCAAACTTGTTAAGACTTGATTAATTGAAATAGGTTTCTTATAGACAATTGACCACCCAAGTTGACCGGTGATTCACGAACGTTAAAACTTGTAAAAACTATACGATGACATATATATGGTTATATATATAGTTAACATGATTTTATTATAAGTATGTATCTCATTAGGTATTTTAACAATGAGTTATATACATAAAATGAGACTATTAATTTAAGAAACTCGAAAACGATATATATAACGATTATTGTTATAACAACGTCTTACTAGGTACATATGAATCATATTAAGATATTGATACACTTGGTTAATTATGTTAAATTATAAGTAAATATATTATTAAGTGTATTAACAATGAAATACATATGTAAAAATAAGACTACCAACTTAATGATTTCGAAACGAGACATATATGTAACGATTATCGTTGTAACGACATTTAACTGTATATACATCATACTAAGATATATTATATATCATAATATCATGATAATATAACAATTTAACATCTCATTTGTTATAATAAACAATGGGTTAACAACATTCAACAAGATCGTTAACCTAAAGGTTTCAAAACAACATTTACATGTAACGACTAACGATGACTTAACGACTCAGTTAAAATGTATATACATGTAGTGTTTTAATATGTATTCATACACTTTTGAAAGACTTCAAGAAACTTATCAAAATACTTCTACTTAACAAAAATGCTTACAATTACATCCTCGTTCAGTTTCATCAACAATTCTACTCGTATGCACCCGTATTCATACTCGTACAATACACAGCTTTTAGATGTATGTACTATTGGTATATACACTCCAATTATCAACTCTTAGCAGCCCATGTGAGTCACCTAACACATGTGGGAACCATCATTGGGCAACTAGCATGAAATATCTCATAAAATTACAAAAATATGAGTAATCATTCATGACTTATTTACATGAAAACAAAATTACATATCCTTTATATCTAATCCATACACCAACGACCAAAAACACCTACAAACACTTTCATTCTTCAATTTTCTTCATCTAATTGATCTCTCTCAAGTTCTATATTCAAGTTCTAAGTGTTCTTCATAAATTCTAAAAGTTCTAGTTTCATAAAATCAAGAATACTTCCAAGATTGCAAGTTTACTTCCAAGTTTTCTAAATCCATTCCAAGTAATCATCCAAGATCAAGAAACCTTTGTTACTTACAGTAGTTTATCTTTCTAATACAAGGTAATAATCATATTCAAACTTTAATTCAATTTCTATAACTATAACAATCTTATTTCGAGTGGAAATCTTGCTTGAAATTGTTTTCGTGTCATGATTCTGCTTCAAGAACTTTCAAGCCATCCAAGGATCCTTTGAAGCTAGATCTATTTTTCTCATTTCCAGTAGGTTTATCCAAGGAACTTGAGGTAGTAATGATGTTCATAACATCATTCGATTCATACATATAAAGCTATCTTATTCGAAGGTTTAAACTTGTAATCACTAGAACATAGTTTAGTTAATTCTAAACTTGTTCGCAAATAAAAGTTAATCCTTCTAAATTGACTTTTAAAATCAACTAAACACATGTTCTATATCTATATGATATGCTAACTTAATGATTTAAAACCTGGAAACACGAAAAACACCGTAAAACCGGATTTACGCCGTCGTAGTAACACCACGGGCTGTTTTGGGTTAGTTAATTAAAAACTATGATAAACTTTGATTTAAAAGTTGTTATTCTTTGAAAATGATTTTGATTATGAACATGAAACTATATCCAAAAATTATGGTTAAACTCAAAGTGGAAGTATGTTTTCTAAAATGGTCATCTAGACGTCGTTCTTTCGAATGAAATGACTACCTTTACAATAACGACTTGTAACTTATTTTTCTGACTATAAACCTATAATTTTTCTGTTTAGATTCATAAAATAGAGTTCAATATGAAACCATAGCAATTTTATTCACTCAAAATGGATTTAAAATGAAGAAGTTATGGGTAAAACAAGATTGGATAATTTTTCTCATTTTAGCTACGTGAAAATTAGTAACAAATCTATTCCAACCATAACTTAATCAACTTGTATTGTATATTATGTAATCTTGAGATACCATAGACACGTATACAATGTTTCGACCAATCATGTCGACACATCTATATATATTTCGAAACAACCATAGACACTCTATATGTGAATGTTGGAGTTAGCTATACAGGGTTGAGGTTGATTCCAAAATATATATAGTTTGAGTTGTGATCAATACTGAGATACGTATACACTGGGTCGTGGATTGATTCAAGATAATATTTATCGATTTATTTCTGTACATCTAACTGTGGACAACTAGTTGTAGGTTACTAACGAGGACAGCTGACTTAATAAACTTAAAACATCAAAATATATTAAAAGTGTTGTAAATATATTTTGAACATACTTTGATATATATGTATATATTGTTATAGGTTCGTGAATCAACCAGTGGACAAGTCTTACTTTCCGACGAAGTAAAAATCTGTGAAAGTGAGTTATAGTCCCACTTTTAAAATCTAATATTTTTGGGATGAGAATACATGCAGGTTTTATAAATGATTTACAAAATAAACACAAGTACGTGAAACTACATTCTATGGTTGAATTATCGAAATCGAATATGCCCCTTTTTATTAAGTCTGTTAATCTAAGAATTAGGGAACAGACACCCTAATTGACGCGAATCCTAAAGATAGATCTATTGGGCCCAACAAGCCCCATCCAAAGTACCGGATGCTTTAGTACTTCGAAATTTATATCATATCTGAAGGGTGTCCCGGAATGATGGGGATATTCTTACATATGCATCTTGTTAATGTCGGTTACCAGGTGTTCACCATATGAATGATTTTTATCTCTATGTATGGGATGTGTATTGAAATATGAAATCTTGTGGTCTATTGTTACGATTTGATATATATAGGTTAAACCTATAACTCACCAACATTTTTGTTGACGTTTAAAGCATGTTTATTCTCAGGTGAATACTAAGAGCTTCCGCTGTTGCATACTAAAATAAGGACAAGATTTGGAGTCCATGTTTGTATGATATTGTGTAAAAACTGTATTCAAGAAACTGATTTTGATGTAACATATTTGTATTGTAAACCATTATGTAATGGTCGCGTGTTGAAATGTCCCGTTCTTATTGATTAAAAACGTTCCATATTAATTGATTTCGTTGCGAGGTTTTGACCTCTATATGAAACGTTTTTCAAAGACTGCATTCATTTTTAAAACAAACCATAACCTTTATTTCATAGATAAAGGTTTTAAAAAGCTTTACGTAGATTATAAAATAATGATAATCTAAAATATCCTGTTTACACACGACCATTACATAATGGTTTACAATACAAATATGTTACAACAAAATAAGTTTCTTGAATGCAGTTTTTACACAATATCATACAAGCATGGACTCCAAATCTCGTCCTTATTTAAGTATGCGACAGTGGAAGCTCTTAATAATCACCTGAGAATAAACATGCTTAAAACGTCAACAAAAATGTTGGTGAGTTATAGGTTTAACCTATATATATCAAATCATAATAATAGACCACAAGATTTCATATTTCAATACACATCCCATACATAGAGATAAAAATCATTCATATGGTGAACACCTGGTAACCGACATTAACAAGATGCATATATAAGAATATCCTCATCATTCCGGGACACCCTTCGGATATGATATAAATTTCGAAGTACTAAAGCATCCGGTACTTTGGATGGGGTTTGTTAGACCCAATAGATCTATCTTTAGGATTCGCGTCAATTAGGGTGTCTGTTTCCTAATTCTTAGATTACCAGACTTAATAAAAAGGGGCATATTCGATTTCGATAATTCAACCATAGAATGTAGTTTCACGTACTTGTGTCTATTTTGTAAATCATTTATAAAACCTGCATGTATTCTCATCCCAAAAATATTAGATTTTAAAAGTGGGACTATAACTCACTTTCACAGATTTTTACTTCGTCGGGAAGTAAGACTTGGCTACTGGTTGATTCACGAACCTATAACAATATATACATATATATCAAAGTATGTTCAAAATATATTTACAACACTTTTAATATATTTTGATGTTTTAAGTTTATTAAGTCAGCTGTCCTCGTTAGTAACCTACAACTAGTTGTCCACAATTAGATGTACAGAAATAAATCGATAAATATTATCTTGAATCAATCCACGACCCAGTGTATACGTATCTCAGTATTGATCACAACTCAAACTATACATATTTTGGAATCAACCTCAACCCTGTATAGCTAACTCCAACATTCACATATAGAGTGTCTATGGTTGTTCCGAAATATATATAGATGTGTCGACATGATAGGTCGAAACATTGTATACGTGTCTATGGTATCTCAAGATTACATAATATACAATACAAGTTGATTAAGTTATGGTTGGAATAGATTTGTTACCAATTTTCACGTAGCTAAAATGAGAAAAATTATCCAATCTTGTTTTACCCATAACTTCTTCATTTTAAATCCGTTTTGAGTGAATCAAATTGCTATGGTTTCATATTGAACTCTATTTTATGAATCTAAAAATAAAAAGTATAGGTTTATAGTCGGAAAAATAAGTTACAAGTCGTTTTTGTAAAGGTAGTCATTTCAGTCGAAAGAACGACGTCTAGATGACCATTTTAGAAAACATACTTTCACTTTGAGTTTAACCATAATTTTTGGATATAGTTTCATGTTCATAATAAAAATTATTTTCTAAGAATAACAACTTTTAAATCAAAGTTTATCATAGTTTTTAATTAACTAACCCAAAACAGCCCGCGGTGTTACTACGACGGCGTAAATTCGGTTTTACGGTGTTTTTCGTGTTTCCAGGTTTTAAATCATTAAGTTAGCATATCATATAGATATAGAACATGTGTTTAGTTAATTTTAAAAGTCAAGTTAGAAGGATTAACTTTTGTTTGCGAACAAGTTTAGAATTAACTAAACTATGTTCTAGTGATTACGAGTTTAAACCTTCGAATAAGATAGCTTTATATGTATGAATCGAATGATGTTATGAATATCATTACTACCTTAAGTTCCTTGGATAAACCTACTGGAAAAGAGAAAAATGGATCTAGCTTCAACGGATCCTTGGATGGCTCGAAGTTCTTGAAGCAGAATCATGACACGAAAACAAGTTCAAGTAAGATCATCACTTGAAATAAGATTGTTATAGTTATAGAAATTGAACCAAAGTTTGAATATGATTATTACCTTGTATTAGAATGATAACCTACTGTAAGAAACAAAGATTTCTTGAGGTTGGATGATCACCTTACAAGATTGGAAGTGAGCTAGCAAACTTGAAAGTATTCTTGATTTTATGTAACTAGAACTTGTAGAATATATGAAGAACACTTAGAACTTGAAGATAGAACTTGAGAGAGATCAATTAGATGAAGAAAATTGAAGAATTAAAGTGTTTGTAGGTGTTTTTGGTCGTTGGTGTATGGATTAGATATAAAGGATATGTAATTTTGTTTTCATGTAAATAAGTCATGAATGATTACTCATATTTTTGTAATTTTATGAGATATTTCATGCTAGTTTCCAAATGATGGTTCCCACATGTGTTAGGTGACTCACATGGGCTGCTAAGAGCTGATCATTGGAGTGTATATACCAATAGTACATACATCTAAAAGCTGTGTATTGTACGAGTACGAATACGGGTGCATACGAGTAGAATTGTTGATGAAACTGAACGAGGATGTAATTGTAAGCATTTTTGTTAAGTAGAAGTATTTTGATAAGTGTATTGAAGTCTTTCAAAAGTGTATAAATACATATTAAAACACTACATGTATATACATTTTAACTGAGTCGTTAAGTCATCGTTAGTCGTTACATGTAAGTGTTGTTTTGAAACCTTTCGGTTAACGATCTTGTTAAATGTTGTTAACCCAATGTTTATAATATCAAATGAGATTTTAAATTATTATATTATCATGATATTATCATGTATGAATATCTCTTAATATGATATATATACATTAAATGTCTTTACAATGATAATCGTTACATATATGTCTCGTTTAAAAATCATTAAGTTAGTAGTCTTGTTTTTACATATGTAGTTCATTGTTAATATACTTAATGATATGTTTACTTATCATAGTATCATGTTAACTATATATATATCCATATATATGTCATCAAATAGTTTTTACAAGTTTTAACGTACGTGAATCACCGGTCAACTTGGGTGGTCAATTGTCTATATGAAACATATTTCAATTAATCAAGTCTTAACAAGTTTGATTTCTTAACATGTTGGAAACATTTAATCATGTAAATATCAATCTCAATTAATATATATAAACATGGAAAAGTTCGGGTCACTACACGTGTAAATAGGATATTTTAGATTATCATTATTTGATAATCTACGTAAAGCTTTTTAAACCTTTATTGATGAAATAAAGGTTATGGTTTGTTTTAAAATGAATGCAGTCTTTGAAAAACATCTCATATAGAGGTCAAAACCTCGCAACGAAATCAATTAATATGGAACGTTTTTAATCAATAAGAACGGGACATTTCAGTGAACGTTTTGCTCGGTGTATTCACTGAATATCCTATTAGTTATAAAATATAAAAATTATATAAGTTATCAAATTAATAGACTCTTCTGATTTTGCCCACGTTTCGAATAGTCAATAGATGCAGCAGGTAGCCAGGACCCTTTAAATCGGAAGCCCACAACTCGCCACTAACAAATCCAACTATTACTACGAACCAGAAAATTTTGGATGTCTATCAATTTAACCACTTAAAATAATTTTTCGTCGAAATTTAAAGAAATTTTAGAGAAGAAATAGAAAATTCTATGTCCTAAAAACTAGAGCGTCGATGAAAAAGAAAAAGTGCGTCGAAAAACGTCGAAAAATAAAAGGTCGATAAATAATATAAAGAATGTAGCGCGTCGAAACTTAAAAGTCTAAAAACTAAGAATTAAAAGTTGCGTATAAAGGTATTAAAGCTTAAAAGAAATTCTATATCCAAAACGGCAATAACTTAAAAAGTACTAAAATTTATAAAACGGCGTCGCAAAATTCTAAAGCACCTAAATCTTACTCTAAAGAAAAAATACTTAAGGGATTTTACGGTAAAACCTAAAAATCTAGAAATAAAAATAACTACGGCAAAAATTATGACTTAGAACTAAATACGAACGAAAAATACAAATATTACGCTAAAACAAATAAAAAGTTATAAAATATAAAAATAAACTTAAAGTTGTAAAAAGTACAATTTTTATAAAAATATTATTTTTATATTATTTATTTATAAAAGTATTAATTTTTATATATTAATACAACTAATTAAACTAAATAAAATACAAATTAAATAAAACTAAACTAAAACTAATATTAAAAATTAATTAATTAATAAACCCTAATTAGGGTTAATAATAATAATTATAATTAAATTAAACCCTAAACTGTCGGCTGAGGTTACAGACGAGTCAAATCACTCCATGCGATCGCATGGAGTGCTAGTACATTTTTCATGCGGTCGCATGAAGTAGGAAATCGGGCCAGATTGTTTGGGCTGCTACAGTGTAGCCCGATTACTTTTTTCTTTCTTTCTGTTTTCTATTTTATATTTATACAAAATATATATAAAAATTAAATAAAAACTTAATTTTTAAATAAAAATAAAAATTTATAATTTTATATATTTTAAACAAACTCTTAAAAATATATATATTTTGTTTTTCTTTTTATATTTTTGTATTTTTAATATTTAAAACGTACTTTTACAAAAGCGTATTTTTACAAAAGTAAACTAAGAAATTTTTTTATTTTTTTTAAATATATAGCGTTTTGCTTCCGGCGTTTAAGCAGTTCCCAGGCAGCGGCGCCAAAAAAACTTGATGTTAAAGCGAAGGGGTACAAAATAGTTATATTTTTACTACAAAATACTATTAAATACGATACAATTTTACACAAGTTATTTATTTATTTATAGAGTGGATATACCTAAACCTTGCTACAACACTTATAGGCAGTGTACCTAATCGTACAGTAGTGTAGTTTTTAGTAAGTCCGGTTCGTTCCACAGGGATCTTAGCCAAGTTTAACGCTATATTTTTAAAAACTATATTTGTAAAAATATAAATATATATATAAGTAGTATTATTATTATAAAAATGGGGTTTTTACCGTTTAATGACCGGTTTGTCGATTTTAAAACTTAAGTCGCAGTTAAAACCTAATGTAAAATATTAAAAATAAATATAACTTAATTTTAAGCGTAAAGTAAATAACGATAATAAAATTGCGATAATTAAAAAGTACGATAATTAAAAGTGCATTTAAATAAAATGACAGTAAATAAAAGTGCGATAATTAAAAGTGCAATTAAATATGAAATAAAGGAATTATGCTTATTTAAACTTTCGTAATCATGATGTTTGACGTGTTGATTTTAGTTTATTCTCATGGGTTAATTGTCCTTTGTCCTGGATTATTCAATATGTCCGTCTGGTTTTTATCCATAACAGTCCGTCAGTCATAAATATAAAGTGTGAGTGTCCTCGTCAAATTATCCTTATATCCGAAGTCAAATATTCCAACTAATTGGGAACTTAAACTATAATTACACCAAGTGTCCTTGTATATAATTTACCCCTGTTTTAATAAGTCCATTAACTATTAATCCATTCCCGTGTCTGGTTAAATGAACGATTATTAGTACTTATAAATATCCCACCCATCGTGTTCGATCGAGTGTATATGGTTATTTATAGGTACGTCCAATTGTAAATCTTTATATTAAATTAACAAACTATCATTTAATTAAACAAATATAAAGCCCATTAATAACCCATAGTCTATTTCCACAAGTGTCGTTCTTTTGTCCAAACCCCAATTATAGTACAAAGCCCAATTACCCTGTCTTTAATATTTAGTCCAACATCACGATTACTTCGGCTTAAATAAGCATAATAATAACTTAGCTACGAGACATTAATTTAAAAAGGTTGAACATAACTTACAATGATTAATAATAGCGTAGCGTTACACGGACAGAATTTTGACTTACACCCTTACAACATTCGCTAACATACCCTTATTATTATTAAAATTAAAATTAAAATTAAAATTATAATATATATATATATACACGTTTGAGAGATGGATGAGGAAAAAGATGTGTTTATTTTGGCCAAAACACGCGAAATTTATAGATGTGGCCAGCATATTGGGGTCATGCGACCGCATGACATTTGTTCTTCCTGGCCATGCGATCGCATGGCCAGCTGGTTCCAGTCACATGGTTTTGTTTTCTTGTTTTGCCGACGTTTTAATAAATAAATATAATATATAAATAATTTTAAGAATTATTTATATATTATATTATATTTATGTACATAGTTGACTTGTAATTTTTGCTCCGTTACGTCGCGCGTTGAGAGTTGACTTTGGTCCCGGTTCCGGATTTTCGAACGTCCTTGTGTACAATTTAATATCTTGTATTTTGCGTTTTGCGTCTTGTACTCTTGTAATTTTGAGACGTTTCTTATCAATAATTGGAACCACTTTGATTGTAATTTGTACTTTTTAGCGTTTTGGTCGTTTGCGTCTTCAATTCATTGAATCTGTCTTTTGTCTTCACCTTTTATTATTTAAACGAATATCACTTGTAAATTGAACAATTGCAACTAAAAGCTTGTCTTTCTTGAGGGATAATGCTATGAAATATATGTTCGTTTTTAGCATTATCATACACAAGTAATCGAAACTACATTCTATGGTTGGATTATCGAATCGAATATCACCCCTTTTAGCTTGGTAGCCTAAGAATTAGGGAACAGACACCCTAATTGACGCGAATCCTAAAGGTAGATCTACGGGCACTAACACCCCCATACTGGAAAATGGTATGCTTTAGTACTTCGAGTTTATATTATACAGATGGATTTCTATTTTGGGGATATTCTATATGCATGATGTTAATGTCGGTTACCAGGTGTTCAATCCATATTAATGATTTTTAAACACTTGCGAGTGTATGTTTATTGAATAAAGGAAATCTTGTGGTCTATTAAAATTATGGAAATGATTGATTATGATAAACTAATGAACTCACCAACCTTTTGGTTGACACTTTAAAGCATGTTTATTCTCAGGATTGAAAGAAATCTTCCGCTGTGCATTTGCTCAACTTAAAGATATTACTTGGAGTCATTCATGACATATTTCAAAAGACGTTGCATTCAAGTCGTTGAGTTCAGTAAAGATTATGATTAAGTAAATGACAGATTAGATCATTTATAGTTGGATATTTTGAAATGGTATGCATGCCTGTCAACTTTTGATGTAATGAAAGTTTGTCTTTTAAAACGAATGCAATGTTGTAAAATGTATCATATAGAGGTCAAATACCTCGCAATGTAATCATATGTTATTGTATTCGTTCTTATGGATTAGGACGGGTCGTCTCATAAGAGGACTGGGCACATTGGCAAAGATTGCAAGATCACTACCCCAGCTGTGAAGACAAACTTTACTGGACCAAGAAAGTGTTTTGAGTGCGGTCAACAGGGCCACTTCAGGAATGAATGCCCGTACAAGAAGAAGGACGGCGGGCCGGCACGTGGAAGGGTTTTCAACATGAACGCCAGGGATGCCCGTGAGGATCCTGACTTGGTCACAGGTACATTCACTATCAATAACCTATTTGCTTCTGTCTTATTTGATACCGGTGCCGATAGGAGTTATGTATGTAGACATTTTTGTTCTAAGATAGACTGGTCTTTAGTACCTTTAGACGAGAGTATTCTTGTTGAAGTAGCCAATGGGAAACTTGAGAAAGCTGACCAAATTGGCCGAGGAGGTATAATAAACCTAGCTGGTGTGAACTTTGAGATTGATTTGATACCCATCAAGTTGGGAAGTTTTGATGTGATAGTTGGTATGGATTGGTTGTCCAAAGTAAGAGCAGAAGTTGTTTGTAGAGAGAAGATTATCCGTATACCTCGCAAGGACGGTGTGCCATTGATTGTATACGGAGAGAAAGGTAGCCCAAAACTGAACCTTATTAGTTGCATGAAGGCACATAAAGTAATGTGGAAAGAACATTTTGCTATTTTAGCACATGTGAAGAGGTTAGAAACCGAGGAAAAGAGCGTTGATGATGTACGAATTGTGAATAAATTTCCCGACGTCTTTCCAGAAGAGTTACCTGGATTACCACCGCCGCGATAAGTGGAATTCCAGATTGATCTAGTACCAGGAGCTGCACCTGTAGCTCGCGCACCTTATCAACTTGCACCTTCCGAAATGAAAGAGTTGCAGAGTCAACTACAGGAATTTTTAGACCGTAGATTTATCCAACCAAGCTCTACGCTTTGGGGCGCTCATGTTTTGTTCACAAAGAAGAAGGACAGATCTTTTCGCATGTGTATCGACTACCGCGAACTCAACAAATTGACAATCAAGAATCGGTATCCCCTTCTCAGGATTGACGATCTTTTCGATCACCTGTAAGGATAAAGCGTTTACTCTAAGATTGATTTGTGATCCGGTTACCACCAGTTGAGGGTGAAGGAGAGTGATGTGATGAAGACTGCATTCAGAACCCGTTACGGTCATTATGAGTTCCTCGTGATGCCATTCGGTTTAACTAATGCACCTGCCATGTTCATGGATCTCATGAATCAGTATGCAAACCATACCTGGACAAGTTCATTATCGTCTTCATAGATGATATCCTCATCTACTCCAAAAGTGAAGCAGAACATGAGCAACATCTCCGACCCGTACTAGAACTCTTGAGACAAGAGCAACTTTATGCCAAATTCTTCAAGTGTGAGTTTTGGTTGAAGGAAGTCCAATTTCTGGGTCATATTGTGAGCGATCAGGGTATCAAAGTTGATCCCACAAAGATTGAAGCTATCAGCAAGTGGGAAACCTCCACTACTCCAACTCATATCCGCCAATTTCTAGGCCTCGCCGGTTATTACCGAAGGTTCATTGAAGGTTTCTCTCTGATTGCACGCCCATTAACCGCACTGACTCACAAAGGGAAGAAATTCGTTTGGGCAACCGAGCAAGAGTCAGCATTTCAAACCTTGAAGCAGAAGTTGACCACCGCACCTATCCTATCCCTCCCCGAAGGTAGTGATGATTTTTTTGTTTATTGCGATGCCTCGAAAAATGGTTTTGGGTGTGTACTAATGCAACGAATGAAAGTTATTGGTTATGCCTCTCGTCAACTAAAAATTCACGAGCAAAACTACAAGAATCACGATCTCGAACTTGGAGCCGTTGTCTTTGCATTAAAACTATGGAGACACTATCTTTAAGGAACAAAGAGTACTATACTCACCGATCACAAAAGCCTCCAACATATATTCGACTAGAAGCAGCTGAATATGAGACAGCATCGATGGATTGAGACGTTGAACGACTATGATTGTGAACTTCGCTACCACCCTGGCAAGGCAAATGTTGTAGCCGATGCTTTGAGCCGAAAGGAAAGAATGGTACCTCTTCGTGTCCGAGCCTTGAACATCACCATCTATTCAAATCTCAATAGCCAAATCCGAGTAACCCAAGATGAGGCTCTCAAAGAGGAGAATATTTCTCAAAAACATTTGAACATCCTTGTTTCTCGATTTGAGGTCAAGGAGACTGGACTTCTGTACTTCGCCGAAAGAATCTGGGTGCCTAGTTATGGGGATTTACGAAGCCTCATTCTAGACGAAGCCCACAAGTCAAGATATTCGATTCATCTAGGAGCCGGTAAGATGTACCACGATCTCAAGGAACAGTATTGTTGGCCTAATCTTAAGAAGGACGTTACTACTTATGTTGGGAAGTGTTTGACTTGTTCAAAGGTTAAGGCCGAACATCAAAGGCCATCCGGGTTACTTCAGCAACCCAAAATCTCGTAATGGAAGTGGGAAAGGATAACGATAGACTTCATTACGAAACTACCAAAGACGGTGGGCGGATACGATACCATCCGGGTTATCATTGACCGTATTACCAAATCTGCACACTTTCTAGCCATGAAAGAAACTGATACAATGAAGAAACTCACTCAGCTATACATAAAGGAAATTGTATCTCGTCATGGTGTGCCGTTATCGATTATTTCAGACCGAGATGGCCGTTTTGTTTCTAGATTTTGGCGTTCCCTACAAGAAGCTTTGGGAACACGTCTAGACATGAGTACCACATACCACCCGCAAACCGACAGACAAAGTGAACGCACGATTCAAACTTTGGAGGACATGTTTCGTGCTTGTGTTATTAATTTCGGAAAAGTTTGGGAAAAGCATTTGCTGCTAGCCGAATTTTCTTACAACAACATCTATCATTCGAGTATTAATTCCGCACTTTTCGAAGCATAGTATGGCCGCAAGTGCCGTTCTCCTATTTGTTGGGCCGAAGTGGGTGAGAAGCAAATCACCGGACCCGAACTCGTTCATGAAATCACCGAGAAGATTGTTCAAATTCAAGCGAGGCTCAAGATGGCCCGTGATCGTCAAAAGAGCTATGCCGACCTTAAACGTAAAGATTTCGAATTCCAAGTGGGCAACCGCATGATGTTGAAAGTAGCACCTTGGAAAGGTGTAGTCCGTTTTGAAAAGCGTGAAAAGTTAAATCCGTGATACATTGGTCCTTTTGAAATCTTGGAGCGTATTGGACCCGTTGTTTACCGTTTGGATCTTCTGACACAATTGAGCTCCGTTCATCCTACCTTTCACGTATCGAATCTGAAGAAGTGTCTTGCTGAACCGGAACTTATCATACCATTAGAAGAACTTACGATTGATGACAAACTCCACTTCGTGGAAGAACCCGTTGAAATTATGGACCGTGAGGTCAAGACCTTGAAACGTAACAAGATTCCGATTGTCCGAGTCCGTTGGAATTCCAAACGAGGACCCGAGTTTACCTGAGAACGAGAGGATCAAATGATGCAGAAGTATCCTCACCTTTTCCTGACTCCACCATCTACCTCAGCTTAAATTTCGGGACGAAATTTTCTTTAACAGGTGGGTAATGTAATGACCCGACTTTTTCGACTTTTAATTATGTTTATTTCTTTCACAAAGCTGCGTACTTGTGTGTACTGAGATAGATTATATTCTGGGATCATTAGTTATGTTAATTACATTCGTTAATGCCTTACAAAGTGTTTTTAGGTACTTAGTTACTTAACGTGATCCTTGATTGCATTTACGACCGTTAGTATCACTTATTGATTAAAGCGAGCTATGAACTTGGTACACGTTAAACTTTTCCCATAATTGGGATATTATGGCTACGTAAAAGTAATTGCTACTTATTAATGGCAATTACTTAGTTTTATGGTTCCTTAATTATACTTAAGTGTTTACTAAGGCTTACTAGTTACCTTATTGGAGTTAACACCTTAATGGACTTCCATGGCCCAACCCACCCAACTTAGTGGGCTAGTTAGTGGACTAATTAACCCATGTGATTAAGATTTATCCCATGAAAGCATAAGACAAGTATTATGCATGCTTATGTACCAAGGCTTGCATGATGTCTCAAACCACCCAACATGTCACCATCACCATGTACTACCACCATGCACCACACCACATAAGGCCAAGATGGTCCCCCCACCCTTGCCCCCATGACCGTCGACCACCACCCCCATCCCCACCAATTTTTATTTTTTTTCTTTGATAAATACCAACACTTCATCCACTTCTCTCATTCTTCATTCATTTTCTCAAACATACACTTCTCTCTACTTTCTCACTCTAGAATTCTCTCTCAAATTGTAAGTTTGAAAACTTACTTCTTTTCTTTCTTTTCTTAACTTTAATTCATAAATCATCATCATCATGAACAAAGATTCAAGTTTTGTAACTTGAATCTTCATTACTTTTATTGATTTAAACTTTGTTTTGAAAAGCTTTCAAGAACATGATGGATTAAAGCTTCTTAGCTTTGAATCTTCATAATCTTGCTAGATCTAAGTCTATTTACTTAAATCTCTTTATTTATCTTTAAAGATCAAAACCCATGTTTATGATCTTCATGTAACTTGAAGATCCAACACTTTACTTTATGGATCTTCAAGAAAGTTTGAAATACAAGCTTACCAGCTTGATGTTTCTACAAAAAGTTAAAGATAAGATAAAAGTTTGTTAACTTATGATCTTCTTTTGTTTGTTGTAGTTTAGATTTGTGACTTGTGTTTTCAAGAAACAAAAGATGCAAGCTTACTAGCTTGAGATCTCATAAGTGTTGTTAGGAATTTAAGCTCTCTAACTTAGGGTTTCATTTTTGTATTTGATCTAAGTTGTGTAACTTATGATCTTCTACTTTGTTTAAGAGAAAGCTTATTAGCTTATGATCACTTACTTTACAAGATCTAAGTTTCCTAACTTATGGTTGTGTAAAAGTTGAAAGTCTAAGTGTTATGACTTAGGGTTTCACTAAGAACATGAGATCTAGACTTTGTAGTCTAAGGTCTTTAATATTTAGCTAAGTTCTAAGCTCTCTATCTAAAGGTCTTGCTTATTTAGTTTGATTCAAAGTTTATAGCTTAATCGAACTTGTGATTGTGTTGAAACTAGGAATTGATGTAACTTTGGTCATCATCTTGCTCAAACTCGTACATGAGTTGTTATTTGTTTTCTAGTCTTAACTTTGTGTTTTGATGGTTAAACCTTGGTTAAAGTGATGCTAAAACATCAAGAGTTATACACTTGAGGCTTATACGCATCAAGGATGAGAACCGTGATGAGCATCAAACACCGAGAAACCCACCAGAGCACTTGCTTTCTATATTCAGGGTCTGATCAGGCTCCTGGACTACTAGAAAAGTTTATTTCCAGATATTTCTGTTCGAGTAGATGACTTTTCGTTTAGGCCTCGCCTAAATCCGATGTACGGTTTAGGATTTATAGCCTTCCGAAAGTCACTACGCCCTTGTAACGTTGTGCTGAAATTTCTGACCTACTCGCACTTAAACCGTCGCCACGGTCAAACGAAGATGAGTTAGGTTCTGAAAATTAGTCAGCAGTTAGAGGACTCACATACGGAGCCATGGCCACTGGCCTAGCATTATTTCAGTTTGTATAGAGGTCGTTGCAGCTAAACAAAATCAGCCTTTGTTTCGGTCTCTATCTTTGATTGAAAACTTACTTTACTTTTTACGTATGATGTTGATGATGATGATACTTAAGACTTAACTTACGTGCTTTTAAACCTTTGGGAACGATTTACTGACTTAGTAACTTTTGACCTAGGTTGAGGACCTTTCGGACCGACTTACTTGCTTACTTATCTCGTATCAACTTTTACCGCACTTTCACTGTGAGTTATAGCTTCCCTTTTTACTTATACTATTTTTGGGACTGAGAATACATGCGCTTTTTATGTTTTACTTACTAGGCATGAGTACTTAAACTTTATATATGTGTGGGTTATATAACGACATAAACTTTCCCCTTAGCTCGGCAACGTTTAGTCATTGGTTTTTAAACCGGTGAACGCGAATCTTAGATATGGATCCATAGGGTTTTACATCCCCACTCGGGCTAGTCGCGCTAGCATTTAACCGGTGTTTAATACTTCATAGACTTACGCACTCGCCAAGTGTACTTTTAGGGGGTGATATTACGTTAAGTTAGTTACCAAGTGCCCACGGATAAACATATACTTTTCATACTGTTTTGAAATACGAAATCTCGTGGCCTACCTCACATTACTGTTACAATTAAACTATAGCTCACCAACATTTGTGTTAACTTTTAAGCATGTTATTTCTCAGGTGCTTAGACGTTTGATGCTTCCGCTGTAGTAGTCTCGCTGTTAGACTTGCTGTGTAGATTCTCGCTGCTTGTTTAGAGATGTCTCTGCATGAAACATTTACTTTGCATTCGCAATCTATGTTACTTTTGAAAAATGAATTTGTAATGACCTTTGAGTCTCATACTTATGTTATTGCTTCCTATTCGTAGAAGCACACTATCGTTTGTAAAACATTTGACGTCGGTAAAGACGTTACCCCTTTTTATGAATGCAAACTTATTTTAAAACAGCATATAGTGTTTGACCTTGTAATGATCCTGTTGTTGATGATCCGTACACGTTAATTTTGTACAGGGCGTCACAGCGATGGTTTCAAAACAGAAATATAAATTGTAACAATGGTGACAGTTTGGGTTGTCTTTGGCTGCAAAAAGGTGTTGGGTGGTCTGGGTATGTAACCAAAACAGAAGCATAACAGTATTAGCAACGATCGTTCTCATGGTTATGTGGCGGGTTTCACAAAGAAGAAGGGAAGAGAGAGAGAGGAGAGAGAGCCGGTAATCATGGTGGTGATTGTTTAGGCTGCGAAACCAGAACAAAAATAGGAGCTAGCAGTAGTAGTATAATGGTTTGGTTAGGGTGGTTGTCGTTATGAATAAAGATGATGAGGGTGGATGTGGTGATTCTAAAGGAAACAAACGGTTATGGGTTTGATGATGGTGGTTAATGGTTGAAGGTGGTGGTTCGATAGACAGAATCAAGAAGAAGGTAATGGGTATTTAAGTTTGCTTAAGAGATATAAGTACTTGTATATATATAAATGCAGAGGTGTGAGGGTGGTGGGAGTGTGGTAATCATGTATCATATATATGTATATATTTAATATTTAGATAGATATAGACAGACAATGACAGATTGAGATGGATAACAGAAAACATTAAATAGTTGATTGTAAAGTGGGTGGTGAGTGAGAATGATAGTCGACAAAAGAAAGAAGGAAATAAAAGTAGTTTCAAGTGAGTGGAGATCAATCAACAACAGTATTTATAATGATCAATTGAAATTAAACTTGTGATACATTTTGCCACACAACAAATATAGTAACTCAATAATTAATACTAATTATCAATCTTAAACAGTACTTTACTCAACAAATATCTAGAATAGGGTAGTATGATTGAAGGTGAATGATTTGTGGTCATTTGGTTGTCTCGTAGCAGAAATCAGAAAGAAATATGATAGTGATATGTTGGATGCACGTATATGTTTTAAATAATAATTATTATAGTATTATATGTTATTTATTTTACATAATAAATTTCAACAACAATTTCATATAATATTAATATAAATATATATCTATTTACAAATAGTTGTTCGTGAATCGTCAGAATAGTCGAAGGGTAATTGAAACAGTTCAAAAATTTTGAGACTCAATTTAACAGACTTTGCTTATCATGTCAGAATTATGAAATCATATAGAAAATTAGTTTAAAATCAGTCGAAATTTTCTCAGTCGTGACAATGGGTGGCTGATCAGAGGGTTAATAACAAGTCACGAGGTGCAGTGCTTTCTGACATATTAGTAATTATCGAACAAAAGTTGGATGACATGGACGTTTCAGATCAAGAGTTGATGGAGAGGTCTGAGATTTTTAATGAAATCGATTCCTTACAGACTATCGAGGATAAATATGTGTTTCATAAGGCTAAAACAAGTGGAATTTAGAAGGCGACGAGAACACAAATTTTTTTCATGGGCTTCTAAAAGATCGTAGAAACAAACAGACAATTCATGGCTTGTCGTTGAACGGTATTTAAGGAGTTTTATGCGGTTACATTTTCAGGAGATCCTAATAATACTACTGCCACTATGTTTCTTCCAAATCAGGTGTTAGACGCAGAAGATAACTTGCCGTTACAAGGGTTTATTTCTTAAGAGGAGATAAAACGAGCGATGTGGAGTTGTGGTAATGATAAATCACTTGGCCCGGACGATTTTTCATTCTTCTTCATAAAAAAGTATTGGGAGTTTGTGAAACTCGATTTAGTTGACTCCATACACAAAGCTTTTCAAGAGTGTACGCTACCAAAAGGTGCTGCTTCGGCGTTTATTGCTCTAAATCTTGAGATACCTAACTCGTCTTGTATTAAATATTATCGTCTGATATCTTCAATCGGGGTGCAATATAAGATTATTACGAAGTAACTTGCAAGTTGTATGGCTTTGGATGGTATAAGAAGTGGAAGAAAAAGGTCATGTTATTTAAGGTTGATTTCGAAAAGGCGTATGATTCCATTAGCTGGGAATTTTTGGGTCATATGCTTTTTATTAAGGGCTTCGGTAATCAGTTGCGAGATTGGATTGGAATGTGATTAAAAGATGCTTGAGCTTCGGTCTTGATTAATGAGAGTTCATCGAGAGAGTTTCGAAGCAATCATGGCCTTAGACAAGGGGATCCTCTAAGTTCGTTCTTGTTTTTGATCGTTATGGAAGGTTTACATCTATGTTTAAAAGTGAAAGTTGAAGAAGGACTGATAAAACGTGCATGTGTGAACAACTCGAAAATCATTGTTTCACATTTGTTTTATGCGGATGATGCAGTGATTATTTTGGACTGGAATAGGGATAGTCTTCTTAACACTTTACAAGTGTTCAATGATTTCTATCGATTTTCAGGGTTGAATATTAATATTGCTAAATCTCATTTATTCGGCCTTGGAGTGCAAGACGCGGTTTTGGAAGACTTTGTGCATGAATTCAGTTGTTCTAAAGGTAAGTTTCCTTTAACTTACTTAGGACTTCCAGTTGGGGTAAATATGAATACGACTTCGAGTTGGAAACCATTGTGTGACCGATTTTGTAAAAAGCTATCCGGTTGGAAAGCTAATATGTTAGCTATTGGAGGTCGCTATACACTTTTAAAATCAGTCTTGGGTAGTATGGATATTTAATACTTGACGTTGTTTAAATGCCCGAATTTGGTTTTAAAGTAGCTAGAAGGGTTACGTGCCTAGTTTTTTTGGGGTTCTAGTGAAACGAACAAGAAGATGCATTGGGTGAGGTAGGACATTGCCCTTAATTCTCTAGATCATGGGGGGTATAGATATTGGAAGTTTACGTGTACTTAATCTCGGGTTATTGTACAACTGGATATGGCAATTTGTGGATGCACCTAAAACGTTGTGGGTTAAGTTCTTAAAATCGATTAATGGGGATCATTCTACTTTCGACAACAAAGCTGTTTCGATCAGTGGGGTTTGGCGAAACATGGTGACCAGTTTTTGCAAAACTCTAAATGAAGGTTTGCTACCTCATGACACGTTAAGAATGAAAGTTGGGAATAGTCATCAAATACATATTTGGACTGAAAATTGGGTCAGAGAAGGTACGTTGAAGGGAATATTTGGAAATTTATATCATTTATATTCAAATAGTGTTTTTACGCTAGTCGAGAGATTTGTGGCGGGATCATGGTCTTGGTCATGGAATCGAGTTGATTTTAAATCAAGAAATCTTGAAGCCCTCGAACGTTTAAAAGAGTATATCGGCCCTTTAATGTTTTGTGATGCAGATGATAGGTGGAAATGGTCTTTAGCTGACTACGGAGTATATTCAGTGAGTAATACAAGAAGGTATATCGATAAATTAACCTTACCAACAACGACTCCTAAAACATGGTGGGTGAAGTTACTTCAAAAAAAGATTAATATTTTCATTTGGAGAGTGGCACGAGATAGATTGTCTACGTGTCTTAATTTATCTCATAAGGGGTTGGAGCTAGAGAGGATTGGTTGTGTGTCTTGTAACTGCGGGGTCGAATCATTGCAACACGTTTTTTTGATTGTTCCGTGGCGAAGGACGTGTGGAAAAGAGTTATCATATGGATTGATGTAGACATGCCGTTGTTTGCAGATTTGAATGATTGGTTGATTTGGTTAGATGGTTTACGCGCTCTAAAGGAGGTAAAAGAGAAGCTAAGTGTCATTGTCGCTGCAACCATTTGGCATTTATGGAGATACAGGAAGGGTGTATTGTTCAACCCCCGAGTTTTGAAGAAATGTATGTTTTTTGAGTCTGTTTATTTATTTTCCTTTAGTTTGTTGATGTCTAGAGGAAAAAAAATTTGATTTGGAATACTTGGCATGTAAAGCTGTTGTAAGTTTGTACAAGCTACTATAGCTGCTCGCTAGGTAGTCTTTATTTTAATAAGTTTTTGGCCCTTAAAAAAAAATCCATATATACCGATGATATAAAGTAAATCAATCTAGAATAAAACACATATAATTGAAATGGAATACGCCAAGCACATCGTAAACGCAACTAAAAAGCCTCATGAAACCATAGCAAGACACCAACAACAACGCATGACTACCACGCTAACTGTTTTTATTTCTTAAATAATCAAGTGTTGATTATTTAAATTCAATATTTGAGGACTAACATTTGATTGACATTGTTTGAAAAGCAGTGTGGACTAGTAAATGAAAGTTGTATTTTCGGTCGTAGGTTTTTCTCTATCAAATCATGATTTTCTTAGAGATGTTTGTTTTCTTTCTTTCTTGATATTTATTTATTTATTAGCCGTATAATACAGGTGAATCCGTTTTAATGATTGGTGTGTGATTAAAACGCTTTCGCTATTAGTGTTATAAGTTAAAAATTATTATACGTATATGTGTGATTGTTTTTTAAACAACCCTCTGTTCCAATTTAATAGTCTCAAAGAAGTACATATAGTTTAAGAAAAATAAATGTCATATTTACGTTTTCGTCTACTTTCCGGTTCTCCCCTTAACTTTTACCTACATTTTGTCATATTTAACTAAAGTAAAGATATGAAAGTCTTTTAAATAATTATTCTTAAAGATATAAAAGTATGTTAAACAATTATTCTTATATATTTATGAAAGTGAACGACTAATTTTGGACGGATTAAAAAGGAAATAGGACTATTAATATGGAATGGATGGAGTATTAATTTATTAAAAAACTGTTACATTATACTCCCTATGTCCCATATTAATAGTCCACATTTTCTTTTTCGTCTGTCTCAAATTAATAGTCCACTTCCATAAATGGGTAAGAATAATTGGTTAAAGTACTTCTATACCCTTGCTTTATTTAAGTAAGACATAAGTATAGATAAAAAGTAACGCGTAAAACTGGAAAATAGGGAAAAAGTACACAAAAAGTAAATGTGACAGTCATTTTTTCTTAAACTATGTGAACTTTGTCTGTGGACTATTGAATTGAGACGAAGGGAGTATTATAATAGGGAACAACATTATCAATAAAAATTCTACGTTTTTGACAAAGATCCGTTATGTAAATCACATAATCAAAATCCAACGTGTCTTTGAAAAAGATCCCATGTATAATACTCCCTCCGTCTACTTCAGAGAAAAACACACAGTTTAAGAAAATATAATAAAAGTACTGCAATATTTATTTATTAATTTACGCTTTTGCTCTTACGTTTTCTTTTATCTTTAATTCTATTCACATACATCTATAGTTAATATTAAAATATAATGATAATATCATAAATAGTCATTTTCCTTCATTTAAAAAAATCAAAAAGAAAATAGATAAATATCTAACCCACTTTGATGACATCATAAATTAATTTAATCTATAATTAAAATTTAATCTTTACAATTAATTATGACTAAGACATAAATTAACAAAAGATGCAACTTTTATTCATTTTGTAAATTACAGAGTATTTGTTTTTTATATGGTAAATAAAATTACCCCTGTGCTCCGCAATATATTCGCTAAATCAAAAAGCATATACAGATACAAATCGTCGTCCTCAAAATATCTTCTTTTCCCAAATCAAATTAAAACCCTAGATTTTTCTTCATTGAAAAAAATCAAAAAGAAAATAAAAAATATGTAACCCACTTGGATGACATCATAAATCAATTTAATTTATAATTAAAATTTAATCTTTACAATTAATTATGACTAAGAGATAAATTAACAAAAAATGCAGCCTTTATTCCTTTCGTAATTTACGGAGTATTTGTTTTTTATATGATAAATAGAATTACCCCCGTGCTCCGCAATATATTCGCTAAATCAAAAAGCATATATAGATACAAATCGTCGTCCTCAAAATATCTCCCTTTTCCCAAATCAAATTAAAACCCTAGAAAACTCAAACGAATTGCATGCCTTTACTTACTCTTTTTTTACAAAGAATTCAAATTTATCTCCTCAAAAAATAGTTTCATTCATCTTCTACGCCATCTTTTAATGGATCTTTTCATCTACTCTAAGTTTCATCACAAGTCTTTTCAGGGAAATCAATATTTTGATTAAAGAGTTTATCAATTAGATTATCTTTGTTTAATCCTTGGTTATGAGTTTAGGGCTCATACTATCTATTGATTTCACGATATTTTTGAATTTAGATAAATGTATTTCATCATAATTTTTTTTTCATAGTTTTTTACTTATCTTAATTTATTGAATGCATACCACATGTTCGATAATTATCATTTATAATAATTATTATTATTATCTTGATTTATAGTTTTTTTTATCTTAATTTATTATAATAATTATAGTTATCATTATTATATTATTAATATTCAAATATGGATTCTTTTTATGAGATTAATTACGTTATATATGTATGCGAAAATACATGTATCTATGTATTTGTAAAAACAACGACAAATTTCTTAGTCGAACGGGTCATTAAAATAAATGACTTTAGTATTTACATGCACTTGATAGCTAAAACATGTCATTAAATTGTTTCGTTTATACAAACCCGTGATTCGACGGGTCATTTCACTAGTTAAAAACATACTAGATATTAATCTTCTTATTTTTTCTATTTATAAAAATAAATAATTAATTTAAGATATATAAAAATAGAATACTGAAAAAAAAATAAATTAGGGAAGTAGGAAATATCTAAATGGATGCAACATATATTTTCATTTCTTTCCATGTTTCTTGAAAAAGACAAATATACAACAGATACACGAATTCATCTCGTGCAGTTTTTTTTTTTTTTTACCTAAAGTACAAGTTGTTATATTTGATGTAGTGACAGATTTATTTGACTTTGTACGATTGTCTTTTGACTATAATGAAATGGAACTTTCTTATAACTTTCACAAAAAGAATTTAGAAGGAAGAAGGTAAGGATGTCGAATTGTTGGACTATAACCAATCTTTTTCATTAAACCTTAGGTCGCATCACCTTTGAAAATTCCTTATTTTTTCTATGTAAAGTACTATACTTTTCTCGATAGGAAGCTGCAATTTCTTTTCTTTACAATATATATAAAAAAGACCAAACTTTTTGTTGTAACAAATTATTGATCGTTATTCAATCATATTTACATTAAAAATTAAGGGACGACACACATTTTCAATGTAGGGTTTTACATTCACTTGATTACTTATAACAAAAAATAAAATGAAAAATAAAGGAAAAAAAACTTATTACAACGATAAAACATGGTTTTATTCGATTTATTCGATTCAAATCATGTTCTTGAGGTATTTGTTAGATCGAGATTTATAAATTGGTTCTGTAACTATACAGAATTTGATTAGTTGGATATGTTTCAATTTGCCTATAGCCCCTCTCGAGTGATCCCAATCGCTGTAAAAAAAAAAAAAAAGATACGTTAGCATAAGAAGTCATTTTTTTCATCGTTATCTACACCCGTTAAAACTGTCACTAAAACTTCGAAAATGTTTGAAATATGTTATATACTATTGATCACCTACATTTGTATAGTTTTATCACCTACATTTGTGTTGTTTTAAATTCTTTGAGTTGTCGTTATAAGCATGTTTAAGAAGATACTCCGTATAAAATTGTAAGAAGGTGTTTAACCCTCCCATGAGACTTTTTGAAATTGTTTTCCCTCAAGATATAGTTAGTCATATAACCTCATAATATGGAATAAATTGTTGTATGTCATGTTCTTTATTTAAATAAAGTATTTATTATTTTTCATACATTTTAGTAAGTTCTTTTTTAAAGTAAATATTAATATTATATTTTTTTACATTTTAATTAATAATTTACTTTGTTCATCTCAATTTAGTTGTTCAGTTTTGTTTTTTTTTTTTTTTTACTATGACTCAAATATAATAATTCTTTTTCCCATATATTTTTTTAAATTATTTTCCCTCAAGGTATAGTTACACTCATATAACCTCTCTTTATTTGATATGAACTCAATTGTTGTAGGTCATGTTCTTTATTTTAATAAAATATTTATTATTTTTCTTACATTTTAGTAAATTCTTTTTTAATTTAAATATTAATTTTTCTTTTTATAAACAATTCCTAAACAACATGAATTGTGAAAGGATCAACCAAGAGAAAGTAAGATCGGTGTGACGATCCGAAAAATTCTGACCAAATTTAAACTTAAATCTTTAAATGATTTCGATACGATAAGCAAAGTCTGTAATGTTGAGTCTTAAATTTTTTTTGAACTGTATCATATATTTATTTGACCTTCGACTGTTCTCGACGATTCACGAATAATTGTTTGTAAATAAAAATGTATATATATAAATGTAAATATATGTAGTAATTTGAAATTATAAAATATAATTTAAACATTGAAATTAGATATGTAAAATAAGATACAAAATAATTAAGTACAATATAAAATAAATCCATATATAAAGACATATGAGATCTATGCATAATAATATATATAAACTTAAATAATAAAGAATCAATAAGAGTTACTATATAAAATATTATATGGTTATTAAATATTACATAATTAATAATATATTGTTAACAAATTAAAATATAGTTGTTATAATAAGATTATTATTACTTTCATTATTATTATTAATACTAATATTAATATTAATAATTTACATTAGTATTAGTTATACTAATATAGATAATATATAGATATGCAATTTAATGCATTCAATTTGATACCTTTACTAATATTATTAATACTTTCACTACTATTATTAGTATATGTATTTAATATTAATAACAGTGTTATCAATATTATTTTGTATAAAAAAATAAATATAAAATTTGATACATCTAAGTTATTGTATCATTATTAATATCATTGTTATCATTATTATTATAATATTATTATTAATATCATAATTTTATTAGTTTGATATTATTATTAATATTATTAGTAATTATATTATTACTTATTAGTAATTTATGAGTAATATTATCTGTATTATTATTATATATGTATAATTTATAAAATCTCAATTAATTCAGTCAGTTACCTATCACAATCGTTATTTTATTTTTATCTGCAGTTTTCTTGTTTCCAGTACAACTTTTGTCGATACATTACAATAAATCGAAGACTTTAACAAAAGTTAGGGACACAATCAATTAATCACAGATCCTCCTTATCAAAAATCGCTCTCAGCTGTTTTATTTTAGTGAATTTTAAACAGAAAAAGGGCAAGAACACACCCGTTCCCTGTACTTGCTTCCATTTTTACAAAAGAACGAGTTCGTAATGTTTTTAAAAATCTATTAATGCAATCTTATTAGAATCCTTATACTCAACCTATCTGCAAATTTAAAGATTCCATTTTTTCATATTCATCAAGAATTTTTGAGTCAAAGTTTAAGACTTAAAAAGTCAAACATTATTCTTCAATTAAATTCGAGATTTCTGTTATGTTTCAAGTCAAATTGAGGATTTGAAAAGTTTTCATAAATGATTTCTAACATACTTCATGTTGTAACAATTGTGTATAACCTTATATAATTCAAAAATCAAAGTTTTTTTTTTGTTAAACAGCACGAACGACAGCAGGAGGCTGTTAGGATTTTAATTTTTTTTCTCTTGTTTTCTATTAATACAAACATGGATATTGATTGTTTATAATTAATTTGAAGTATCAAAACGTTGCTGTGATAGTTGAAAATGGTTTTGGAATCGTTCACTGAGTAATTTGAAATGATGAAGAAGATGAATTATGGAAATAAAAACAATACGGGTTATATTAAAACAGGTGGGATTAATTCCAGGAAAGTAGAAATAGAGGAATGGTTAAGTGATGGTATTGGGTTTCGAGAGGTCGGGGGTTCGAGTCCCTGGAGTGACTGTATTCTTTTTAGGCCGATTTTCTTGAGGTAGTCTCATCTTTTTATTATTATTATTATTATTATTATTATTATTATTATTATTATTATTATTATTATTATTATTATTATTATTATTATTATTATTATTATTATTATTATTATTATTATTATTATTATTATTTTTATTATTATTATTATTATTAAATTATTATTATTATTATTAATTATTATTATTATTTACTATCATTATGTTAGTTGTTATTATTAATTATAGGATTATTGTTATTATTAATGTAAATTATGATATTATTATTATTATTATTATTATTATTATTATTATTATTATTATTATTATTATTATTATTATTATTATTATTATTATTATTATTAGTATTATTATTATTAGTAGTATTATTATCATTTTAGTTATTAAGATAAATATTAGTGTTATTATTATTATTAGTAAATCATTATTATTATCAAAACTATTTTTTTAAACAAATAAATATTCTGTGCATAAAATATACTTATTACATATATTCTAATTATATTAATATTTTACATAATTATATATATAAAACCTATTAATATTATTTATATAAATACTTACATATAACAAACTATTAATTTTTAAATATAACACTAAAAAAGTATATATATATAGATATGGATACATTAATATAACTATATAGATTTTAATCATTTTAAAACATATATACAAAATAAATATATATAACATATAATTTAAGATATAATATAAGTATATGTTTTTAAATGGAATTTAATATAAATCCCATATAACTACAAATATATGTAAATAATATATATATTAATAAATAAAATTATGTGATTTACATTTTACGTTTTAATATATATATATATATATATATATATATATATATATATATATATATATATATATATATATATATATACACAATTGATATAGGTTCGTGAATCTGAGGCCAACCCTGCATTGTTCAGTTGTTCAATGCCGTCATATGTATTTTTACTACAAAATACAGTATTGTGAGTTTCATTTGCTCCCTTTTAAATGCTTTTGCAATATATATTTTTAGGACTGAGAATACATGCGCTGCTTTTATAAATGCTTTACGAAATAGACACAAGTGATCGAAACTACATTCTATGGTTGGATTATCCAACCGAATATGCCCCTTTTTAGCTTGGTAGCCTAAGAATTGGTGTTTATTATAATTGCCACCAATTGACGCGAATCCTAAAGATAGATCTATCGGGCCCAACAAGCCCCATCCGGGTTACGGATGCTTTAGTACTTCGATTTATCATGTCCGATTAGAGTCCCGGAATGATGGGGATATTCTATATGCATCTTGTTAAGTTCGGTTACCAGGTGTTCAATCCATATGAATGAATTTTAATTCGCGAGTTACGCGTGTCAATATATGAAATCTTGTGGTCTATTAAAATGATGAAAATGAATGATTATGATAAACTAATGAACTCACCAACCTTTTGGTTGACACTTTAAAGCATGTTTATTCTCAGGTATGAAAGAAATCTTCCGCTGTGCATTTGCTCATATTAGAGATATTACTTGGAGTCATTCATGACATATTTCAAAAGACGTTGCATTCGAGTCGTCGAGTTCATCAAGATTATTATTAAGTCAATTATAGTTGGATATATTATGAAATAGTATGCATGCCATTAACTTTCGATGAAATGAAAGTTTGTCTTTTAAAAACGAATGCAATGTTTGTAAAATGTATCATATAGTGGTCAAGTACCTCGCGATGTAACCAAATGTAATGTATTCGTCCAGATGGATTAGGACAGGTCATAAAAGTTGGTATCAGAGCGGTGGTCTTAGCGAACCAGGTCTTGCATTAGTGTGTCTAACTAATAGTTGTTTAGATGCATTAGTGAGTCTGGACTTCGACCGTGTCTGCATGTCAAAAGTTTTGCTTATCATTTCGTGTCGAAAATTACCTGCTTATCATCCTTAGGAAATTACCTGCTTATCATTCTTAGTCTAGACATGTTTTACTGCATTGACTGCATGAATAGTGTATAGACAAAATTCATATCTTAGTGTATCTGATAATTCATATCTTAGCGCATCTGTTACTGTAGACTTGCCTGAAGTATGCCGTAAATTCTTTCGTAATCTACGAAATCTTTTGTTCTATATATATATATATATATAGATATTCTATGTAATTAGAATACCATCTGATAGCCGGAAATCATTTCCTATCGAAAAATCCTTTACTCAATCGTATGAAATGGAACTCGTCATTAGTGCAAGTTCTTCGGAACCCGACAGCTATTCCGACATGGATGTTCACCTAAGCTCCGAAAGCAGCGTCATCGGAATGAATCAACCAATCAGCCATCCCCAATTCATCTAATGGATTTGTAGTCGACTTAATCAATGGAGACGAGAAGAAGGCGATCCTTTCCACCAACCGAATTCACCTTTTGGCGATGAACCTGAAGTACTCACACCGGCGAACCTATCCGAAACACCATTTTCACCCTCATTGCCAGGATATCTCGCAACGATTACATAATACCTACAATTCTAAACCTTATTCAGTCCATTGTTCAAACCGCCAATCATCCCGGAGTAATCGAAGAAGTCAACGAGCTTCGCGCTCGAGTAATCAATTTGGAAAACGTGGTGCAAAACCTACCAGCTTCAGCAACATCACCGACATCAACAGGACCACCAGCAATAGCACCGTACCATTAACAACACATGCCTCAGCATCCCATTCTGTACCTCGAGTATAATCATCATTCTACATGATGTTCTACATCATTTATCTTCGTTCAACATGACAATTATGTAATCTTTAATGTTTTAGAGATTATATATTCTAGTTCTAACTGTAACCCAAATGAGTTTAATATCATATTAACTCATTAAATCCATGATTACATCTGAAGAAAATATATATGTATATATGTTTTCATAAAGATTGTAATTAAAAATTCTTTTGTATAAATTGTTAATGGTGAAAATATTTTAACGGGTAGGTAATACCCGAGGAATATTTAGATTTCACCTTAATAAGTTACACTATACATTCTTCGAAGCTGATTCAACAGTCATTTACTATCCTACTTACAACCACCTATATATGTATCCGTTCACCGCAGAATAACCATTTTCATTCAATTTCATATTTGGATTTTGACCTATCAAATCCAACAAGTGGCATAATGAAGAAAACATTGGACAAAAATAAAAATTGTTAGAAACAAACAAATTAACTATGAGGAATTTTGTTAAGAATCCATGCTAACTGTTCCTAGCTAACTGTTCCTAGCTAACTGATTACATTTTATTTATCGCAATTTAATTATCGTAATTTATATTCTCACAATTTTAATTATCGTCATTTAATTTCTGTTATTTATTTTACGCACTTCAAATATCGGGACACGTATACAAGGTTTTGACATATCATATCGACACATATATATATTATTTGAAATAACCATATACACTCTATATGTAACGACCCGACTTTTTCAACTTGCTTTTGTGCCTTGTATTTTAGCGAAACTGCGTATTTGTGCGTACTGTGTTACTTTATTACTCCGGAATCTTGGCACACGTGTTTTACATTCATATTCACCCTAAAACATGCCTTGGTGTATGTGGAATGCTTAACTTGTCCATTGGATGCTTTATAACCGTTAGTGTTACTTGCCGTTACGAATAAACCGCGGACTGCGCGCACGTTTGACTTTTGTCGGAACCGGAACTTTTGGACTGCGAAATATTAATTATTATTTTATAATAATAATTACTTGGGCCTTTGGATACTTAATTTTATTTATTTAATTGCTAAAGCCCAATAGTTAGTCTTATTGGACTTTCTACCTTGTTGGGCTCAAGTCCACCCTACTCTAGCTAGTGACCCAATTAATTAGCCCAAGTAATATCACTAGTGGCCCATAATAATAAATAAATAAATAAATAAATAATTAATGAGTCATACTAGCATAATGGATAAGGATTATCCATATTGTCACTTAGGATTCTAGCATAAGGACACACTTTAGACACCATTAGCCAAAAAGCAAGTTTTGTCTCCCCCTCCCCCTCCCTCAAAATCACGGCACCCTTGGTGCCATGTCACCAATCCATGTCAATCTCATTTGCTTATAAATACTAGCCTTTTGCATCTCATTTCAACACTTGATCATTTTGGTTTTTCACACACTTGTTCTTTCTTTCTTTCTTTCCTTTCTAGCATTACTTGTAAGTCTTCTTTTCCTTCTTCTTTTCCTTTCAAATTCGTGGCTATCATCATCACATTATGGAGATCAAAGTTCCTTTTAGCTTTGATCCTACTTATATCTTGTTGATTCAAGCATGAATCTTTCAAGAACATGGAAGATTCAAGCTTTCTAGCTTGAATCCTCATATCTTTTGTAGTTCTACTTCTTTTATACTTTAATCTTTCTATTTTGTGATAAAGATTCAAACTTTTGTTTGTAATCTTCATGCATCTTCAAGATCCAAGCTTTATGCTTCAAGATCTTCAAGAACAATTAAGATGCAAGATTTCTAGCTTGAATCTTCATATATTTTTGTTAGATCTAAGTTCTTTTTGCTTTGATCATGTTGTTTTGTTAAAAAAATTCAAACTTGTGTTTGTTCTCTTCATATATCTTAAAGATCCAAGCTTTATGCTTCAAGATCTTCAAGAACATCAAAGGTTCAAGCTTTCTCGCTTTGTAACCTTGTAACTTGTGTGAATAGAATCCAAGCTCTCTAGCTTAGGGTTCCATCACCTCTTTTGACTTGGATTGTGCTTATACTTGTTGAAATGATGTAAAGTTTGTAGCTTTAGTTGTTATTGTGAATTGAAATTGTGTTAAGACTAAGGATATGATGTAACCTTGGTTCATCATCCATCTAAGACTCATGAATGAGTTGTGTTCTTACTTGGTCTTAACATATTGTGTATTGATGGTGAATCTTAGTCAAAAGTGATGCTAAACCATCAACGAGTTGTACACTTGAAGCTACAAGCATCAAGGATGAGAACCGTGATGAGCATCAAGCACCAAGAACCCCACTAGAGCACTTGTCCACTGATTTTCATATCTGATCAAACCACCTGGGCTACTGGAAAGTTGATTTTCAGTTAGTTCGGTTCGAGTAGATGATTTTCCGTTTAGGCCTTGTCTTAATCCGAGTTACGGTTTAGGATTTATGGCCCTCCGAGAGTCACTACACCCTATTAACATTGTGCTGAAATTTCTGACCTACTCGCACTTAAACCGTCGCCACGGTCAAACGAAGACGAGTTAGGTTTTGAAAATTGGATAGCTGTTAGGGGACTCATATACGGAGCCATAGCCACTGACTATGCATCTTTTCGTTTTACGTAGAAGTCGTAGCAGCTGACCGAAGTCAGCCTATTGTTTCGATCTCTATTCTTGTCGAACTTACTTGGCTTTTATGATGATGAATGATGATGATGATGACACTTAAACTTATTTTATGCACTATTAGAATTTATTAAGACAACCTACTGACCTAGTAACCTTTGATTTAGGTTGACGACCTTTCGGACCGACGTACTACTTGCGTACTTTCATTACCGACTTTACCGCTTTTATCACTGTGAGTTATAGCATCCCTTTTTACTTTAACTATTTTGGGACTGAGAATACATGCGCTTTTTACATTTTACATACTAGGCATGAGTACTTAAACTTTATATGTGTGTGGGTTATACAACGGCATAAACATTCCCCTTAGCACGGTAACGTTTAGTCATTGGTTTATGAACCGGTGAACGCGAATCTTAGATATGGATCCATAGGGTTTGACATCCCCACTCGGGCTAGTCGCGCTAGCATTTAACGGGTGTTTAATACTTCGTGAACATACGCACTCGCCAAGTGTACTTTCGGGGGGTTATAAACGTTAAGTCTAGTTACCGGGTGCCCACGGTTATACATATACTTTTCATACTGTTTTGTTACACTGAAATATCGTGGCCTATCTTACGTTACTATTACAACTTAAACTATAGCTCACCAACATTCGTGTTGACTTTTTAAGCGTGTATTTCTCAGGTGCCTAGAGGTTTATTTCTTCCGCTGTTACACTTGCTGTCATGCTATTATTGAATTGCTGTTATGGACCTACTGTACTAGTTATCCACTGCATTACTAGAGATGTCTCAAATTATGAAACCTATGTTTTGCATTCGTAAACTCATGTTATTTTGAAACAATGGTTTGTGTAGCGACCCCGACAAATCGTCAAATGACGGCGTCATCTACGTATGGTCCCATTACATGGTCGTAAGTCTTTATAACAAAGTTTGACCGAAAAGTATGTCGCATTCATTTCATAAATAAGGGTGTTTCAAAGTTTACAAAAGTAGTTTCCATAACAAGTACATAACAATGTTTAAAGTTTGTATGAAACACGTGCGACACGATTAAAAGTAGTCAAAAAGACGCTCCACGTAAGCAAGTATACTCGACATCCAATGCAAGTATCAAATAGTATGAGCGGAAGCATGTATCACCTAAGTTCAAGGACCTGAGAAAAACATAGAGAATCTGTCAACGAAAACGTTGGTGAAATCATAGGTTTAAATAAGTAAATGAGTAATAGTAAGTTGAACCACAAGATTTGCAACATCGATAAAGCCATAGAACATTCTAAAAGTTAATATTCACGAGCACCCAATTATCAAAGCTTAACGTTCCGTCCGTTGAATACCCCATCAATTAGTGCTAGAACAACACTGTTCCCGAAAATATATTTCATTCGTAAACGGTAGCGAACCGTTTGAATGAGGGTTTGTCAAACCCATATGGCCATATAACATAAGTTCTCGCTTACACCATCTGATGTAACTAATGATAATCGGATTGAGGATTTTCGTTCTAAACTCGTATGTAGAATGTTTGTTTTCCCGTTCTTGTGTTCACTTAGTTCAAAAGAATCGTTTATGTTTTCTCATCCCAAAAGTAAGTTCAAAAGAGTAAAAAGTGGGACTATGATCTCACCTTGTATGCACGAACCAAAAAGTACTTCGACAAGTAAACGTGCAGTAACAATGCTAGTCTTGACCTAAACAAATAGGTTGTATCAATAACGAAAGTCACGAGGGGTCAAAGTTGTTCAATTAGTCCTATGGCTCAATACGACTCGATTACGAAGCATGTGAAGCAAATAGTCAAGTTTCATGCAAGGTACACGTATAGAAACAAGTTAGAAAGATTACATAAGTAATTGGTCAAGTTTGATTAAAAGTCAGACTTGGTCGGGTCAAAGTCAACGAAAAAGTCAACACATTCGGGTCGGGTCTCGGACAAATTTTCTGAAGTTTTTAATCATATATAAGCATGTTAAAACAAGTTACACGTAAATTGGAGGTCTAGAACGTCCTAAACATTTTATGTCAAAAGGCCTCGCAAACAGCCCACTTTAGTGTAATGGGACGGCGTCCCAATTAGGCTAGACGGCGTCCCATTTTAAAGAGCAAGACGGCGTCTTGGTAGCCTAGACGGCGTCTAGGTTTTAAGGGCAGGACGGCGTCCTGATTCCTGGGACGGCGTCTAGGCATGATTTCAGGCCCTGCTTGCTGAACTCCTAAGTACACGAATCAAAACTCAAACCCACATAATTTACAAACCGCAAACATTCAAGGCATGTATTTTATATCACCGGAAAGGTATTTTGACAAGGAACATAACTATGCACTTATTATCAATTAAACTTTCACATACAACAACCAAAAACCGCATTTAGTGACCCTCATTCAATACACACAAGTCATAAATGCCATTTAATGATTCGGCAACCAAATTACATGAACAATATGCCGTTTCGAAGGTAATTAAGCATACAACACAACCTAACACTTACCATTAACATTTCATGTCATTTAATGCATCAAAAATTCATTCTTAGTTCATGAAACCCTAACCAAAAATCACCAAATTTCATAATCAAGTTTAAGGGGTTTCTTTGATCAATCTTTACATCCAAATGAACCTAGTAACACTAGGAACAAGATTAAAACATGAACTCATAACATCAAACAACATATAAACACTTAAAACTCAAGATTAAACATGTTAACTTTCCATATGAACTAGTTACTTCAAAATATCAAAACGAGCATACAAAACACATAAACAAACTAGACTTGAGCCATAGATACTAATTAACAAACTTATAACTTAAAAATCTCAAGAACACAAAGATTAGTGATTTTAGAAAGTTACCCAAAATTGATGAAACCGGTATGAAATCGAAGAGGGGATCACGAGGAGTTCAAATATGTATTTTGTTTGGCAAGAAGATCACTAGCTCGGTTTTGGATGATGAATCTTTGTTCTTGAAGTTGAGAGGAAAAGTTGAAGTATTAAGAAATTGGAAGAGATGAATGAATGGATAGAATGAGAGTTTGACTCTTTGACCTAGTCACAAGTTTCAACATTTGGCAAGATTGGTCCCTCAACTTAAATCGGGTGCGGGAATTACCTAACAAGATAATTCAAACGCATATTAACGAGATGTGTTATAAACATCTAACGGAACTTAAATAGTTAAACGGAAAAGTTGACGGAAAAAGGCGGGATGTTACATTACCTACACCTTAAAAGAAATTTCGTCCCGAAATTTAAGCAGGCGTTGTAGTCGTTGTTTCTTCCTCGAGGTCTTGCGTTTCCGAATTCACGAATAGATGAGGATACTTCCTTTGCATTTGATCTTGTCTTTCCCAAGTAAACTCGGGTCCTCTTTTGGCATTCCAACGAACCTTGACAATCGGAATTCGGCTTTGTTTCAATGTCTTGACGGAGGTGTCCACAATTTCAACCGGTTCCTCCACAAAATGAAGTTTGTCATCAATAGTAAGTTCTTCGAGAGGGATGACGATATCGGGTTCGGCAAGACACTTTTTCAAGTTAGATACATGGAAGGTAGGATGAACGGAGTTCAATTGAGGCGGAAGATCTAAACGATAAGCAACGGTTCCAATACGCTCCAAGATTTCGAAAGGACCAATATACCGCGGATTTAGCTTCCCGCGTTTCCCAAAACGGATTACACCCTTCCAAGGTGCGACTTTTAACATTACTCGGTCACCGGCTTGAAATTCAAGATCGTTGCGTCGTTTGTCGGTATAGCTCTTTTGACGACTTCGGGCCGTCCTAAGCCTATCTCGAATTTGAATGATTTTCTCGGTGGTTTCGTGAATGAGTTCGGGTCCGGTGATTTGCACGTCGCCTACCTCGGCCCAACAAAGAGGTGAACGACATTTGCGGCCATATAGCGCTTCAAAAGGTGCGGCTTTAATACTCGCGTGATAACTATTGTTGTAAGAGAACTCGGCGAGAGGTAAGTGCTTGTCCCAAGCTTTTCCGAAATCAACCACGCAAGCTCGTAACATGTCCTCTAAGGTTTGAATTGTACGTTCGCTTTGTCCATCGGTTTGAGGATGATATGCGGTGCTCATGTCTAAACGCGTTCCCAACGCTTCTTGCAATGTACGCCAAAATCTAGAAACGAAACGACCATCTCGGTCGGAGATAATCGATAAAGGTACACCGTGTCGGGCTACGATCTCCTTAATGTAAAGTTGTGCAAGTTTCTCCATTTTGTCCGTTTCTTTCATGGCAAGGAAGTGTGCGGATTTGGTGAGACGGTCAACAATAACCCAAATGGTATCATAACCGCCAGTCGTTTTTGGTAGCTTGGTGATAAAATCCATCGTTATCCTTTCCACTTCCATTGCGGGATCTCGGGTTGTTGAAGTAGTCCGGACGGTCTTTGGTGTTCGGCTTTGACTTTGGAACATGTCAAACACTTGGAAACATAAGTGGCTATGTCCCTTTTGATGTTCGGCCACCAATATAGTTGTTTAAGGTCGTGGTACATCTTATTGGCACCGGGGTGAATCGAGTATCGTGACTTATGGGCTTCATCTAAAATAAGGCTTCGTAGATCCCCATAACTAGGCACCCAAATTCTTCCGGCGAAATATCGGAGTCCGTTTTCTTTAACTTCGAATCGAGAGGTGAGGACGTTCAAGTGTTCGAGAGAGATGTTTTCATCCTTGAGAGCCTCATCTTGGGCTACCCGAATTTGGCTATTAAGGTTGGTGTGAATGGTGATGTTTAAAGCTCGGACACGGAGAGGCACCGCTCTTTCTTTTCGACTTAAGGCATCGGCTACTATATTTGCCTTCCCGGGATGGTAACGAAGCTCGCAATCGTAATCGTTTAAGGTTTCGATCCACCTTCGTTGTCTCATGTTTAGTTGTTTTTGATCGAAAATGTGTTGAAGGCTTTTGTGATCGGTGAAGATAGTACTCTTGGTTCCATAAAGATAGTGTCTCCACATTTTAAGTGCAAAGACAACGGCTCCGAGTTCGAGATCATGTGTCGTATAGTTTCGTTCATGAATTTTGAGTTGTCGAGAAGCATAAGCAATGACTTTCGTTCGTTGCATCAATACACACCCAAAACCATGTTTTGAGGCATCGCAATATACAACAAAGTCATCATTGCCTTCGGGAAGTGACAAGATAGGAGCGGTGGTTAGCTTCGTTTTCAAGATTTGGAATGCGGATTCATGTTCGGTCGCCCAAATGAATTTCTTTCCCTTGTGAGTCAATGCGGTTAGAGGACGTGCAACCAAAGAGAAATTTTCGATGAATCTACGATAGTACCCGGCGAGACCCAAAAATTGACGAATGTGAGTAGGAGTAGTAGGAGTCTCCCATTTGCTAATGGCTTCGATTTTCATTGGATCGACTTTAATACCTTGGTCACTTACAACATGACCAAGAAATTGAACTTCCTTTAACCAAAATTCACACTTGGAGAATTTGGCATAGAGTTGTTCTTGTCTTAAAAGTTCAAGCACAAGTCGGAGATGTTGTTCGTGCTCTTCTTCATTTTTAGAATAGATCAATATGTCATCAATGAACACAATAACGAATTTATCGAGACACGGTTTGCACACGCGGTTCATAAGATCCATGAACACCGCCGGTGCGTTAGTGAGACCAAATGGCATGACAAGGAATTCATAACTACCATAACGAGTTCGGAAAGCGGTTTTGGAGACATCTTCCCCCTTAACCCTCAATTGATGATAACCCGAGCGGAGATCGATTTTCGAATATACACAAGACCCTTGTAGTTGATCAAAGAGGTCATCGATGCGAGGAAGAGGATATCGGTTCTTAACCGTCAATTTATTTAGTTCACGATAATCAATGCACATTCGTAGGGATCCGTCTTTCTTTTTAACAAACAAAATCGGAGCGCCCCAAGGTGAATGGCTAGGTTGGATAAAACCACGATCAAGTAGTTCTTGGATTTGACTTTGCAATTCTTGCATTTCGGATGGGGCGAGTCTATATGGTGCACGTGCTACGGGTGCGGCTCCCGGAATAAGATCGATTTGGAATTCGACCGGTCGATGAGGCGGAAGACCCGGCAATTCGTCGGGAAATACATTGGAATAGTCACTAACAATTGGCACATCATCGATGTGCTTCTCATCGGACTCGACTTTCTTAACGTGAGCAAGGATCGCAAAACAACCCTTACGGAGCAGTTTTCTAACTTTAAGGCACGAAACGAGGTTGAGTCTGGTGCAACTCTTATCGCCATAGACAATCAATGGTTCACCATTCTCGATAGGAATTCGGATTGCGTGAAGATCGCAAAGAATGTGAGATTTATTTTTGACCATCCAATTCATACCGATTATTACATCAAAACTCCCTAATTCCATGGGTATCAAGTCAATTTCAAATTCATTACCCAAAATGTTTAAAGTACACCCCCGGTAATATGTGTCGGCACTTAAGAGTTTTCCGTCGGCCACTTCGATGGAATAAGTAGTATCTAAAGGGTGTGGTGGAGTGCAAAGGGTAGGAGCCAAAGTCTTAGACACAAAACATTTATCGGCACCCGAATCGAATAAGCAAGTAACATAAGAGTTGTTGAGAAGAAACGTACCCGTGACTAGTTCATTGTCATCTCGGGCTTCCTCGGTGTTGATGTTAAAGGCTCGACCTCGGTTGTTGGGGTTGGCTTTCTTTTTCGGGCATTCGTTCTTATAATGGCCCGTTTGGCCACATTCGTAACAAGTGACCGTTTTTGGAGGGTTGGGCCCCTTTCGAGCAACGGGGGCGACGCTTGTGCAATTGTTGGCCCTATGACCAACACCTTGGCAACGGTGACAAACTAGCTTGTTACATTCACCGTGATGATGCTTGTGGCATTTGTTGCAAAAAGGTAAGTTTCCGACATAACCCTTCTTGCCGTCGTTGTTGAAAGGCTTTTTGGTGAAGGTGTTGTTGTTGTAGTTGGTTGATGGAGTGGCTTCCCATTTCCTTTTGTTGCCACCCGACTTTTCCTCGGCCTTAGGAGCCGGTACTACGATTTCGTCAACCGTTTCAATTAGTTGGCGAGCCATGTTCATAGCGGCTTGATGAGTAGTGGGTTTGGATGACATCACCCCTTGTTTGATGCTTTTTGGAAGACCGAGCATGTAGAGCTCAATCCTTTGAGATTCGGGGTTAACAAGATTAGGACACATTAAGGATAGTTCGGCGAAGCGTTGATTATAAGCCTTAAGATCGTTTCCGACCGCTTTCAAAGCTCTTAGTTCTTCCTCGAGCTTTCGGGTTTCTTCGCGCGGAAAGTATTCGACAATCATCTTTTCCTTCAAATCGGCCCAAGAGAGGGCATGAGCTTCATCGGTACCCACCGATTGAACATAGGTGTTCCACCATGTTAGAGCAATTCCGGAGAAAGTGTGGGTGGAGTATTTGACCTTGTCTTGATCCCGACAACCGCTTATGCTAAAGACGGCCTCGGTTTGTTCAAACCAACGAGTAAGCACAACCGGTCCACCGGTTCCATCATAAGTGTGAGGTTTGCACCCCATGAAAGCTTTGTAGGAGCATCCCTCGTTTGAGTTACCGGCCCCATTGTTGTTGTTGTTGTTGTGGTTGTTGTTATTGTTATTGTTGTTGGAAGAGTGACCGGCCATGGCCGCATCTACGGCGGTAGCTATCATCCGTTCGAGAGCTTGTTCGGGAGTTTCATTGCGGCGTACACGACGAGGAGCCATTGTTCCTTCAAAACAAAAGAATACCGTTGGTTAGTATTCTAAATAATACTAACCGTGATATGGGATAAAGATAGAGAGAAAATTATCCTTGACCCGCCTTAAATTCTTTATGTCATAATGTCGGTATGTTCATATGAGTCACCGTAATATAATTTCCGGGAATTATATTACCCTAATTCATATGTGCATTCGACATTACATCATATAGTCAAGGTGGCGTGTCAATTAAATTATACAACGCAAGATTTAGATAGGATAAGAGTAGATATGAGTAAGAGAGTTCGAGTATAAATGCACAAATAGTCAAGTAATTCCTACGTCAAGTCTATATGCCGGTTGTAGTCTAGACTCACCAATGTACCCTAAGACTCGGGGTTGACATCAATGAACTCTAAATCCCTACAACCAAGGCTCTGATACCACTTGTAGCGACCCCGACAAATCGTCAAATGACGGCGTCATCTACGTATGGTCCCATTACATGGTCGTAAGTCTTTATAACAAAGTTTGACCGAAAAGTATGTCGCATTCATTTCATAAATAAGGGTGTTTCAAAGTTTACAAAAAGTAGTTTCCATAACAAGTACATAACAATGTTTAAAGTTTGTATGAAACACGTGCGACACGATTAAAAGTAGTCAAAAAGACGCTCCACGTAAGCAAGTATACTCGACATCCAATGCAAGTATCAAATAGTATGAGCGGAAGCATGTATCACCTAAGTTCAAGGACCTGAGAAAAACATAGAGAATCTGTCAACGAAAACGTTGGTGAAATCATAGGTTTAAATAAGTAAATGAGTAATAGTAAGTTGAACCACAAGATTTGCAACATCGATAAAGCCATAGTACATTCTAAAAGTTAATATTCACGAGCACCCAATTATCAAAGCTTAACGTTCCGTCCGTTGAATACCCCATCAATTAGTGCTAGAACAACACTGTTCCCGAAAATATATTTCATTCGTAAACGGTAGCGAACCGTTTGAATGAGGGTTTGTCAAACCCATATGGCCATATAACATAAGTTCTCGCTTACACCATCTGATGTAACTAATGATAATCGGATTGAGGATTTTCGTTCTAAACTCGTATGTAGAATGTTTGTTTTCCCGTTCTTGTGTTCACTTAGTTCAAAAGAATCGTTTATGTTTTCTCATCCCAAAAGTAAGTTCAAAAGAGTAAAAAGTGGGACTATGATCTCACCTTGTATGCACGAACCAAAAAGTACTTCGACAAGTAAACGTGCAGTAACAATGCTAGTCTTGACCTAAACAAATAGGTTGTATCAATAACGAAAGTCACGAGGGGTCAAAGTTGTTCAATTAGTCCTATGGCTCAATACGACTCGATTACGAAGCATGTGAAGCAAATAGTCAAGTTTCATGCAAGGTACACGTATAGAAACAAGTTAGAAAGATTACATAAGTAATTGGTCAAGTTTGATTAAAAGTCAGACTTGGTCGGGTCAAAGTCAACGAAAAAGTCAACACGTTCGGGTCGGGTCTCGGACAAATTTTCTGAAGTTTTTAATCATATATAAGCATGTTAAAACAAGTTACACGTAAATTGGAGGTCTAGAACGTCCTAAACATTTTATGTCAAAAGGCCTCGCAAACAGCCCACTTTAGTGTAATGGGACGGCGTCCCAATTAGGCTAGACGGCGTCCCATTTTAAAGAGCAAGACGGCGTCTTGGTAGCCTAGACGGCGTCTAGGTTTTAAGGGCAGGACGGCGTCCTGATTCCTGGGACGGCGTCTAGGCATGATTTCAGGCCCTGCTTGCTGAACTCCTAAGTACACGAATCAAAACTCAAACCCACACAATTTACAAACCGCAAACATTCAAGGCATGTATTTTATATCACCGGAAAGGTATTTTGACAAGGAACATAACTATGCACTTATTATCAATTAAACTTTCACATACAACAACCAAAAACCGCATTTAGTGACCCTCATTCAATACACACAAGTCATAAATGCCATTTAATGATTCGGCAACCAAATTACATGAACAATATGCCGTTTCGAAGGTAATTAAGCATACAACACAACCTAACACTTACCATTAACATTTCATGTCATTTAATGCATCAAAAATTCATTCTTAGTTCATGAAACCCTAACCAAAAATCACCAAATTTCATAATCAAGTTTAAGGGGTTTCTTTGATCAATCTTTACATCCAAATGAAGCTAGTAACACTAGGAACAAGATTAAAACATGAACTCATAACATCAAACAACATATAAACACTTAAAACTCAAGATTAAACATGTTAACTTTCCATATGAACTAGTTACTTCAAAATATCAAAACGAGCATACAAAACACATAAACAAACTAGACTTGAGCCATAGATACTAATTAACAAACTTATAACTTAAAAATCTCAAGAACACAAAGATTAGTGATTTTAGAAAGTTACCCAAAATTGATGAAACCGGTATGAAATCGAAGAGGGGATCACGAGGAGTTCAAATATGTATTTTGTTTGGCAAGAAGATCACTAGCTCGGTTTTGGATGATGAATCTTTGTTCTTGAAGTTGAGAGGAAAAGTTGAAGTATTAAGAAATTGGAAGAGATGAATGAATGGATAGAATGAGAGTTTGACTCTTTGACCTAGTCACAAGTTTCAACATTTGGCAAGATTGGTCCCTCAACTTAAATCGAGTGCGGGAATTACCTAACAAGATAATTCAAACGCATATTAACGAGATGTGTTATAAACATCTAACGGAACTTAAATAGTTAAACGGAAAAGTTGACGGAAAAAGGCGGGATGTTACAGTTTGTAATAAGTCTTATGACATTTTATCTTTGTAAAACGTTATCTTTTTAATGAATGCGAATTGGTTTTCAAACAGCATGTAGTATTCAACCGTGTAAAGATCCTGTTGTTGACGAATCGTACACGATGGTTTTGTACGGGGCGTCACAGTTGGTATCAGAGCATTGGTTGTAGGGAATTAGGTTGCATTAGTGCGTCTAGACCGACCCGAATAGGATTCACTAATAGGACTAATCTACAACTTGCTAGTTTACTTGTTTCTGCGAGACTTATTGCATGCTACTGCTTACTTTTACTGCTATGTGATCTTACTGCATACTATTGATTATCTTCACTGCCATGCGAACTTGTTGTATGCTTATTTCCGCTATTGCATGATTACTATCTGCTTTCACATGTTATTTCTGTTTAGCACTGTTATTATTGCCATGCTAGGTTGCTATAGTGCCTAATACATGCTTGCTTATGACTTACTGATATGGAAAAGTTATTTTCCTTGTTCAGATGTCGGATATTCCACCTGTCATCATTTTGGACAGCGATTCAGAATCCTCAGACACTTCACCTGCCACTGTTGCCGACCCTCCGATTCCGTCGACGACGCCCTCCAGTGACCTTGGCGCTTTATCCTCCGGAACCAGCAGCCATACACCTGTACCAGTGGTTACCGCAGTCGGAGCCCAGGACCCTCCAGAGATTCCAGCTCCAGTTGCCCCGGTACCTCAGGAGCCACAGCCCTGCCCCGGTGGTGTTGTGATTCCCGAAGAATTCGAGGAAGGTCCATTCCATAATCATTTACGCATGTGGTGCCGACGCACTCCTGATGGACGTCTTGTGCCGATTCCGCCCGGCAGATACCGACAGATGATGGCCGCCCGAGGACAGCCAGTACAGCCACCCGTGCAGCCACCCGTGCAGCCACTCCCAGCTGATTCATCATCCAATTTCTCATCCACAGATGACGCTAGTGATGATAACTCCGACGAGGAGGACCTTGATGATGCACCTGTGCAGCCACCCTCCACCCCGCCGAAGAAGCGGTACCGTTTCGATGGCACCGTCATTCCGGGGATCAACGGAGGACGAGCATTCACTGACGCACATGGCCAGCATTGTAGGGTTACTGCCCGTAAGCGGGTCGTGCCTTACCCGGCTGATCCGTTCGTGCGTAAGCCTTACCGCCGTGCAGCCTCTACTTCTGGAGCCGGATCATCTGCACCACCGGCACCACCTGCACCAGCAGCACCGCCGGCTCTGCCAGTCCCTCCCTCTGTCAAGGAACTGACGAGGGAGGTGGAGATCCTCCGTGCTCGGGTAACTGAGCTCGAGGAGGAGATGTCCCATGTGTTGGACATCCTTTACCCACCGTCACCATAGAGCTTTGTAGTAGGTTTCATTTTGTAATCTCGTTTGTAGTTTCATGTTTTCCTTATGTAATGTGCGAACTTATGCGAATGTATACAACTCTTTATTAATGAATGGAACTTTGTATTGTTTAATTCTTGCACAGTGTTCTATCTACATTACTGTATGTTGGTTTTGCGGTATATATACCTGGTTGCGTCACTATATTGGCATGCGTTGTGTTGTTTCCCTGTTTACTATATACGGTATTATTGTATGTTGTATGCTAGATTTTGACTTAAGTTAAAACTTTCGTTTCGAAGGGCAATGGAAAACACACGAACAACACCCACAGCAGCTCAAATCGAAGAGATGATTAATGAACGAGTTGCCGCAGCCTTGGCGGAAATGAACCCTCAAGCTGAACCACCGCCGGTTATCCAACCCGTTCGAAACGGGTGCACTGATAGTGCTCCAAATGAACATATATTTTGTAGCAATATCCTCCCAATATGTAAATTATTTAGTTGTAATTGTCCTATTTTAAGTTGTAATCGTTTATATTAAATAAGTGCGAAGACAAAAGGCGAAAACGACGATTTGAAGACGCAAACGTCCAAAAAGCTCAAATGTACAAGATACAATCCAAGTGGTTCAATTTATTGATAAGAAACGTCTAAAAATGACAAAAGTACAAGTTGCGGAACACAAAGTACAAGATATTAAATTATACGAAAGGACGTTCGAAAATCCGGAACCGGGATATGAGTCTACTCTCAACGCGCGATGCAACGGTGCAAAAATTACAAGTCAACTATGCACATAAATAAAATATAATATTTAAATAATTCTTAAAATTATTTATATATTATATTATTATTTAATAACATCGACAAGCAAAGATCCAAAATCATGTGAGCTGGAAATTCAAACTCCGCGACTCGCGGAGTTTGAAGGGTAAAAGTGCCGCAACTCGCGGAGTTTGAAATTTCAGAAATGTCCTATAAATATCAACGTTTTCTGCCGAGTTTTAAACACACCAAAATAATAATAATAATACTCCCTATGTAATAATAATATATATATATATATAATATATATATATAGTATAGGTTAGTTTTATATTAGATTAGTTCGGGTTATGTAAAGGTTATTTTACGGGTTTTTGAAGTCGAAATTCTGTCCGTGTAACACTACGCGATAAATACTCAATGTAAGTTATGTTCTCCTTTTTAAATTAATGTCTCGTACTTAAGTTATTATTATGCTTATTTGAGCCAAAGTAATCATGATGTTGGACTAAATATTAAAGACGGGGTAATTGTGCTTTGTACCATAATTGGGGTTGGACAAAAGAACAACACTTGTGGAAATTAGACTATGGGCTATTAATGGGCTTTATATTTGTTTAACTAAATGATAGTTTGTTAATTTTAATATAAAGATTTACAATTGGACGTCCCTATAAATAACCATATACACTCGATCGGACACGATGGGCGGGGAATTTATATGTACGAATAATAGTTCATTTAACCGGACATGGGAATGGATTAATAGGCACTAGAATTATTAAAACAGGGGTGAAATTATGTACAAGGACACTTGGCATAATTGATAACAAAGTATTAAAACCTTGGGTTACACGCAGTCGATAACCTGGTGTAATTATTAAACAAAGTATTAAAACCTTATTACAGTTTAAGTCCCCAATTAGTTGGAATATTTGACTTCGGGTATAAGGATAATTTGACGAGGACACTCGTACTTTATATTTATGACTGATGGACTGTTATGGACAAAAACCAGATGGACATATTAAATAATCCAGGACAAAGAACAATTAACCCATGGGAATAAACTAAAAATCAACACGTCAAACATCATGATTACGGAAGTTTAAATAAGCATAATATATTTTATTTCATATTTCCTCGTACTTTTATTTATTGTCATTCTAATTATTGTTATTTATTTTATATTGTTAGTTAAATATCGTCATTTACTTTACGCTTCGCTTAAAATATAAAATCGACAAACCGGTCATTAAACGGTAAAACCCCCTTTTATATATTATTAATATAATATATTTTGTACGAATATAATTGTTTAAAATATAGTGTGAAATAAGCCAGCTCCCTGTGGAACGAACCGGACTTACTAAAAACTACACTACTCTACGATTAGGTACAGTGCCTATAGTGTTGTAGCAAGGTTTAGGTATATCCCATTTGTAAATAAATTATTAAAACTTGTCATATTTTGTGTAAAATTGTATCGTATTTAATAGTTTTTCCTAGTAAAATATATAGCTATTTCATATACACCTCTGCGCACATCATGCACCTACAAGGAATTCCAGAGTTGTAAACCACATAAATTCAGCGGAACTGAGGGGACTGTTGGTCTCACAAGATGATTTGAAAAGCTTGAATCAGTATTCCGAGTCAGCAACTGTTCCGAGTCCAACAAAACCAAATTTGCTTCCTGCACGCTATCTGATGGCGCCCTCACGTGGTGGAACACCATGGCACAGGCACAAGGTATTGATGAGGCGTATGCTACGCCATGGGAGGAGTGCAAAGCGGCTATGATTGATGAGTATTATCCGAGAACTGAGATACAAAAGATGGAAATGGAGTTTATGCAATTGAAAGCTGTTGGCAACGATCTCGATGGTTACAATCGGAGGTTTCTTGAGTTAGCTCTTATGTGTCCTACCATGGTCACCCCAGAATTCAAGCGTATGGAGAGATACTTTTGGGGACTCCCTAAGTCCATCAAGGGTAATGTCACCTCGTCCAAGCCACCGAATGTTCCCGAAGCAATGCGCATGGCGCATACACTCATGAATCAGATCTCATCGATGAACCGGAGAAGCCCAAGTCTGAAGCGGGTAGTAGTGACAAAAGAAAGTGGGATAACAGTAAGGGGAGGACCTATGATCAAACCCCCACTAAGAGACACAACAACGGTGGAAACCCCAACCCCGGCACAAGCTCCAACCCAAACTACAACGGTACCCTACCGCAATGCAAGAGGTGTTACAAACACCACACTGGGTATTGTAATGTTATTTGTGAGAAGTGCCAACGGTCTGGGCATATAGGTAAGGATTGCAAGGTCACTACTTTGAATGCAAGGGCAAACCCCACCGGGCTGAAGAAGTGCTACGGATGCGGAAAGACGGGCCACTTCAGGAATGAGTGTCCCGACAAGCGAAAAGACGGCGGACCACCGCGAGGTAGAGCTTTTAATGTTAATGCAAGGGATGCACGCGAGAACCCCGACTTGGTGACAGGTATATTCACTATCAACAACCTTTTAGCTTCTGTCATATTTGATACCGGTGCCAATAGAAGTTATGTATGTAGACACTTTTGCGATAAGATAAATTGGTCATTAGTTCCTTTAAAAGAAAGTATGCTAGTTGAGGTAACCAATGGGAAACTTGAGAAAGTTGACCAAATTGGCCGAGGAGCTATTATTAACATAGCTGGCGTGGATTTCGAAATTGACTTGATACCCATCAAATTGGGAAGCTTTAACGTGATTGTTGGCATGGACTGGTTGACTAAAGTAAGGGCCGATGTTACCTGTGGAGATAAAGCTCTTCGTATACCACAAGGAGATGGTGAGCCACTGGTTATATACGGAGAGAGATGTAGTTCGAAACTGAACCTCATTAGTTGTATGAAAGCGCAGAAGATTATGAAGAAAGGATGACTTGCCTTTTTAGCACACGTGAAGGCTTTAGAAATAGAAGAGAAGAGTGTGAATGATGTGCGAATCGTGAATGAATTCCCCGACGACTTTCCGGAAGAACTGCCTGGATTACCGCCACCCAGAGCAGTGGAGTTCCAAATCGATTTAGTGCCGGGAGCTGCGCCCGTTGCTCGCGCACCTTATCGTCTGGCACCTTCAGAACTGCAAGAATTGCAGGGTCAACTACAGGAATTGCTCGACCGAGGGTTTATCTAACCGAGCTCATCGCCTTGGGGAGCACCTATTTTATTTGTGAAGAAGAAGGACGGATCCTACCGCATGTGTATCAACTACAGCGAACTCAACAAATTGACGATCAAGAACCGATATCCTCTTCCCAGAATTGACGATCTTTTTGATCAGCTGTAAGGATCAAGCGTTTACTCTAAGATCGATTTGCGATCTGGTTATCACCAGTTGAGGGTGAAGGAGAGTGATGTGATGAAGACTGCGTTTAGAACCCGCTATGGTCATTATGAGTTTCTCGTGATGCCGTTCGGATTAACCAACGCACCAGCCGTGTTCATGGACCTCATGAATCGTGTCTGCAAGCCATACCTGGATAAGTTCGTTATCGTTTTCATAGATGATATCCTCATCTATTCCCGAAGTGAAGAAGAACATGAAAAACATCTTCGGTTAGTGCTCGAACTCTTGAGATAAGAGCAGCTTTATGCCAAATTCTCCAAGTGTGAATTTTGGCTGAAGGAAGTCCAATTTCTGGGTCATATTGTGAGTGATCAAGGTATAAAAGTTGATCCCGCCAAGATGAAGGCTATCAGCATGTGGGAAACCCCCACTACTCCGAATCACATTCGCCAATTTCTAGGTCTTGCCGGTTATTACCGAAGGTTCATTGAAGGTTTCTCTTTGATTTCGCGTCCTTTGACATCGTTAACTCATAAAGGGAAGAAGTTTGTTTAGGAAAAAGAACAAGAAGCAGCAATTCAAACCCTGAAGCAGAAGTTAACCACCGCACCTATCTTATCTCTTCCTGAAGGCAGTGACGACTTCGTTGTGTACTGCGATGCTTCGAAGAATGGTTTTGGCTGTGTGTTGATGCAAAAAACGAAGGTCATTGCTTATGCATCTCGTCAGCTGAAGATTCATGAGCGAAACTACACTACTCACGATCTCGAACTTGGAGCCGTGGTCTTCGCATTGAAGCTGTGGAGACACTATCTCTATGGAACAAAGAGTACCATATTCACCGATCACAAAAGCCTCCAGCACATCTTTGATCAGAAGCAGCTGAACATGAGACAACGACAATGGATTAAGACACTGAACGACTATAATTGTGAACTTCGTTACCATCCTGGTATGGCCAATGTTGTAGCCGATGCTCTGAGTCGAAAGGAGAGAATGGTACCTCTTCGTGTTCGGGCTCTGAACATCACCATCTATTCGAACCTCCATAGCCAGATCTGAGTAGCCCAAGAAGAGGCTCTTGTAGTGACCCGAACTTTTCCATGTTTATATATATTAATTGAGATTGATATTTACATGATTAAATGTTTCCAACATGTTAAGCAATCAAACTTGTTAAGACTTGATAAATTGAAATATGTTTCATATAGACAATTGACCACCCAAGTTGACCGGTGATTCACGAACGTTAAAACTTGTAAAAACTATATGATGACATATATATGGATATATATATAGTTAACATGATACTATGATAAGTAAACATATCATTAAGTATATTAACCATGAGTTATATACATATAAACAAAACTACTAACTTAAGGATTTCGAAACGAGACATATATGTAACGATTATCGTTGTAACGACATTTAAATGTATATATATCATATTAAGATATATTAATATATCATAATATCATGATAATATAATAATTTAACATCTCATTAGATATAATAAACAATGGGTTAACAACATTAATTGAGATCGTTAACTTAAAGGTTTCAAAACAACACTTACATGTAACGACTAACGATGACTTAACGACTCAGTTAAAATGTATATACATGTAGTGTATTTAGATGTATTAAAATACTTTTGGAAGACTTCAAGACATATATCAAAACACTCATACTCAACGAAAATGGTTACAGTTACTTTCCCATTCTTTTCTTTCATCAAGAATTCTAGTCGTATTCTTACCCATATTATACACAGCTTCAAAACGTACTTACTATGGGTATATACCAATAAGAACTAGCATGGGATTCCACTCTTGATTATGTCATGTATGACTAATCAATTTTAACTTCTACCATGAGCTAGTCAACTAACTAGAACTCCTTTTAACCCCACTCACCACTCACCAATTACCACTCATCATTCACTCCATTTCACTTTCAATTCTCTTTCTAATTCTCTCCCAACACACACACACACACACACACACACACACACTATTATGAACGTATTTTTCCAGTAGTTACTCATCATCTTCATCAAAAATCACTTCAAGAATCAAGCTATAATCATCATAGGAAGAACACTTCAAGAACACTTCAAAAATCCCCTCAAGTTTACTAATTTACTTCCAAGCTTTCTAATCCATTCCAAGTAATCATCTAAGATCAAGAAACCTTTGTTATATACAGTAGGTTATCTTTCTTATTCAAGGTAATATTCATATTCAAACTTTGATTCAATTTCTATAACTATAAACTATCTTAATTCGAGTAAAAATCTTACTTGAACTTGTTTTTGTGTCATGATCCTACTTCAAGAACTTTCAAGCCATCCAAGATCCTTTGAAGCTAGATCATTTCTTGTCACTTCCAGTAGGTTTACCTACTAAACTTGAGGTAGTAATGATGTTCATAACATCATTCGATTCATATATATAAAACTATCTTATTCGAAGGTTTAAACTCGTAATCACTAGAACATAGTTTAGTTAATTCTAAACTTGTTCGCAAACAAAAGTTAATCCTTCTAACTTGACTTTTAAAATTAACTAAACACATGTTATATATCTATATTATATGCTAACTTAATGATTTAAAACCTGGAAACACGAAAAACACCGTAAAACCGGATTTACGCCGTCGTAGTAACACCGCGGGCTGTTTTGGGTTAGTTAATTAAAAACTATGATAAACTTTGATTTAAAAGTTGTTATTCCGAGAAAATGATTTTTATTATGAACATGAAACTATATCCAAAAATTATGGTTAAACTCAAAGTGGAAGTATGTTTTCTAAAATGGTCATCTAGACGTCGTTCTTTCGACTGAAATGACTACCTTTACAAAAATGACTTGTAACTTATTTTTCCGACTATAAACCTATAATTTTTCTGTTTAGATTCATAAAATAGAGTTCAATATGAAACCATAGCAATTTGATTCACTCAATACGGATTTAAAATGAAGAAGTTATGGGTAAAACAAGATTGGATAATTTTTCTCATTTTAGCTACGTGAAAATTGGTAACAAATCTATTCCAACCATAACTTAATCAACTTGTATTGTATATTATGTAATCTTGAGATACCATAGACACGTATACAATGTTTCGACCTATCATGTCGACACATCTATATATATTTCGGAACAACCATAGACACTCTATATGTGAATGTTGGAGTTAGCTATACAGGGTTGAGGTTGATTCCAAAATATATATAGTTTGAGTTGTGATCAATACTGAGATACGTATACACTGGGTCGTGGATTGATTCAAGATAATATTTATCGATTTATTTCTGTACATCTAACTGTGGACAACTAGTTGTAGGTTACTAACGAGGACAGCTGACTTAATAAACTTAAAACATCAAAATATATTAAAAGTGTTGTAAATATATTTTGAACATACTTTGATATATATGTATATATTGTTATAGGTTCGTGAATCAACCAGTGGCCAAGTCTTACTTCCCGACGAAGTAAAAATCTGTGAAAGTGAGTTATAGTCCCACTTTTAAAATCTAATATTTTTGGGATGAGGATACATGCAGGTTTTATAAATGATTTACAAAATAGACACAAGTACGTGAAACTAAATTCTATGGTTGAATTATCGAAATCGAATATGCCCCTTTTTATTAAGTCTGGTAATCTAAGAATTAGGGAACAGACACCCTAATTGACGCGAATCCTAAAGATGGATCTATTGGGCCTAACAAACCCCATCCAAAGTACTGGATGCTTTAGTATTTCGAAATTTATATCATATCCGAAGGGTGTCCCGGAATGATGGGGATATTCTTATATATGCATCTTGTTAATGTCGGTTACCAGGTGTTCACCATATGAATGATTTTTATCTCTATGTATGGGATGTGTATTGAAATATGAAATCTTGTGGTCTATTATTATGATTTGATATATATAGGTTAAACCTATAACTCACCAACATTTTTGTTGACGTTTTAAGCATGTTTATTCTCAGGTGATTATTAAGAGCTTCCGCTGTCGCATACTTAAATAAGGACGAGATTTGGAGTCCATGCTTGTATGATATTGTGTAAAAACTGCATTCAAGAAACTTATTTTGTTGTAACATATTTGTATTGTAAACCATTATGTAATGGTCGTGTGTAACCAGGATATTTTAGATTATCATTATTTGATAATCTACGTAAAGCTTTTTAAACCTTTATTGATGAAATAAAGGTTATGGTTTGTTTTAAAATGAATGCAGTCTTTGAAAAACGTCTCATATAGAGGTCAAAACCTCGCAACGAAATCAATTAATATGGAACGTTTTTAATCAATAAGAACGGGACATTTCAGTTGGTATCAGAGCGTTGGTCTTAGAGAACCAGAATTTTGCATTAGTGTGTCTTATCGAGTTTGTTAGGATGCATTAGTGAGTCTGGACTTCGACCGTGTTTACTTGAAAAATGATTGCTTAACAAATTTTGTTGGAAACTATATATTTTTAACATGTGAATATTATGTGATATATTAATCTCTTAACGCGTTTGATATTATGTGATAGATGTCTACCTCTAGAACAAGTCCCATTAACTCACCTAATAATAATGAAGAGTCAAATGTAAATTGGAATGATTCGTGGACTGATTCACAAGTTCCCGAAGAGGAACCGGAAGAAGAGTCGGAACCGGAAGAAGAGTCGGAACCGGAAGAAGAATCGGAACCGGATGAAGAAATAGAACCGGTGGGGGAAATAATAAAACGGTTAAGTAAAAGAAAATCCTCAACCAACCGACCAAGGTTAATTATGGTCAATGGTGTTTCCGCCAAGGAAGCAAAATATTGGGAGGATTACCAATTCTCCGATGAATCGGATTCCGACGAGAATTCCGATGATGTTATAGAAATTACCCCAACTGAATTTAAAAAGGCAAAAGAAAATAATAAGGAAAAGGGCATAAAAATAGAGAAATCTAATTCCAACCCCGATGAACTTTATATGTATCGTCAACCCCCGAAGTCCTTAAGTTGTAACAATGACCCGAGAACCTCTAAACCACCAGGTTTTTCTAAACCAATGTGGATAACGACGGCTCATATTAGGGGAACATCATATATCCCTAGAAACTTGGCAAAACGATCCAAAACCGAAGAAGAAGAAACAAGCGAGTCGGAATAAAATAGTTGTATTCGTGTGGTGTAATATATGTAATATAGTGTGCTTATGCTTTATGATATATGTAAAAATTGCTTGTATTAATAAGTATTTTTTTTATGAATCTAACTCTTGTCTATTTTACAGTATAAAAACACAAAATGAATAGACAACCCAATATTTTAAGAGACCTACCCGGAGACATGATTGATGAAATCTTGTCTAGAGTCGGTCAGAATTCTTCGCCACAACTATTTAAGGCGAGATCAGTTTGTAAGACATTCGAAGAACGTTCCAAGAATGCCTTGGTTTATAAAAGGCTTTCGTTCGAAAGATGGGGGATATCACATTGGGAAATCCATAAGTTACGATGTGTTTACTTTGACGCATATATTGCGGGGAACCCAAATGCTATTTTACGCAATGGGTTAAGAAATTATTTTGACTCAATATATCCGAATATTGGACTTCGTGATTTAGAAAAAGCGGCTAACATGCAACATAAAGAAGCATGTTATGCTTACGGATTAGTAATGTTCGCTTCTCACCAAAGTGAGAACAAGAACATCGGGCTACAACTATTAAACAAAACGTTCCCACAAGTGACAGAGTCGGTAATTAGGGTAAGAAATGAGGTTTTTAGATTGTTACGGGACTGTTGGACATTACATAACCCTCGTCCCTTTGACGACGTTACAACACGCTGTCTTATCAACGGCCATAACGGTTATGTTCCACAAGACCAAGGATGGGAAGTAATCCTAGTAAAACCAGAATGCATGACTTGTTTCTGGACGTATGAATTACGTGTCTTTATTGCCTTTGCTGAACGACTTGTGTACTAGCTAGAATTATCTTCACAACCATCTTGTATCAAATTTATTGTGTGCTATATTTCATGCTATATGTAAAATAAGCGGTATTGTAAGTTTGTAAAATATTGTGTAAAAGTTTGAACGCGAAATATTATTATAATCAGTTTTTCATATAGAATTGTAGTAGTTGAATTGTATATTAGCTACTAAGTATGAACTTAACGGGTAGGTACTACCCGAATTTAAACTTATAAAACGCTAATATGAAGAAAAAGCTTTTATAAATGAGTTCATATTATGCTACGAAATACTATTAACTACTCTTAATATTCTGTATGATTAACTTGTTCCATTTGACTATTTTGAAGGAAATGGCACCGACTACTCGACACACCGTGAATATGAATGAAGAGGAATTCCGTACTTTTCTAGCTTCAAACATAGCCGCAGTACAGGCTGCGCTACATACTAACAATAACCTTGGATCTAGCAGTACAGGAAATCGTGTAGGATGCACCTACAAAGAATTCACTGCCTGCAAACCTTTGGAATTTGATGGAACCGAAGGACCGATCGGATTGAAACGGTGGACCGAGAAGGTCGAATCGGTGTTTGCCATAAGTAAGTGTACTGAAGAGGACAAAGTAAAGTACGCTACGCATACCTTCATAGGTTCTGCGTTAACATGGTAGAATATCTATCTAGAGCAAGTGGGACAAGACGATGCGTACGCACTACCGTGGTCAGTATTCAAGCACTTGATGAACGAGAAGTACCGTCCCAAAACCGAGGTCAATAAGCTCAAGACAGAACTTAGAGGGTTACGAACCCAAGGATTTGATATTACCACGTACGAAAGACGATTCACAGAATTGTGCCTATTGTGTCCGGGAGCATTCGAAGATGAGGAAGAGAAGATCAACGCGTTTGTGAAAGGATTACCGGAAAGAATCCAAGAAGATATAAGTTCACACGAGCCCGCCTCCATACAACAGGCATGTAGAATGGCTCACAAACTAGTGAACCAGATTGAAGAAAGAATTAAAGAACAGACTGCTGAAGAGGCCAATGTGAAGCAAGTCAAAAGAAAGTGGGAGGAAAACGGTGATAAGAATCACCAATACAACAACAACAACAATTACAACAATAATCGCAACAATTATCCCAACAATCGCAACATCAATCGCAACTACAACAAACGGCCCAACAACAACAACAACAACAACAACAACAACAACAACAACAACAACAACAACAACAACAGCAGCAACTACAACAATCATCCCAACAATAATAATAACCGCAACAAAAACAACAATCAGAAGCAGCTATGCCAAAGGTGTGAAAAGTATCACTCGGGGTTCTGCACCAAATTTTGCAACAAGTGTAAAAGAAATGGTCATAGCGCGGCGAAGTGTGAGGTCTACGGACCAGGGGTTAATAGAATGAAAGGAACAAATGGTGTCGGAACGAGTAATGGCGGAGGAAGTAGTGTCGGAGCAAGTTATGCCAATGTAGTTTGTTATAAATGTGGAAAACAGGGCCACATTATTAGAAATTGCCCGAACCAGGAGAACACGAATGGACAAGGCCGTGGAAGAGTTTTCAATATTAATGCGGCAGAGGCACAGGAAGACTCGGAGCTTGTTACGGGTACGTTTCTTATTGACAATAAATCTGCTTACGTTTTATTTGATTCGGGTGCGGATAGAAGCTATATGAGTAGAGATTTTTGTGCTAAATTAAGTTGTCCATTGACGCCTTTGGATAGTAAATTTTTACTCGAATTAGCAAATGGTAAATTAATTTCTGCAGATAATATATGTCGGAATCGAGAAATTAAACTGGTTAGCGAAACATTTAAGATTGATTTGATACCTGTAGAGTTAGGGAGTTTTGATGTGATAATCGGTATGGACTGGTTGAAAGAAGTGAAAGCAGAGATCGTTTGTTACAAAAATGCAATTCGCATTATACGAGAAAAAGGAAAACCCTTAATGGTGTACGGAGAAAAGGGCAACACGAAGCTACATCTTATTAGTAATTTGAAGGCACAAAAACTAATAAGAAAAGGTTGCTATGCTGTTCTAGCACACGTCGAAAAAGTACAAACTGAAGAAAAGAGCATCAATGATGTTCCCATTGCAAAAGAATTTCCCGATGTATTTCCGAAAGAATTACCGGGATTACCCCCACATCGATCCGTTGAATTTCAAATAGATCTTGTACCAGGAGATGCACCAATAGCTCGTGCTCCTTACAGACTCGCACCCAGCGAGATGAAAGAACTGCAAAGCCAATTACAAGAACTTTTAGAGCATGGTTTCAATCGACCAAGCACATCACCGTGGGGAGCTCCTGTTTTGTTTGTCAAGAAGAAAGATGGTACATTCAGGTTGTGTATCGACTACCGAGAGTTGAACAAACTTACCATCAAGAACCGCTACCCACTACCGAGAATCGACGACTTATTTGATCAACTACAAGGCTCGTCTGTTTATTCAAAGATTGACTTACGTTCCGGGTATCATCAAATGTGGGTGAAAGAAGATGATATTCCAAAGACTGCTTTCAGAACACGTTACGGTCATTACGAGTTTATGGTTATGCCGTTTGGTTTAACTAATGCACCAGCTGTGTTCATGGACCTTATGAACCGAGTGTGTGGACCATACCTTGACAAGTTTGTCATTGTTTTCATTGATGACATACTTATTTACTCAAAGAATGACCAAGAACACGGTGAACATTTGAGAAAGGTGTTAGAAGTATTGAGGAAGGAAGAATTGTACGCTAAGTTTTCAAAGTGTGCATTTTGGTTGGAAGAAGTTCAATTCCTCGGTCACATAGTGAACAAAGAAGGTATTAAGGTGGATCCGGCAAAGATAGAAACTGTTGAAAAGTGGGAAACCCCGAAAACTCCGAAACACATACGCCAGTTTTTAGGACTAGCTGGTTACTACAGAAGGTTCATCCAAGACTTTTCCAGAATAGAAAAACCCTTGACTGCATTAACGCATAAAGGGAAGAAATTTGAATGGAATGATGAACAAGAGAAAGCGTTTCAGTTATTGAAGAAAAAGCTAACTACGGCACCTATATTGTCATTGCCTGAAGGGAATGATGATTTTGTGATTTATTGTGATGCATCAAAGCAAGGTCTCGGTTGTGTATTAATGCAACGAACGAAGGTGATTGCTTATGCGTCTAGACAATTGAAGATTCACGAACAAAATTATACGACGCATGATTTGGAATTAGGCGCGGTTGTTTTTGCATTAAAGACTTGGAGGCACTACTTATATGGGGTCAAAAGTATTATATATACCGACCACAAAAGTCTTCAACACATATTTAATAAGAAACAACTGAATATGAGGCAGCGTAGGTGGATTGAATTATTGAATGATTACGACTTTGAGATTCGTTACCACCCGGGGAAGGCAAATGTGGTAGCCGATGCCTTGAGCAGGAAGGACAGAGAACCCATTCGAGTAAAATCTATGAATATAATGATTCATAATAACATTACTACTCAAATAAAGGAGGCACAACAAGGAGTTTTAAAAGAGGGAAATTTAAAGGATGAAATACCCAAAGGATCGGAGAAGCATCTTAATATTCGGGAAGACGGAACCCGGTATAGGGCTGAAAGGATTTGGGTACCAAAATTTGGAGAGATGAGAGAAATGGTACTTAGAGAAGCTCATAAAACCAGATACTCAATACATCCTGGAACGGGGAAGATGTACAAGGATCTCAAGAAACATTTTTGGTGGCCGGGTATGAAAGCCGATGTTGCTAAATACGTAGGAGAATGTTTGACGTGTTCTAAGGTCAAAGCTGAGCATCAGAAACCATCAGGTCTACTTCAACAACCCGAAATCCCGGAATGGAAATGGGAAAACATTACCATGGATTTCATCACTAAATTGCCAAGGACTGCAAGTGGTTTTGATAATATTTGGGTAATAGATGATCGTCTCACCAAATCAGCACACTTCCTGCCAATAAGAGAAGATGACAAGATGGAGAAGTTAGCACGACTGTATTTGAAGGAAGTCGTCTCTAGACATGGAATACCAATCTCTATTATCTCTGATAGGGATGGCAGATTTATTTCAAGATTCTGGCAGACATTACAGCAAGCATTAGGAACTCGTCTAGACATGAGTACTGCCTATCATCCACAAACTGATGGGCAGAGCGAAAGGACGATACAAACGCTTGAAGACATGCTACGAGCATGTGTTATTGATTTCGGAAACAGTTGGGATCGACATCTACCGTTAGCAGAATTTTCCTACAACAACAGCTACCATTCAAGCATTGAGATGGCGCCGTTTGAAGCACTTTATGGTAGAAAGTGCAGGTCTCCAATTTGTTGGAGTGAAGTGGGGGATAGACAGATTACGGGTCCGGAGATTATACAAGAAACTACCGAGAAGATCATCCAAATTCAACAAAGGTTGAAAACCGCCCAAAGTCGACAAAAGAGCTACGCTGACATTAAAAGAAAAGATATAGAATTTGAAATTGGAGAGATGGTCATGCTTAAAGTTGCACCTTGGAAAGGCGTTGTTCGATTTGGTAAACGAGGGAAATTAAATCCAAGGTATATTGGACCATTCAAGATTATTGATCGTGTCGGACCAGTAGCTTACCGACTTGAGTTACCTCAACAACTCGCGGCTGTACATAACACTTTCCACGTCTCGAATTTGAAGAAATGTTTTGCTAAAGAAGATCTCACTATTCCGTTAGATGAAATCCAAATCAACGAAAAACTCCAATTCATCGAAGAACCCGTCGAAATAATGGATCGTGAGGTTAAAAGACTTAAGCAAAATAAGATACCAATTGTTAAGGTTCGATAGAATGCTCATAGAGGACCCGAGTTCACCTGGGAGCGTGAAGATCAGATGAAGAAGAAATACCCGCATATATTTCCAGAAGATTCGTCAACACCTTCAACAGCTTAAAATTTCGGGACGAAATTTATTTAACGGGTAGGTACTGTAGTGACCCGAACTTTTCCATGTTTATATATATTAATTGAGATTGATATTTACATGATTAAATGTTTCCAACATGTTAAGAAATCAAATTTGTTAAGACTTGATAAATAGAAATATGTTTCATATAGACAATTGACCACCCAAGTTGACCGGTAATTCACGAACGTTAAAACTTGTAAAAACTATATGATGACATATATATGGATATATATATAGTTAACATGATACTATGATAAGTAAACATATCATTAAGTATATTAACCATGAGTTATATACATATAAACAAAACTACTAACTTAAGGATTTCGAAACGAGACATATATGTAACGATTATCGTTGTAACGACATTTAAATGTATATATATATATCATATTAAGATATATTAATATATCATAATATCATGATAATATAATAATTTAACATCTCATTAGATATAATAAACAATGGGTTAACAACATTAATTGAGATCGTTAACTTAAAGGTTTCAAAACAACACTTACATGTAACGACTAACGATGACTTAACGACTCAGTTAAAATGTATATACATGTAGTGTATTTAGATGTATTAAAATACTTTTGGAAGACTTCAAGACATATATCAAAACACTCATACTCAACGAAAATGGTTACAGTTACTTTCCCATTCTTTTCTTTCATCAAGAATTCTAGTCTTATTCTTACCCGTATTATACACAGCTTCAAAACGTACTTACTATGGGTATATACCAATAGGAACTAGCATGGGATTTCACTCTTGATTATGTCATGTATGACTAATCAATTTTAACTTCTACCATGAGCTAGTCAACTAACTAGAACTCCTTTTAACCCCACTCACCACTCACCAATTACCACTCATCATTCACTCCATTTCACTTCCAATTCTCTTTCTAATTCTCTCCCAACACACACACACTATTATGAATGTATTTTTACAGTAGTTAATCATCATCTTCATCAAAAATCACTTCAAGAATCAAGCTATAATCATCATAGGAAGAACACTTCAAGAAACACTTCAAAAATCCCTTCAAGTTTACTAATTTACTTCCAAGCTTTCTAATCCATTTTAAGTAATCATCTAAGATCAAGAAACCTTTGTTATATACAGTAGGTTATCTTTCTTATTCAAGGTAATATTCATATTCAAACTTTGATTCAATTTCTATAACTATAAACTATCTTAATTCGAGTAAAAATCTTACTTGAACTTGTTTTTGTGTCATGATCCAACTTCAAGAACTTTCAAGCCATCCAAGAACCTTTGAAGCTAGAACATTTCTTGTCACTTCCATTAGGTTTACCTACTAAACTTGAGGTAGTAATGATGTTCATAACATCATTCGATTCATATATATAAAACTATCTTATTCGAAGGTTTAAACTCGTAATCACTAGAACATAGTTTAGTTAATTCTAAACTTGTTCGCAAACAAAAGTTAATCCTTCTAACTTGACTTTTAAAATTAACTAAACACATGTTCTATATCTATATGATATGCTAACTTAATGATTTAAAACCTGGAAACACGAAAAACACCTTAAAACCGGATTTACGCCGTCGTAGTAACACCGCGGGCTGTTTTGGGTTAGTTAATTAAAAACTATGATAAACTTTGATTTAAAAGTTGTTATTCCGAGAAAATGATTTTTATTATGAACATGAAACTATATCCAAAAATTATGGTTAAACTCAAAGTGGAAGTATGTTTTCTAAAATGGTCATCTAGACGTCGTTCTTTCGACTGAAATGACTACCTTTACAAAAACGACTTGTAACTTATTTTTCCGACTATAAACCTATACTTTTTCTGTTTAGATTCATAAAATAGAGTTTAATATGAAACCATAGCAATTTGATTCACTCAAAACGGATTTAAAATGAAGAAGTTATGGGTAAAACAAGATTGGATAATTTTTCTCATTTTAGCTACGTGAAAATTGGTAACAAATCTATTCCAACTATAACTTAATCAACTTGTATTGTATATTATGTAATCTTGAGATACCAAAGACACGTATACAATGTTTCGACCTATCATGTCGACACATCTATATATATTTCGGAACAACCATAGACACTCTATATGTGAATGTTGGAGTTAGCTATACAGGGTTGAGGTTGATTCTAAAATATATATAGTTTGAGTTGTGATCAATACTGAGATACGTATACACTGGGTCGTGGATTGATTCAAGATAATATTTATCGATTTATTTCTGTACATCTAACTGTGGACAACTAGTTGTAGGTTACTAACGAGGACAGCTGACTTAATAAACTTAAAACATCAAAATATATTAAAAGTGTTGTAAATATATTTTGAACATACTTTGATATATATATATGTATATATTGTTATAGGTTCGTGAATCAACCAGTGGCTAAGTCTTACTTCCCGACGAAGTAAAAATATGTGAAAGTGAGTTATAGTCCCACTTTTAAAATCTAATATTTTTGGGATGAGAATACATGCAGGTTTTATAAATGATTTACAAAATAGACACAAGTACGTGAAACTAAATTCTATGGTTGAATTATCGAAATCGAATATGCCCCTTTTTATTAAGTCTGGTAATCTAAGAATTAGGGAACAGACACCATAATTGACGCGAATCCTAAAGATAGATCTATTGGGCCTAACAAACCCCATCCAAAGTACCGGATGCTTTAGTACTTCAAAATTTATATCATATCCGAAGGGTGTCCCGGAATGATGGGGATATTCTTATATATGCATCTTGTTAATGACGGTTACCAGGTGTTCACCATATGAATGATTTTTATCTCTATGTATGGGATGTGTATTGAAATATGAAATCTTGTGTTCTATTATTATGATTTGATATATATAGGTTAAACCTATAACTCACCAACATTTTTGTTGACGTTTTAAGCATGTTTATTCTCAGGTGATTATTAAGAGCTTCCGCTGTCGCATACTTAAATAAGGACGAGATTTGGAGTCCATGCTTGTATGATATTGTGTAAAAACTGCATTCAAGAAACTTATTTTGTTGTAACATATTTGTATTGTAAACCATTATGTAATGGTCGTGTGTAAACAGGATATTTTAGATTATCATTATTTGATAATCTACGTAAAGCTTTTTAAACCTTTATTGATGAAATAAAGGTTATGGTTTGTTTTAAAATGAATGCAGTCTTTGAAAAACGTCTCATATAGAGGTCAAAACCTCGCAACGAAATCAATTAATATAGAACATTTTTAATCAATAAGAACGGGACATTTCAGCTCTCAAGGAGGAGAACATATCTCGTGAATACCTGAACATCCTGGTCTCTAAATTTGAGGTTAAGGAGTCTGGACTCCGATGTTATGCCGGAAGAATTTGGGTACCCCGTTATGGAGATTTACGGAGCCTTTTACTTGATGAAGCCCACAAGTCGAGATATTCGATTCATCCAGGAGCCGGAAAAAATGTACCATGATCTCAAGGGACAGTATTGGTGGCCAAATCTTAAGAAGGATGTTGCAACTTATGTTGAGAGGTGTTTGACTTGTTCGAAGGTTAAGGCTGAACATCATAGACCATCTGGATTACTTCAACAACCAGAAATTCCACAATGGAAATGGGAAGCAATTACGATGGATTTCATCACGAAGCTACCAAAAACGGTGGGTGGATACGATAAAATCTGGGTTATCGTTGACCGTCTTACCAAATCTGCTCATTTTCTAGCGATGAAAGAAACAGATACAATGGAGAGACTTGCTCAACTGTACATCAAAGAGGTTGTATCTCGTCATGGTGTGCCTCTATCAATTATCTCAGATCACGATCCCCGTTTTGCTTCCAGATTCTGGCGTTCTTTACAAGAAGCCTTGGGAACTCGTCTCGACATGAGCACCGCGTATCACCCCCAGAACGACGGTCAGAGCGAACGAACGATTCAGATATTGGAGGGCATGTTGTGTGCCTGTGTTATTGACTTTGGAAAGTCTTGGGAAAGGCACCTGCCGCTAGCCGAATTCTCTTACCACAACAGTTATCATTCGAGTATTAAAGCCGTGCCTTTTGAAGCGTTGTATGGTCGCAAGTGCCGTTCTCCTATTTGTTGGGCCTAGTTAGGCGAAGTGCAAATCACCGGACCCGAGATAGTCCATGAAACGACGGCGAAGATTTCTCAGATTCAGGCAAGACTTAAGACGGCCCGCGATCGCCAAAAGAGTTATGCTGATCTTAAACGTAAAGACTTCGAATTCAACGTGGGTGACCGATGATGTCAAAGCAGAGGTGTATATAAAATAGCTTATATTTTACAAGGAAATATTATTAAATATTACACAATTTTACACAAGATATTTATTTATTTATAGAATGGATATACTTAAACCTTGCTACAACACTTATAGGCAGTGTACCTAATCATACAGTAGTGTAGTTTTTAGTAAGTCCGGTTCGTTCCACAGGGAAAATCTTTAAACAAAGCTTAACGCTATATTAGTTTACTTTTATAAAAATACAAATATATATATATATATATATATATATATATATATATATATATATATATATATATATATATATATATATATATATATAAGTAATATTATTATTATAAAGGGGGATTTTTACCGTTTAATGACCGGTTTGTCGATTTTAAAACTTTAGTCGCAGTTAAAACTAAATGTAAAAAAAATAAATACAAGACTTAATTTAAAGCGTAAAGTAAATAACGATAATGAAATTGCGATATATAAAAGTGCGATAAAATAAACTTGCGATAATTAAAAGTACGATAATTAAAAGTGCAATTAAATATAATAACAATAAAATAAAATGCGATAATTAGAAGTGCAATTAAATATAAAATAAAGTAAATTAAATATGAAATAAAATAATTATGCTTATTTAAACTTCCGTAATCATGATGTTTGACGTGTTGATTTTAGTTTTATGCCCATGGGTTAATTGTCCTTTGTCCTGGATTATTTAATATGTCCATCTGGTTTTTGTCCATAACAGTCCATCAGTCATAAATATAAAGTGCGAGTGTCCTCGTCAAATTATTCTTATACCCGAAGTTAAATATTCCAACTAATTGGGGACTTAAACTGTAACAAGATTTTAATACTTTGTTTAATAATTACACCAGGATGTCGACTGAGTGTAACCCAAGGTTTTAATACTTTGTTATCAATTATACCAAGTGTCCTTGTACATAATTTCACCCCTGTTTTAATTATTCTAGTGGCTATTAATCCATTCCCGTGTCCGGTTAAATGAACGATTATTCGTACATATAAATACCCCGCCCATCGTGTCCGATCGAGTGTATATGGTAATTTATGGGTACGTCCAATTATAAATCTTTATATTAACATTAACAAACTATCATTTAGTTAAACAAATATAAAGCCCATTAATAGCCCATAGTCTAAACCCCAATTATAGTACAAAGCCCAATTACCCAATTTTAGTAATTAGCCCAATTATAGTACAAAGCCCAATTACCCAATTTTAGTAATTAGCCCAACATCATGATTACTTCGTTTTAAATAAGCATAATAATAACTTAGCTACGAGACATTAAATTAAAAAGGTTGAACATAACTTACAATGATTAAAAATAGCGTAGTGTTACACGGACAGAATTTCGACTTACACCCTTACAACATTCGCTAACATACCCTTATTATTAGGATTAAAATTAAAATTAAAATTAAAATATAAATTATAAATATAAATATTACGTATAGATAGATGGATGGATATATATTGATATTAAAATTCATCGAACTGCGTTGCCTTTTATAGGCATTTTCATTTTTTGGGGCTCCGCGAGTCGCGGTTCTTTTAGCCTTCGAACTCCGCAAGTCGCGGAGTTCATTTTTACAGCTCATTCAGCCTTGGCTCTTTGTTTTCCGATGATTTTAAATAATAATATAATATATATATAATTTTTAAGAATTATTTATATATTATATTATATTCATGTGCATAGTTGACTTGTAATTTTTAGTCCGTTGCGTCGAGCGTTGAGAGTTGACTCTGGTCCTGGTTCCGGATTTTCGAACGTCCTTGCGTACAATTTAATATCTTGTACTTTGCGTTTTGAATCATGTACTCTTGTAATTTTGAGACGTTTCTCATCAATAATTGGAATCTCTTTGATTGTCTTTTGTACTTTTGAGCTTTTTGGTCATTTGCGTCTTCAATTCGTCGAATCTGTCTTTTGTCTTCACCTTTTATTATTTAAACGAATATCACTTGTAAATAGAACAATTGCAACTAAAAGCTTGTCTTTCTTGAGGAATAATGCTATGAAATATATTTTCGTTTTTAGCATTATCAACCGAGTAATGTTGAAGGTCGCACCTTGGAAAGGTGTAATTCGTTTTGGAAAGCGCGGAAAGTTAAACCCGCGATATATTGGTCCTTTTGAAATTTTGGAACGTGTTGGACCCGTTGCTTACCGTTTGGATCTTCCGACTCAGTTGAGTGCTGTTCATCCTACCTTCCATGTATCAAATTTGAAAAAGTGCCTTGCTCCACCGAAACTTATCATACCCCTGGAGGAACTTACGATTGATGACAAACTCCACTTCGTGGAGGAACCTGTAGAAATTATGGACCGTGAGGTCAAAACCTTGAAACACAATAAGATTCCAATTGTCCGAGTTCGATGGAATGCCAAGCGTGGACCTGAGTTCACCGGGGAACGAGAGGATCAAATGATGCAGAAGTATCCTCACCTTTTCCCGACTCCAACACCTACCTCAGCTTAAATTTCGGGACGAAATTTCCAATAACAGGTGGGTAATGTAACGACCCGACTTTTTCAACTTGCTTTTATGCCTTGTATTTTAGCTAAACTGCGTATTTGTGCGTACTGTGTTACTTTATTACTCCGGAACCTTGGCACACGTGTTTTATATTCATATTCACCCTAAAACATGCCTTGGTGTATGTGGAATGCTTAACTTGTCCATTGGATGCTTTATAACCGTTAGTGTTACTTGCCGTTACGAATAAACCGCGAACTGCGCGCACGTTTGACTTTTGTCGGAACCGGAACTTTTGGACCGCGAAATATTAATTATTATTTTATAATAATAATTACTTGGGCCTTTGGATGCTTAATTTTATTTATTTAATTGCTAAAGCCCAATAGTTAGTCTTGTTGGACTTTCTACCTTGTTGGGCTCAAGTCCACCATACTCTAGCTAGTGACCCAATTAATTAGCCTAAGTAATATCACTAGTGGCCCATAATAATAAATAAATAAATAAATAAATAATTAATGAGTCATACTAGCATAATGGATAAGGATTATCCATATTGTCACTTAGGATTCTAGCATAAGGACACACTTTAGACACCATTAGCCAAAAAGCAAGTTTTGTCTCCCCCTCCCCCTCCCTCAAAATCACGGTACCCTTGGTGCCATGTCACCAATCCATGTCAATCTCATTTGCTTATAAATAATAGCCCTTTGCCTCTCATTCCAACATTTGATCATTTTGGTTTTTCACACACTTGTTCTTTCTTTCTTTCTTTCCTTTCTAGCATTACTTGTAAGTCTTCTTTTCCTTCTTCTTTTCCTTTCAAATTCGTGGCTATCATCATCACATTATGGAGATCAAAGTTCCTTTTAGCTTTGATCCTACTTATATCTTGTTGATTCAAGCATGAATCTTTCAAGAACATGGAAGATTCAAGCTTTCTAGCTTGAATCTTCATATCTTTTGTAGATCTACTTCTTTTATACTTTAATCTTTCTATTTTGTGATAAAGATTTAAAATTTTTTTTGTAATCTTCATGCATCTTCAAGATCCAAGCTTTATGCTTCAAGATCTTCAAGAACAATTAAGATGCAAGCTTTCTAGCTTGAATCTTCATATCTTTTTGTTAGATCTAAGTTCTTTTTGCTTTGATCATGTTGTTTTGTTAAAAAGATTCAAACTTGTATTTGTTATCTTCATATATCTTAAAGATTCAAGATTTATGCTTCAAGATCTTCAAGAACATCAAAGGTTCAAGCTTTCTAGCTTTGTATCCTTGTAACTTGTGTGAATAGGATCCAAGCTCTCTAGCTTAGGGTTCCATCACATCTTTTGACTTGGATTGTGCTTATACTTGTTGAAATGATGTAAAGTTTGTAGCTTTAGTTGTTATTGTGAATTGAAATTGTGTTAAGACTAAGGATATGATGTAACCTTGGTCCATCATCCATCTAAGACTCATGAATGAGTTGTGTTCTTACTTGGTCTTAATATATTGTGTATTTATGGTGAATCTTGGTCAAAAGTGATGCTAAACCATCAACGAGTTGTACACTTGAAGCTACAAGCATCAAGGATGAGAACCGTGATGAGCATCAAGCACCAAGAACCCCACCGGAGTACTTGTCCACTGATTTTCGTATCTGATCAGACCACCTGGGCTACTGAAAAGTTGATTTTCAGTTAGTTCGGTTCGATTAGATGATTTTCCGTTTAGGCCTCGTCTTAATCCGAGTTACGGTTTAGGATTTATGGCCCTCCGAGAGTCACTACACCCTATTAACGTTGTGCTGAAATTTCTGACCTACTCGCACTTAAACCGTCGCCACGGTCAAACGAAGACCAGTTATGTTCTGAAAATTGGAAAGCTGTTAGGGGACTCATATACGGAGCCATAGCCACTGACTATGCATCTTTTCGACTTATGTAGAGGTCGTAGAAGCTGACCGAAGTCAGCCTATTGTTTCGATCTCTATTCTTGTCGAACTTACTTAGCTTTTATGATGATGATGATGACACTTAAACTTATTTTATGCACTATTAGAATTTATTAAGACAATCTACTGACCTAGTAACCTTTGATTTAGGTTGACGACCTTTCGGACCGACGTACTACTTGCGTACTTTCATTACCGACTTTACCGCTTTTATCACTGTGAGTTATAACATCCCTTTTTTACTTTAACTATTTTGGGACTGAGAATGAAATGTCCCTTTCTTATTGATTAAAAACGTTCCATATTAATTGATTTCGTTGCGAGGTTTTGACCTCTATATGAGACGTTTTTCAAAGACTGCATTCATTTTAAAACAAACCATAACCTTTACTTCATCAATAAAGGTTTAAAAAGCTTTACGTAGATTATCAAATAATGATAATTTAAAATATACTGTTTACATACGACCATTACATAATGGTTTACAATACAAATATGTTACAACGAAAAAAGTTTCTTGAATGCAGTTTTTACACAATATCATACAAGCATGGACTCCAAATCTCGTCCTTATTTAAGTATGCGACAGCGGAAGCTCTTAATAATCACCTGAGAATAAACATGCTTAAAACGTCAATAAAAATGTTGGAGAGTTATAGGTTTAACCTATATATTATCAAATCATAATAATAGACCACAAGATTTCATATTTCAATATACATCCCATACATAGAGAAAAAATTTATTCATATGGTGAACACCTGGTACCGACATTAACAAGATGCATATAAGAATATCCCCTATCATTCCGGGAAATCCTTCGGACATGATAAAAAAACAACATCGAAGTACTAAAGCATCCGGTACTTTGGATGGGGTTCGTTAGGCCCAATAGATCTATCTTTAGGATTCGCGTCAATTAGTAGATCGATTTACTAATTCTTAGGTTACCAAGCAAAAGGGGTATATTTGGCTTCGATCATTCACCCATATAATGTAGTTTCATTTACTTGTGTCTATTTCATAAAACATTTATAAAACTGCATGTATTCTCATCCCAAAATATTAGATTTTAAAAGTGGGACTATAACTCACTTTCACAGATTTTTACTTCGTCGGGAAGTAAGACTTGGCCACTGGTCGATTCACGAACCTATAACAAATATGTACATATATATCAAAGTATGTTCAAAATATATTTACAACACTTTTAATACATTTTGATGTTTTAAGTTTATTAAGTTAGCTGTCCTCGTTAGTAACCTACAACTAGTTGTCCACAGTTAGATGTACATAAATAAATCAATATATATTATCTTGAATCAATCCACGACCCAGTGTATATACGTCTCAGGCTAGATCACAACTCCAAGTATATATATTTTTGAAATCAACCTCAACCCTGTATAGCTAACTCCAACATTACTGCATATAGAGTGTCTATGGTTGTTCCAAATAATATATATACATGGGTCAATATGATATGTCAAAACATTTGCATACGTGTCTATGGTATCCTAAGATTACAAAATATGTTAGAATACATGTATAATACAATATAAGTTAGCTAGGATATGATTTGTATAGAATTGTTAAAATTTCCCGTAGCTACAAAAATCAAAAAAAATATCCAATCTTGTTTTACCCATAACTTCTTCATTTTAAATCCGTTTTGAGTGAATCAAATTGCTATGGTTTCATATTGAACTCTATTTTATGAATCTAAATATAAAAAGTATAGGTTTATAGTGAGAAATATAAGTTACAAGTCGTTTTTGTAAGAGGTAGTCATTTCAGTCGAAAGAACGACGTTTTGATGACCATTTTGAAAAACATACTTACACTTTGAGTTTAACCATGATTTTTGGATATAGTTTCATGTTCATAAGAAAAATCATTTTTCCAGAATAACAACTTTTAAATCAAAGTTTATCATAGTTTTTAATTATCAAACCCAAAACAGCCCGCGGTGTTACTACGACGGCGTATGTCCAGTTTTACGGTGTTTTTCGTGTTTCCAGATTTTAAATCATTAAGTTAGCATATCATATAGATATAGAACATGTGTTTAGTTGATTTTAAAAGTCAAGTTAGAAGGATTAACTTTTGTTCGCGAATAAGTTTAGAATTAACTAAACTATGTTCTAGTGATTTCAAGTTTAAACCTTCGAATAAGATAGCTTTATATGTATGAATCGAATGATGTTATGAACATCATTACTACCTCAAGTTCTGTGGATAAACCTACTGGAAAAGAGAAAAATGGATCTAGCTTCAAAGGATCTTGGATGGCTTGAAAGTTCTTGAAGTAGAATCATGACACGAAAACAAGTTCAATTAAGATTTCCACTCGAAATAAGATTGTTATAGTTATAGAAATTGAATCAAATTTGAATATGAGTATTACCTTGTATTAGAAAGATATCTTACTATAAATAAGAAAGATTTCTTGAGGTTGGATGACCACTCTACAAGATTGGAAGTAAGCTAGCAAACTTGGAAGTATTCTTGATTTTATGAAACTAGAACTTGTAGAATTTATGAAGAACACTTAGAACTTGAAGATAGAACTTGAGAGAGATCAATTAGATGAAGAAAATTGAAGAATGAGAGTGTTTGTAGGTGTTTTTGGTCGTTGGTGTATGGATTAGATATAAAGGATATGTAATTTTGTTTTCATGTAAATAAGTCATGAATGATTACTCATATTTTTGTAATTTTATGAGATATTTCATGCTAGTTGCCAAATGATGGTTCCCACATGTGTTAGGTGACTTACATGGGCTTCTAAGAGCTGATCATTGGAGTGTATATACCAATAGTACATACATCTAAAAGCTTTGTATTGTACGAGTACGAATACGGGTGCATACGAGTAGAATTGTTGATGAAACTGAATGAGGATGTAATTGTAAGCATTTTTGTTAAGTAGAATTATTTTGATAAGTGTCTTGAAGTCTTTCAAAATTGTATGAATACATATTAAAACACTACATGTATATACATTTTAACTGAGTCGTTAAGTCATCGTTAGTCGTTACATGTAAGTGTTGTTTTGAAACCTTTAGGTTAACGATCTTGTTAAATGTTGTTAACCTAATGTTTATAATATCAAATGAGATTTTAAATTATTATATTATCATGATAATATGATATATGAATATCTCTTAATATGATATATATACATTAAATGTCGTTACAACGATAACCGTTACATATATGTCTCGTTTCAAAATCATTAAGTTAGTAGTCTTGCTTTTACATATGTAGTTCATTGTTAATATACTTAATGATATGTTTACTTATCATAATATCATGTTAACTATATATATATCCATATATATGTCATCATATAGTTTTTACAAGTTTTAACGTTCGTGAATCACCGGTCAACTTGGGTGGTCAATTGTCTATATGAAACCTATTTCAATTAATCAAGTCTTAACAAGTTTGATTGCTTAATATGTTGGAAACACTTAATCATGTAAATAACAATTTCATTTAATATATATATAAACATGGAAAAGTTCGGGTCACTACAGTACCTACCCGTTAAATAAATTTCGTCCCGAAATTTTAAGCAGTTGGAGGTGTTGACGTATCTTCTGGAAATAAATACGGGTATTTCTTCTTCATCTGATCTTCTCATTCCCAGGTGAACTCGGGTCCTCTACGAGCATTCCATCAAACCTTAACAATTGGTATCTTGTTTTGCTTAAGTCTTTTAACCTCACGATCCATTATTTCGACGGGTTCTTCGATGAATTGAAGTTTTTAGTTGATTTGGATTTCATCTAACAGAATAGTGAGATATTCTTTAGCAAAACATTTCTTCAAATTTGAGACTTGGAAAATGTTATGTACAGCCGCGAGTTGTTGAGGTAACTCAAGTCGGTAAGCTACTGGTCCGACGCGATCAATAATCTTGAATGGTCCAATATACATTGGATTTAATTTCCCTCGTTTACCAAATCGAACAACGCCTTTCCAAGGTGCAACTTTAAGCATGACCATCTCTCAAATTTCAAATTCTATATCTTTTCTTTTAATGTCAGCGTAGCTCTTTTGTCGACTTTGGGCGGTTTTCAACCGTTGTTGAATTTGGATGATCTTCTCGGTAGTTTCTTGTATTATCTCCAGACCCGTAATCTGTCTATCCCCCACTTCACTCCAACAAATTGGAGACCTGCACTTTCTACCATAAAGTGCTTCAAACGGTGCCATCTCAATGCTTGAATGGTAGCTGTTGTTGTAGGAAAATTCTGCTAATGGTAGATGTCGATCCCAACTGTTTTCAAAATCAATAACACATGCTCGTAGCATGTCCTCAAGCGTTTGTATCGTCCTGTCGCTCTGCCCATCAGTTTGTGGATGATAGGCAGTACTCATGTCTAGACGAGTTCCTAATGCTTGCTGTAATGTCTGCCAGAATCTTGACATAAATCTGCCATCCCTATCAGAGATAATAGAGATTGGTATTCCATGTCTGGAGACAACTTCCTTCAAATACAGTCGTGCTAACTTCTCCATCTTGTCATCTTCTTTTACTGGCAGGAAGTGTGCTGATTTGGTGAGACGATCAACTATTACCCAAATAGTATCAAAACCACTTGCAGTCCTTGGCAATTTAGTGATGAAATCCATGGTAATGTTTTCCCATTTCCATTCCGAGATTTCGGGTTGTTGAAGTAGACCTGATGGTTTCTGATGCTTAGCTTTAACCTTAGAACACGTCAAACATTATCCTACGTATTTAGCAACATCGGCTTTCATACCCGGCCACCAAAAATGTGTCTTGAGATCCTTGTACATCTTCCCCGTTCCAGGATGTATTGAGTATCTAGTTTTATGAGCTTCTCTAAGTACCATTTCTCTCATATCTCCAAATTTTGGTACCCAAATGCTTTCAGCCCTATACCGGGTTCCGTCTTCCCAAATATTAAGATGCTTCTTCGATCCTTTGGGTATTTCATCCTTTAAATTTTCCTCTTTTAAAACTCCTTGTTGCGCCTCCTTTATTTGAGTAGTAAGGTTATTGTGAATCAGTATATTCATAGATTTTACTCAAATGGGTTCTCTATCCTTCCTGCTCAAGGCGTCGGCTACCACATTTGCCTTTCCCGGGTGGTAACGAATCTCAAAGTCGTAATCATTCAACAATTCAATCCACCTACGCTGCCTCATATTCAGTTGTTTCTGATTAAATATGTGTTGAAGACTTTTGTGGTCGGTATATATAATACTTTTGACCCCATATAAGTAGTGCCTCCAAGTCTTTAATGAAAAAATAACCGCGCCTAATTCCAAATCATGCGTTGTATAATTTTGTTCGTGAATCTTCAATTGTCTAGACGCATAAGCAATTACTTTCGTTCGTTGCATTAATACACAACCGAGACCTTGCTTTGAGGCGTCACAATATATCACAAAATCATCATTCCCTTCAGGTAATGACAATATAGGTGCCGTAGTTAACTTTTTCTTCAATAACTGAAATGCTTTCTCTTGTTCATCCTTCCATTCAAATTTCTTCCCTTTATGCGTTAATGCAGTCAAGGGTTTTTCTATTCTGGAAAAGTCTTGGATGAACCTTCTGTAGTAACCAGCTAGTCCTAAAAACTGGCGTATGTGTTTCGGAGTTTTCGGGGTTTCCCACTTTTCAACGATTTCAATCTTTGATGGATCCACCTGAATACCTTCTTTGTTCACTATGTGACTGAGGAATTGAACTTCTTCCAATCAAAATGCAAACTTTGAAAACTTAGCGTACAGTTTTTCTTTCTTTAACAACTCTAACACTTTTCTCAAGTGTTCTTCGTGCTTTTGATCATTCTTCGAGTAAATAAGTATGTCATCGATGAAAATAATGACAAACTTGTCAAGATATGGCCCACACACTCGGTTCATGAGGTCTATGAACACAGCTGGTGCGTTAGTCAATCCAAATGGCATAACCATAAACTCGTAATGACCGTAACGTGTCCTAAAAGCAGTCTTTGGAATATCGTCCTCCTTCACCAGCATTTGATGATATCCAGAACGTAAATCGATCTTCGAATAAACATACGAGCCTTGTAGTTGATCAAATAAGTCGTCGATTCTCGGTAGTGGGTAGCGGTTCTTGATGGTAAGTTTGTTCAACTCTCGGTAGTCGATACACAACCTGAATGTACCACCTTTCTTCTTGACAAACAAAACAGGAGCTCCCCACGGTGATGTGCTTGGTCGAATGAAACCATGCTTTAAAAGTTCTTGTAATTGGCTCTGAAGTTCCTTCATTTCACTAGGTGCGAGTCTGTATGGAGCACGAGCTATTGGTGCAGCTCCCGGTACAAGGTCTATTTGAAATTCAACAGATCGGTGTGGAGGTAGTCCCGGTTATTCTTTCAGAAATACATCGGGAAATTCTTTTGCGAAGGGAATATCATTGATGTTCTTTTCTTCGGAATTGACTTTCTCGACGTGTGCTAGCACAGCATAGCAACCTTTTCTTATTAGTTTTTGTGCCTTCAGGTTACTAATAAGATTTAACTTTGCGTTGCTCTTTTCTCCGTACACCATTAAGGGTTTTCCTTTTTCTCGTATAATGCGAATTACATTTTTGTAACAAACGATCTCTGCTTTCACTTCTTTCAACCAGTCTATACCAATTATCACATCAAAACTCCCTAACTCTACTGGTATCAAGTCAATCTTAAATGTTTCGCTAACCAGTTTAATTTCTCGATTCCGACATATATTATCTGCTGAAATTAATTTACCATTTGCTAATTCGAGTAAAAATTTACTATCCAAAGGCGTCAATGGGAAACTTAATTTAGCACAAAATTCTCTACTCATATAGCTTCTATCCGAACCCGAATCAAATAAAACATAAGCAGATTTATCGTCAATAAGAAACGTACCCATAACAAGCTCCGGGTCTTCCTGTGCTTCTGCCGCATTAATATTGAAAACTCTTCCACGGTCCTGCCCATTAGTATTCCCCTGATTCGGGCAATTTCTAATAATGTGACCCGGTTTTCCACATTTATAACAAACAGCGTTGGTATTACTTGCTCCGACACTATTCGTTTCGGCATTACTTGTTCCGGCATTATTTGCTCCCTTAGTTCTGTTAAACTTTGGTCCGTAGACCTCACACTTTGTCGCGCAATGACCATTTCTTTTACACCTGTTGCAAAATATCGTGCAAAACCCCTGGTGATTTTCTTCACACCTATGACATGGCTGTTTTTGGTTTTTGTTGCCGTTATTGTTATTGAGGTTGTTGTTGGGATTGTTATTGTTGTTGAAATGGTTGTTGTAGTTGTTGTTGTTGTTGGGATGTTTGTTGTAGTTATTGTTAGGATTGCGGTTATTGTTGCGATTGTTGTTGCGATTGTTGGGATAGTTGTTGCGATTGTGGTTGTAATTGTTATTGTTGTTGTACTGGTGACTCTTGTCACCGTTCTCCTCCCACTTCCTCTTGAGTTGTTTCGTGTTGGTTTCTTCGGCCGCCTGCTCTTTAATTCTTCCCTCAATCTGATTTATGAGTTTATGAGCCATTCGACTTGCCTTCTGTATAGAAGTGGGCTCGTGTGAACTTACATCTTCTTGAATCCTTACTGGTAACCCTTTTACAAACGCGTCGATCTTCTCTTCTTCATCTTCGAATGCTCCCGGGCACAATAGGCACAACTCTGTGAATCGTCGTTCATATGTGGTAACGTCGAACCCTTGTGTTCGTAACTCTCTAAGTTCTGCCTTGAGTTTATTGACTTCGTTTCTAGGATGGTACTGCTCGTTCATCAATTGCTTGAATGCTGACCACGGTAGTGCATAAGCAGCATTTTGTCCTACCTGTTCAAGATAGGTGTTCCACCACGTTAACACAGTACCTGTGAAGGTATGCGTAGCGTACTTAACTTTGTCCTCTTCAGTACACTTACTTATGGCAAACACCGATTCGACTTTCTCAGTCCACCATTTCAATCCAATTGGTCCTTCGGTTCCATCAAATTCCAAAGGTTTGCAGGCAGTGAATTCTTTGTAGGTGCATCCTACACTATTTCTTGCGCCTTTAGCTGCATTGCTAGATTCAGCGTTATTGTTGGTATGTAGCGCAGCCTGTACTGCGGCTATGTTTACAGCAAGAAAGGTACGAAACTCCTCTTCGTTCATACTCACGGTATGTCGAGTAGTTGGTGCCATTTCCTTCAAAAATAGCCAAAAGAAACGAGTTAATCATATAGAATATCAAGAGTAGTCAATAGTATTTCGTAGCGTAATATGAACTTATTTATAAAAGCTCTTTCTTCATATTAGCGTTTTATACTATTTAATTCGGGTAGTACCTACCCGTTAAGTTCATACTTAGTAGCTAACATACCATTTCAACTACTACAATTCTATATGAAAAACTAATCACAAAAAAATATATCATATTCAAACCTTTATACAATAACTTGCAAACTTACAATACCGCTATTTTACATATAGCATGAAATATAGCACATAAAACTTTGATACAAAGTAGTTGCGAAGATAATTCTAGTTAATAAATAAGGCGTTCAGCAAAGGCAATAAAGACACGTAATTCATACGTCCAGAAACAAGTCATGCATTCTGGTTTTACTAATACCACTTCCCATCCTTGGTTTTGTGGAACATAACCGTTGTGACCGATAGTAAGACAATGTGTTGTAACGTCGTCAAAAGGATGAAGGTTACGTAATGACCAACAGTCTCGTAATAACCTAAAAACCTCATTTCTTACCTCAATTACCGACTCCGTCACTTGTGGGAACGTTTTGTTTAATAGTTGTAGCCCGATGTTCTTGTTCTCACTTTGGTGAGAAGCGAACATTACTAACCCGTAAGCATAACATGCTTCTTTATGTTGCATGTTAGCCGCTTTTTCTAAATCACGAAGTCCTATATTCGGATATATTGAGTCAAAATAATTTATTAACCCGTTGCGTAAAATAGCATTTGGGTTCCTCGCAATATATGCGTCATAGTAAACACATCGTAACTTATGGATTTCCCAATGTGATATCCCCCATCTTTCGAACGAAAGCCTTTTATAAATCAAGGCATTCTTAGAACGTTCTTCGAATGTCTTACAAACTGATCTCGCCTTAAATAGTTGTGCTGAGGAATTCTGACCGACTCTAGACAAGATTTCATCAATCATGTCTCCGGGTAGGTCTCTTAAAATATTGGGTTATCTATCCATTTTGTGTTTTTATACTGTAAAATAGATAAGAGTTAGATTCATAAAAAAAATACTTATTAATACAAGTAATTTTTACATATATCATAAAGCATAAGCACACTATATTACATATATTACACCACACGAATACAACTATCTTATTCCGACTTGCTCGTTTCTTCTTCTTCGGTTTTGGTTCGTTTTGCCAAGTTTCTAGGGATATATGATGTTCCCCTAATACGAGCCGTCATTTTCCACATTGGTTTAGAAAAACCTGGTGGTTTAGAGGTTCCCGGGTTATTGTCACAACTTAAGAAATACGGGTGTTGATGATACATATAAAGTTCATCGGGTTTGGAATCAAATTTCTCTATTTTTATGCCCTTTCCCTTATTGTTCTCTTTTGCCTTATTAAATTGTGTTGGGGTAATTTCTATAATATCATCAGAATCCTTGTCGGGATCCGATTCATCGGAGAATTGGTAATCCTCCTAATACTTTGCTTCCTTGGCGGAAACACCATTGACCATAATTAACCTTGGTCGGTTGGTTGAGGATTTTCTTTTACTTAACCGTTTTATTATTTCCCCCACCGGTTCTATTTCTTCATCTGGTTCCGATTCTTCTTCCGGTTCCGATTCTTCTTCCGGTTCCGACTCTTCTTCCGGTTCCTCTTCGGGAACTTGTGAATCAGCCCACGAATCATTCCAATTTACATTTGACTCTTCATTATTATTAGGTGAGTCAATGGGACTTGTTCTAGAGGTAGACATCTATCACATAATATCAAACGCGTTAAGAGATTAATATATCACATAATATTCATAAGTTAAAAATATATAGTTTCCAACAAAATTTGTTAAGCAATCATTTTTCAAGTAAACACGGTCGAAGTCCAGACTCACTAATGCATCCTAACAAACTCGATAAGACACACTAATGCAAAATTCTGGTTCTCTAAGACCAACGCTCGGATACCAACTGAAATGTCCCGTTCTTATTGATTAAAAACGGTCCATATTAATTGATTTCGTTGCGAGGTTTTGACCTCTATATGAGACGTTTTTCAAAGACTGCATTCATTTTAAAACAAACCATAACCTTTATTTCATCAATAAAGGTTTAAAAAGCTTTACGTAGATTATCAAATAATGATAATCTAAAATATCCTGTTTACACACGACCATTACATAATGGTTTACAATACAAATATGTTACAAAAAAATAAGTTTCTTGAATGCAGTTTTTACACAATATCATACAAGCATGGACTCCAAATCTCGTCCTTATTTAAGTATGCGACAGCGGAAGCTCTTAATAATCACCTGAGAATAAACACGCTTAAAACGTCACAAAAATGTTGGTGAGTTATAGGTTTAACCTATATATTATCAAATCATAATAATAGACCACAAGATTTCATATTTCAATATACATCCCATACATAGAGATAAAATTCATTCATATGGTGAACACCTGGTAATCGAAATTAACAAGATGCATATAAGAATATCCCCTATCATTCCGAGAAATCCTTCGGACATGATAATAAAACAACATCGAAGTACTAAAGTATCCGGTACTTTGGATGGGGTTCGTTAGGCCCAATAGATCTATCTTTAGGATTCGCGTTAATTAGTAGATCGGTTTACTAATTCTTAGGTTACCAAGCAAAAGGGGCATATTCAGCTTCGATCATTCACCCATATAATGTAGTTTCATTTACTTGTGTCTATTTCGTAAAACATTTATAAAACTGCATGTATTCTCATCCCAAAATATTAGATTTTAAAAGTGGGACTATAACTCACTTTCACAGATTTTTACTTCGTCGGGAAGTAAGACTTGGCCACTGGTCGATTCACGAACCTATAACAAATATGTACATATATATCAAAGAATGTTCAAAATATATTTACAACACTTTTAATACATTTTGATGTTTTAAGTTTATTAAGTCAGCTGTCCTCGTTAGTAACCTACAACTAGTTGTCCACAGTTAGATATACAGAAATAAATCAATATATATTATCTTGAATCAATCCACGACCCAGTGTATACACGTCTCAGGCTAGATCACAACTCCAAGTATATATATTTTTGGAATCAACCTCAACCCTGTATAGCTAACTCCAACATTACTGCATATAGAGTGTCTACGATTGTTCCAAATAATATATATACATGGGTCGATATGATATGTCAAAACATTTGCATACGTGTCTATGGTATCCCAAGATTACATAATATATTAGAATACATGTATAATACAATATAAGTTAGCTAGGATATGATTTGTATAGAATTGTTAATATTTCCCGTAGCTACAAAAATCAAAAAAAATATCCAATCTTGTTTTACCCATAAATTCTTCATTTTAAATCCGTTTTGAGTGAATCAAATTATTATGGTTTCATATTGAACTCTATTTTATGAATCTAAATAGAAAAATTATAGGTTTATAGTCGAAAATATAAGTTACAAGTCATTTTTGTAAGAGGTAGTCATTTCAGTCGAAAGAACGACGTCTTGATGACCATTTTGAAAAACATACTTTCACTTTGAGTTTAACCATGATTTTTGGATATAGTTTCATGTTCATAAGAAAAATCAGTTTTCCAAAAGAACAAATTTTAAATCAAAGTTTATCATAGTTTTTAATTATCAAACCCAAAACAGCCCGCGGTGTTACTACGACGGCGTATGTCCAGTTTTACGGTGTTTTTCGTGTTTCCAGGTTTTAAATCATTAAGTTAGCATATCATATAGATATAGAACATGTGTTTAGTTGATTTTAAAAGTCAAGTTAGAAGGATTAACTTTTGTTTGCGAATAAGTTTAGAATTAACTAAACTATGTTCTAGTGATTCCAAGTTTAAACCTTCGAATAAGATAGCTTTATATGTATGAATCGAATGATGTTATGAACATCATTACTACCTCAAGTTTTGTGGATAAATCTACTAGAAAAGAGACAAATGTATCTAGCTTCAAAGGATCTTGGATGGCTTGAAAGTTCTTGAAGTAGAATCATGACACGAAAACAAGTTCAAGTAAGATTTCCACTTTAAATAAGATTGTTATAGTTATAGAAATTGAATCAAAGTTTGAATATGAGTATTACCTTGTATTAGAAAGATATATTACTGTAAATAAGAAAGATTTCTTGAGGTTGGATGATCACTCTACAAGATTGGAAGTAAGCTAGCAAACTTGGAAGTATTCTTGATTTTATGAAACTAGAACTTGTAGAATTTATGAAGAACACTTAGAACTTGAAGATAGAACTTGAGAGAGATCAATTAGATGAAGAAAATTGAAGAATGAAAGTGTTTGTAGGTGTTTTTGGTCGTTGGTGTATGGATTAGATATAAAGGATATGTAATTTTGTTTTCATGTAAATAAGTCATGAAGGATTACTCATATTTTTTGTAATTTTATGAGATATTTCATGCTAGTTGCCAAATGATGGTTCCTACATGTGTTAGGTGACTCACATGGGCTGCTAAGAGTTGATCATTTTAGTGTATGTACCAATAGTACATACATCTAAAAGCTGTGTATTGTACGAGTACGAATACGAGTGCATACGAGTAGAAATGTTGATGAAACTGAACGAGGGTGTAATTGTAAGCATTTTTGTTAAGTAGAAGTATTTTGATAAGTGTCTTGAAGTCTTTCAAAATTGTATGAATACATATTAAAACACTACATGTATATACATTTTATCTGAGTCGTTAAGTCATCGTTAGTCGTTACATGTAAGTGTTGTTTTGAAACCTTTAGGTTAACGATCTTGTTAAATGTTGTTAACCCAATGTTTATAATATCAAATGAGATTTTAAATTATTATATTATCATGATAATATGATGTATGAATATATCTTAATATGATATATATACATTAAATGTCATTACAACGATAACCGTTACATATATGTCTCGTTTCAAAATCATTAAGTTAGTAGTCTTGCTTTTACATATGTAGTTCATTGTTAATATACTTAATGATATGTTTACTTATCATAATATCATGTTAACTATATATATATATCCATATATATGTCATCATATAGTTTTTATAAGTTTTAACGTTCGTGAATCACCGGTCAACTTGGGTGGTCAATTGTCTATATGAAACCTATTTCAATTAATCAAGTCTTAAAAAGTTTGATTGCTTAACATGTTAGAAACACTTAATCATGTAAATAACAATTTCATTTAATATATATATAAACATGGAAAAGTTCGGGTCACTACAGAGAATACATGCGCTTTTTACGTTTTACATACTAGGCACGAGTACTTAAACTTTATATGTGTGTAGGTTATACAATGGCATAAACATTCCCCTTAGTACAGTAACATTTAGTCATTGGTTTATGAACCGGTGAACGCGAATCTTATATATGGATCCATAGGGTTTGACATCCCCACTCGGGCTAGTCGCGCTAGCATTTAACGGGTGTTTAATACTTCGTGAACATACACACTCGCCAAGTGTACTTTCAGGGGGTTATAAACGTTAAGTCTAGTTACCAGGTGCCCACAGTTATACATATACTTTTCATACTGTTTTGTTACAATGAAATCTCGTGGCCTATCTTACGTTACTATTACAACTTAAACTATAGATCACCAACATTCGTGTTGACTTTTCAAGCATGTATTTCTCAGGTGCCTAGAGGTTTATTGCTTCCGCTGTTGCACTTGCTGTCATGCTGTTATTGAATTGCTGTTATGGACCTACCGTACTAGTTATCCGCTGCATTACTAGAGATGTCTCAAATTATGAAACCTATGTTTTGCATTCGTAAACTTATGTTATTTTGGAACAATGGTTTGTAATAAGTCTTATGACATGTTATCTTTGTAAAGCGTTATCTTTTTAATGAATGCAAATCGGTTTTCAAACAGCATGTAGTATTCAATCGTGTAAAGATCCTGTTGTTGACGAATCGTACACGATGGTTTTGTACGGGGCGTCACACTATATGCAGTAATGCTTGAGTTAGCTATACAGGGTTGAGATTGATTCTACAATAATATATATACTTTGAGTCGTGACCGAGTCTGATGTGACGACCCAGAAATTTCTGACCAAATTTAAACTTAATCTTTATATGATTTCGACATGATAAGAAAAGTCTGTAAGGTTGAGTCTCAAAATTTTGGAACAAGTTTACATAAATGCATTTGCCCTTTTGTCTATGCCCGACGATTCACGAATAATTGTGTTTAAATAAATATGTATGTATATATATATATATATATATATATATATATATATATATATATATATATATATATATATATATATATATATATATATATATATACTTTGAGTTAATAATGTACTCTTAATCAATTGGAATTAAAAATATAAAATAATAAATACAATAATTAAACTATTATATATAAATATATATATGATATTATTATGAATCTATATATGTGATTTTTATAAATATAAATAATTATTATTATATTGTAAGGTATAAATGTTAAATATTCAATATATATATATATATATATATATATATATATATATATATATATATATATATATATATATATATATATATATATATATATATATATATATATATATATATATATATATATATATATATATATATATATATATATATATATATAATTACTAAACATTACATGATCACTAAATTGTAATGTTAATATATTTAATTACAATCTAAAATATGAATGTTATATTTTTTACTTTCATTATTAATATTAGTATATTATTATTTAATATAATATCTAGAATTGATATATCTAATTTGTTATATCATTAGAATTAGTATAATTATTAGTAATATGAGTAATATTATTATTATCATAGTTAATATCATTATTATTATTTGGTATTATTATAATTATTATTAATATAATTAGTATTAGTATTATTAATATTATTTATTATTATTAATAAAATAATTACTATTATTATATTTATTAATTGTAATATTTATCATATAAGATATAAAATCAAGAAATTCATAATAGTATTATTTATATTTATTATTAATATAATTCTTATTATTATATTTATTAATTATTATTAATATTAATTATATTAATTATGAATTCAAGAAATTCGTACCATTCTTGTTACAGGTTACAATCAAACTATTTTAAATTTTGGATCTTGTCTGCAAAACCGTAACACATCCTTTTCCTTAGTACAAATCAGATAGCAAATTGATCTGATCTAATTGTATTTTATTTTATTCTCTGTTTTTTCTAGTTGTCTGATTTAGGAATCGAGAGCCACATTATCTACATAATTGATCAACTCAGTGAATATGTAAACCATTTTAACCTACTACTACCCTTATCAATCATCAACAACCTTCCTAGCTCTTTATTAAATCAAATTAAAACAGAAACCGTCGAAGAACACAGTTTAAACTCTGTAGATGTATATTTTATTCAATTCATCGAATTCTTAACAATTTTAGAAATCTAAAAATGCAGTTTCGTTTGAAATCTTTCTGCAAAATCTTGTATTCCAAGTCTTATTATCAAGCTTCAATTTCTGAGTCAAAGTTTCGTAATGAAAAAGTCAACCATTGTTCTTAAATTAAATTCGAATTTTCTGTTATAATTCAAGTGAAATTGATGATTGATAAAGTGTTTAAGGATGAATTAAAACCTTTTTCTTGTTATTATTATCGTCCAAAACTTCCTCAAATTTTGAAAGTGATTTAGAGTTCATTAAGTGTTCTTCGTTATCTGCTACAGTGTTTTGTTGTTGTTGTTTTATTCTGTTAATTAAATTAAACACTCACAATAGATTGAGTGTGTCGTTTTCTTTTATTAATAAATCACGATTAAACTTTGCTATTATTTTGATTAGTGGGTTTGGCCGATTTGAAATTTATGAAGTAGGAGATGAGATAATAAACAGAAGGAACGAATTATAATTAATTGAGTTGGGTTAAATTCAGAAAAAACAGAGATGGATGAATGGTTAAAGTTGTGTTGGGTTTTTGAGAGGTCAGGGGTTCGAGTCTCGCATGAGGCACAATTTTTTTGGAACCCTTTCCTAAGGTAGTTTTTTTAAATTTATTATTATTATTATTATTACTATTATTATTATTATTATTATTATTATTATTATTATTATTATTATTATTATTATTATTATTATTATTATTATTATTATTATTATTATTATTATTATTATTATTATTATTATTATTATTATTATTATTATTATTATTTTTATTATTATTATTATTATTATTATTATTTTTATTATTATTATTATTATTATTATTATTATTATTATTATTATTATTGTGTTATTATTATTGTTATTAATATGCTAATACAGGTTATTACTACCATTAATATTATGTATGATTAATGTTATCATTAATAAGGTTAGATATTGTTATCATTATTATTAGTATTTTATAAGTATTATTATTATTAATATTATCACTACTTAGTATTAATGTTATTATTATTACCAATATTAATATACGTATTATTACTATTATAAATATGCTCATTATTATTATTATTATTATTATTATTATTATTATTATTATTATTATTATTATTATTATTATTATTATTATTATTATTATTATTATTATTATTATTATTATTATTATTATTATTATCGTTATTATGTACATAATACAAATTATTATTATAAATATTATTATTAGTATCGCATTACAAATTGTTAGTATTATTATTGTTATTATTAACAAAAGTATTAGTAATAGTATCATTATTATTGTTAATATGATTATTAGTATGGTTAAAATTAAATTATTACCATAATTAACAAAATAAGTATCTTTATAATTATTATTATTATTAAGAATTAAGTATCATTATCAAGAGTTAATATTTTCATGATCATTATTATCAAATTATTCATTTTATTAAAAACCACTGATATTATCATTATTATGAGATTGATTATTGAAAACTATCATTTATACAATTATTAATAGAATTACAAATAATACTATCATTTTTATTAATATTAGTATTATCACTATTATTATTTCAAATATTACCTTAGTATTACTAAAGTACCGTTTTAACAAACAAATAATATATATATATATATATATATATATATATATATATATATATATATATATATATATATATATATATATATATATATATATATATATATATATATATATATATATATATATATATATATATATATATATATATATATATATATATTCATTACATATAACATAACAAAATTTAATATTTTTATATTAAATGAATCTAAGTTATTAATATAAAAATTATATCACAAATAATAATATAATTGTTGGATTACAAGTATATGTTTTAATATATATATGAATGATATAGGTTCGTGAATCCGAGACCAACCCTGCATTGTTCAATATCGTCATATGTATTTTTACTACAAAATACAGTATTGTGAGTTTCATTTGCTCCCTTTTAAATGCTTTTGCAATATATATTTTTGGGCTGAGAATACATGCACTGCTTTTATAAATGTTTTACGAAATAGACACAAGTAATCGAAACTACAAGTTATCGAATCGAATATTACCCCTTTTAGCTTGGTAGCCTAAGAATTAGGGAACAGACACCCTAATTGACGAGAATCCTAAAGGTAGATCTACGGACACTAACTCCTCCCATACTGGAAAATGGTATGATTTAGTACTTCGAGTTTATATTATACAGATGGATTTCTGTTTTGGGGATATTCTATATGCATTTTGTTAATGTCGGTTACCAGGTGTTCAATCCATATGAATGATTTTTAAACACTTGCGAGTGAATGATTATTGAATAAGGAAATCTTGTGGTCTATTAAAATTATGGAAATGATTGATTTCGATAAACTAATGAACTCACCAATCTTTTGGTTGACACTTTAAAGCATGTTTATTCTCAGGTATGAAAGAAATCTTTCGCTATGCATTTGCTCATTTTAGAGATACTACTTGGAGTCATTCATGACCTATTTCAAAAGACGTTGCATTCGAGTCATTGAGTTCATCAAGATTATTATTAAGTCAATTATAATTGGATATATTATGAAATGGTATGCATGCTGTCAACTTTCGATGTAATAAAAGTTTGTCTTTCAAAAATAAATGCAATGCTTGTAAAATGTATCATATAGAGGTCAAGTACCTCCCGATGTAACCAAATGTAATGTATTCGTCCAGATGGATTAGGACGGGTCATTAGAGTTGGTATCAGAGCGGTGGTCTTAGCGAACCAGGTCTTGCATTAGTGTGTCTAACTGATAGTTGTTTAGATGCATTAGTGGGTCTGGACTTCGACCGTGTCTGCATGTCAAAAGTTTTGCTTATCATTTCGTGTCAAAAATTACCTGCTTATCATACTTAAGTCTAGACACGTCTTACTGCACTTACTGCATTGATAGTGTATAGACAAATTCATATCTTAGCGTATCTGCTAATTCATATCTTAGCGTATCTGTTACTGTAAACTTTATCTGACACATTTCCTTAATTCCCTCCGTGATCTATGGGATCTTCTGTACTATGTATAGATATTCTATGTAATTAGAATATCATCTGGTATCCGAAAATCATTTCATATCAAAAAATTCTTTATTCAATCGTACGAAATGGAACTTGTCACTAGATCAAGTTCTTCAGAACCCGACAGCTATTCCGACATGGATGTTCACCTTAGCTCCGGAAGTAGCGTCACTAGAATGAATCAACCAATCAGCCATCCCCAATTCATCCGATGGGTTCGTGATTGACCTAATCAATGGAGACGAGAAGAAGGCAATTCCTTCCACCAACCGAATTCACCTCTTGGCGAAGAACCTGATGCACTTACCGACGAACCAATCCGAAACACCAATTTCAACCTCATTTCCAGGGTAGCTCGTCTAGATTATATTCTATCAAAAATTCTAAACCTTATTCATCCACTCGTTCTGACCGACAATCATCCCGGAATAATGGAAGAAGTCAACGAGCTTCGCGCCCGAGTTGTAGTCTTGGAAAATATGGTGCAAAACGTACCAGCTTCAGCAACATTACCGTCACCAACAGTACCACCAACATCAATACCAGTACCACCAACAATCAAAGTTTCAACATCACACGCCCAATCATCGTTCTACGAATCGATCTACATCATTTATCTTTGTTCTACATGGCGATTATGTAATCTCTAATGTTTTAGAGATTATGTATGTAGTGACCCGAACTTTTCCATGATTATATATTATATGAGATTAATATTTACATGAATAAATGTTTCCAACATGTTAAGCAATCAAAATTGTTAAGAGTTGATTAATTGAAATGAGTTTATGTAGACAATTGACCACCCCGTTTGCCTGATGATTCACGAATGTCATAACTTGTGATAATTATATAATTGTTTTATTTTTTTATGATGTAAGTTTTATATATATATATATATATATATATATATATATATATATATATATATATATATATATATATATATATATATATATATATATAAGAAGAAATAGAATTAAATCAAAGATGTACAACTAAAACACTATTTGCTACAGTAAAACACTATTTGCTACAGTAAACACTATTTGCTACAGTACACTATTTATTCGTATTCAATCCGTATTCGTACTCGTACAATACACAACTTCTAAATGTATATACTATTGGTATATACACTTCAATAATCAGCTCTTAGCAGCCTTAATGAGTCACCTAAACATGTGGGAACCATCATTTGGCAACTAGCATAAAATATATAACAAAAATACAAACTCATGGAACCTTATATTCAAGGGTAGGATCACGTTTTTCTTCACCAACCATAAACACATTTTCATTCCAACTTTTATGCATCAAATTACTCTCTCTCAATTCCTCTCTTATTGTTCTAAGTGTTCTTCATCATTTTCTTCATAATCTAGCTCAATCTAGTTAACCTAGATCAACATACAAAACAACTACTCAAGAACACTTCATAAACACTTTAAAGTTTACAAGTTTACTTCCAAGCTTTCTAATCCATTTCAAGTAATCATCTAAGATCAAGAAACCTATGTTATTTATAGTAGGTTATCATTCAAATACAAGGTATAATTCATATTCAAACTTTGATTCAATTTCTATAACTATAACAATCTTAATTCGAGTAGAAATCTTACTTGAACTTGTTTTTGTGTCATGATTCTACTTCAAGAACTTTCAAGCCATCCAAGATCCTTTGAAGCTAGATAATTTCTTGTCACTTCCAGTAGATTTACCTACTAAACTTGAGGTAGTAATGATGTTCATAACATCATTTGATTCATATATATAAAACTATCTTATTCGAAGATTATAACTTGTAATCACTAGAACATAGTTTAGTTAATTTTAAACTTGTTCTCAAACAAAGTTAATCCTTCTAACTTGACTTTTAAAATCAACTAAATACATGTTCTATATCTATATGATATGCTAACTTAATGATTTAAAACCTAGAAACACGAATAACACCGTAAAACCGGACATACGCCGTCGTAGTGAAACCAGGGGCTGTTTTGGGTTAGATAATTAAAAACCATGATAAACTTTGATTTAAAAGTTGTTCTTCTGGGAAAATGATTTTTCTTATGAACATGAAACTATATCCAAAAATCATGGTTAAACTCAAAGTGGAAGTATGTTTTTCAAAATGGTCATTAAGAATCTTTCGACTGAAATGACTACCTCTTACAAAAACGACTTGTAACTTATATTTCCAACTATAAACTTATATTCTTTTCTGTTTAGATTCATAAATTTCAGTTCAATATGAAACCATAGCAACTTGAATCACTCAAAACGGATTTAAAACGAAGAAGTTATGGGTAAAACAAAATTGGATATTTTTACTTGTTGTAGCTACGTAAAATTTGTAACAAATCTATACAAATCATAACTTAACTAACTTATATTGTATTATACATGTATTCTAATATATATTATGTAATCTTGGGATACCATAGACACGTATACAATGTTTTGACATATCATATCGACCCATCTATATATTATTTGGGAACAACCATAGACACTCTATATGTAGTAATGTTCGAGTTAGCTATACAGGGTTGAGGTTGATTCCAAAATAATATATATACTTTGAGTTGTGATCTAGCCTGAGACTTGTATACACTGGGTCGTGGATTGATTCGAGATAATATATATTGATTTAATTCTGTACATCTAACTGTGGACAACTAGTTGTAGATTACTAACGTTGGACTGCTAACTTAACAAACATAAATCGTTAAAACGTAATAAAACATATTGTGAATATATTTTGATTATACTTTGATATATATGTATATATTTGTTATAGGTTTGTGAATCGATCAGTGGCCAAGTCTAATTCTCAACGAATTAAGAATCTCTGAAAGTGAGTTATAGTCCCACTTTTAAAATCTAATATTTTAGGATGAGAATACATGCAGTTTTTTAAATGTTTTACAAAATAGACACAAGTATGCGAAACTACATTCTATGGTTGAATTATTATTACCGAATATCACCCTTTTTAGTCTGGTAATCTAAGAATTAGGGAACAGAAACCCTAATTGACGCGAATTCTAAAGATAGATCTATTGGGCCTAACAAACCTCATCCGGGTTACGGATGCTTTAGTACTTCGATTTTATCATGTCCGATGAGAGTCCCGGAATGATGGGGATATTCTTGACGCATTCTGTTAATGTCAGTTACCAGGTGTGCACCATATGAATGATTTCTATCTCTATGCAGTTTATGCGAAATACCTGATATGAGATGGATGTTTATGAAAAATGAAATCTTGTGGTCTATTATTACAATTTGATATATATAGGTTAAACCTATAACTCACCAACATTTTTGTTGACGTTTTTAAGCATGTTTATTCTCAGGTAATTAAGGACAAGAAATGGAGTCAACATGCTTGTAATATATTATTTAAAAACTGCATTCGAAGATTTAAATCGATGTGTAATATTATTATAAACCATTATGTAATGGTCGTGTGAAAAATGTTATCTTTTAGATTATCATTACTGGATAATCTACGTTATGATTTTAAAACCTTTAACGATAAAATAAAGGTTATGGTTTATTTTAAAAACGAATGCAGTCTTTGAAAAACGTCTCATATAGAGGTCAATACCTCGCAAGGAAATCAATTAATATGAAACGTTTATAATCGATATGAACGGGACATTTCAGTTCGTATCCGAGCGTTGGTCTTAGAGAACCAGAAATTTACATTAGTGTGTCTAACCGAGTTTGTTAGGAAGCATTAGTGAGTCTGGACTTCGACCGTGTTTACTTGAAAAACGATTGCTTAACATTTTTTTGTTGAAAACTATAAATTATTAACATCTAAATATTATGTGATATATTAATCTCTTAATGTGTTTGATATTGTGTGATAGATGTCTACCTCTAGTACAAATCCGATTGACTCAGCTAATAATAATGAAGAGTCGAATATATATTGGGAAGACTCACAAATTCCTGAAAAGGAACCGGAAGAAGAGGAACCGGAAGAAGAGGAACCATAAGAAGAGGAACCTTAAGAAGAGGAACCGGAAGAAGAAGAGGTTCCGGAGGAGGAAATATTAGAAACAACTGAAAAACAGATAAATAAAAGAAAACCCTCAACCAATGGACCAAAATTAATAATGGTCAATGGTGTTTTCGCCGAGGAAGCAAAATATTGGAAAGACTACCAATTTTTCGATGAATCGGATCCCTATGAGGATTCTGATGATGTTATAGAAATTACCCCGACCCAATTTGAAAAGGCAAAAGAAAATAATAAGGGAAAAGGCATCAAAATAGAGAAACCTAATTCCAACCCCGATGACCTCTATGTTAACATGAAATATCCCGATGGGAAATACCGTCAACACCCGTATTTCTTAAGTTTTAGCTATAACTCGGGAACATCTAAGCCACCAGGTTTTTCTAGACCATTTGTGAAAAGAACGGCTCGTATTAGGGGAGCACCATATATCCCTAGGAAAATAGCGAAACAAACCAAGTCCGAAGAAGAAGAAATAAGTGAGTCGGAATAAAGAGTTGTAATCACGCGATGTAATATATGTAATATAGTGTGCTTGTGCTTTTATGATACATGTAAAAATTGTTTGTATTGTTTGTTAAGTATCTTTTATGAATTTAACCCTCGTCTATTTTACAGTATAAAAACACAAAATGGATGTTAAGGATAGACAACCAAAAATTTTAGAAGACCTACCCGGGGATATGATTAATGAAATCCTGTCTAGAGTCGGTCAGAATTCATCGGCATAATTATTTACGACAAAATTAGTTGGCAGAACATTTGAAGAACGTTCCAGGCATGCCTTAGTTTATAAAAGGCTTTCTTTTGGAAGATGAGGTATATCACATTGGGGAGACCTTGAGTTACGCCGTGTTTTCTTTAAAGCGTTAAATGCGGGGAACCCAAGTGCATTTTTACGCTACGGGTTAAGAACCTATTTTGACTCAACATATCCCAACATAGAACTTCGTGCTTTAGAAAGTGCTTCTAACATGCAACATAAAGAAGCATGTTATGCTTATAGGTTAGTGATGTTCGCTTCTCACTAAAGTGAGAAAAAGAACATCGGAATACAACTTTTAAATAAAACCTTCCCACAAGTGACGGATTCGGTAGTTGGGGTGAGAAACAAGGTTTTTAGATTGTTACGGGGCTGTTGGGCATTACGAAACCCTCGGCCTTTTGACGACGTTACAACATGCTGCCTTGCCAACGGTCACAATGGTTATCTTCCACATAACCAAGGATGGGAAATAATATTAGTACAACCAGAATGCATGACTTGTTTCTGGACCTATGAATTACGTATCTTTATTGCTTTAGCGGAACGACTTGCGTTAACCTAGAATTGTCTTCGCAATTGCCTTGTATCAATGTTATTGTGTGCTATATTTCATGCTATATGTAAAATAGCGGTATTGTAAGTTTGTAAAATATTGTATAAAAGTTTGAACGTGAAATATTATTGTAATCAGTTTCTCATATAGAATTGTAGTAGTTGAATTGTATTTTAGCTATTAAGTATGACCTTAACGGGTAGGTACTACCCAAATTAAAACTTATAAAATGCTAATATGAAGAAAAAGCTTTTATAAATAAGTTCATATTATGCTACGAAATACTATTGACTACTCTTAATATTCTATATGATTAACTCATTTCTTTTGGCTATTTTTGAAGGAAATGGCACCGACTACTCGACACACCATGAATATGAGTGAAGAAGAATTCGCTACCTTTCTTGCTGCAAACATAGCCGCAGTGCAGGCCGTAATGCAAAATAACAACAATAACTCTGGTTCTAGCCGTGGAACTAATTCCACAAGAAATTGTGTAGGATGCTCCTACAAAGAATTCACTGCCTGTAAACCTCTAGAATTCGATGGAACTGAAGGACCAATCGAATTGAAACGGTGGACCGTGAAGGTCGAATCGGTGTTTGCCATAAGTAAATGCATTGAAGAAGACAAAGTAAAGTACGCTACGCATACCATCACAGGTACTGCGTTAACATGGTGGAACACCTATCTCGAGCAGGTGGGACAAGATGTTGCTTACGCACTACCGTGGTCAACATTCAAACACTTAATGAACGAGCAGTACCATCCCAGAAACGATGTCAATAAGCTCAAGGTAGAGCTTAGAGGGTTACGAACACAAGGGTTTGATATTACCACGTACGAATGACGATTCACAGAATTGTGCCTATTATGTCCGGGAGCGTTCGAAGATGAAGAAGAGAAGATCGACGCATTTGTAAAAGGGTTACCAAAAAGAATTCAAGAAGATGTGAGTTCACACGAGCCCGCCTCCATACAAAAGGAAAGTCGAATGGCTCATAAACTCATAAATCAAATTGAGGGAAGAATTAAAGAGCAGGCGGCCAAAGAAGCCAACACGAAACAAGTCAAGAGGAAGTGGGAAGAAAACAGTGACAAAAGTCACCAACACAACAACAATAACTATCGCTTCAACAATCAACACAACAATCACAACTACAATCGCACTAATTTTCGCAACAACAAACGCAACAACAATAATCCCAACAACAATAACCACTACAACCACCGTCCCAACAATAATAACAATCGCAACAACAACCATCTCAATAACAACAATGGCAACAAAAACCAGAAAATTCCGTGCAAAAGGTGTGAAGGGTACCATTCGGATATTTATTGTTCGGTCACATGTACCAAGTGTAATAGAATGGGGCATAGTGTGGCAAAGTGTGAAGTTTACGGACTAGGGAATAAAGGAACAGAAAATGCCAACATTATTTGTTTCGGATGCGAAAAGAAGGGCCACTACAAAACTAGGTGCCCAAATCAGGAAAATAAAAATGGTCAAGGACGAGGAAGAGTCTTTAACATTAATGCGATAGAAGGGCAAGAAGACCCGGAGCTTGTTACGGGTACGTTTCTTATTGACGATAAACCTGCTTATGTTTTATTTGATTCGGGAGCGGATAGAAGCTATATGAGTAGAGATTTTTGTGCCAAATTAAGTTGTCCATTAACGCCTTTGGATAATAAGTTTTTACTCGAATTAGCAAACGGTAAGTTTATTACGGCGGATAAAATATGTCAAAACCGAGAAATTAAACTGGTTGGTGAAACATTTAAGATTAATTTGATACCAGCAGAGTTAGGAAGTTTTAATGTGATAATTGGCATGGATTAGTTGAAAAAGGAGAGAGCAGAGGTTGTATGTTACAAAAATGCGATTCGCATTGTACGCGAAAAAGGAAAACCTTTAATGGTGTACGGAGAAAAGAGCAACGCGAAGTTAAATCTTATTAGTAGTTTGAAAGCGCAAAAACTAATAAGAAAATGTTTGCTATATCATTCTTGCACACATCGAGGAAGTCAAACCCGAAGAAAAGAACATCAGTGATGTTCCCGTTGCAAAAGAATTTCCCGATGTATTTCCGAAAGAATTACCGGGACTACCTCCACATCGATTTGTTGAATTCCAAATAGATCTTGTACCCGGGGCTGCACTGATAGCTCGTGCGCCATACAGACTCGCACCCAGTGAAATGAAGGAACTCCAGAGTTAATTATAGGAACTTTTAGAGTGTGGTTTCATTCGACCAAGTACATCACCGTGGGGAGCTCCCGTTTTGTTTGTCAAAAAGAAGGATGGTACATTCAGGTTGTGTATCGACTACAGAGAGTTAAACAAACTTACCATCAAAAACCGTTATCCACTACCGAGAATCGACGACTTATTTGATCAACTATAAGGCTCGTCGGTTTATTCGAAGATCAATTTACGTTCTGGGTATCATCAAATGCGGGTGAAGGAAGATGATATTCCAAAGACTGCTTTTAGGACGCGTTACGGTCATTATTAGTTTATAGTTATGCCGTTTGGATTGACTAACGCACCAGCTGTGTTCATGGATCTCATGAACCGAGTGTGTGGGCCATATCTTGACAAGTTTGTTATTGTTTTCATCGATGACATCCTTATCTACTCAAAGAATGAGCAAGAGCACGAAGAACATTTAAGAAAAGTGCTAGAATTGTTGAGGAATGAGAAACTGTATGCTAAATTTTCAAAGTGTGCATTTTGGTTTAAAGAAGTTCAATTCCTCGGTCACATAGTGAGCAAAGAAGGTATTCAAGTTGATCCGACAAAGATTGAAACCGTTGAAAAATGGGAAACCCCGAAAACTTCGATGCAGATACGCCAATTTTAAGGATTGGCTGGTTACTACAGAAGGTTCATCTAAGATTTTTCCAAAATAGCAAAACCCTTGACTGCATTAACGCATAAAAGGAAGAAATTTGAATGGAAGGATGAGCAGGAGAAAGCGTTTCAATTGTTGAAGAAAAAGTTAACTACGGCACCTATATTGTCATTGCCTGAAGGGAATGATGATTTTGTGATATATTGTGATGCCTCAAAACAAGGCCTTGGTTGTATATTAATGCAACGAACGAAAGTAATTGCTTATACATCCAGACAATTGAAGATTCACGAGCAGAATTATACGACACATGATTTGGAATTAGGCGCAGTTGTTTTTGCATTAAAGACTTAGAGACATTACTTATATGGGATAAAAAGTATCATATATACCGACCACAAAAGTCTCCAACATATATTTGATCAGAAACAGCTGAACACGAGGCAACGTAGGTGGATTGAACTATTGAACGATTATGACTTTGATATTCGATACCACCCGGGGAAGGCGAATGTGGTAGCCGACGCTTTGAGTAGGAAGGATAGAGAACCTATGCGGGTAAAAGCTATGAATATATTTATTCGTACTAACCTTACTACTCAAATAAAAGAGGCGCAGCAGAGAGTTTTAAAAGAAGGAAATTTGAAGAATGAAATACCCAAAGGATCGGAGAAATATCTTAATATTCGGGAAGACGGAACCCGATATAGGGCTGAAAGAATTTGGGTACCAAAGTTTGGAGATGTGAGAGAAATGGTACTTAAGGAAACACATAAGACCAGATATTCAATACATCCCGGAGCGGGGAAGATGTACAAAGATCTCAAGAAACACTTTTGGTGGCCGGGTATGAAAGCTGATATTGCAAAATACGTAGGAGAATGTTTGACGTGTTCTAAGGTCAAAGCTGAACATCAGAAACCATCAGGTCTACTTCAACAACCTGAAATCCCGGAATGGAAATGGGAAAACATTACCATGGATTTCATTACTAAATTGCCAAGGACTGTAAGTCGTTATGATACTATTTGGGTAATAGTCGATCGTCTCACCAAGTCAGCACACTTTCTGCCAATGAGAAAAGTTGATAAAATGGAGAAATTAGCAGGACTATACTTGAAGGAAGTTGTCTCCAGACATGGAATACCAATCTCTATTATCTCTGATAGGGATGGCAGATTTGTCTCAAGGTTTTGGCAAACGTTACAACAAGCATTGGGGACTCGTCTAGACATGAGTACTGCCTATCATCCACAAACTGATGGACAAAGTGAAAGGATGATACAGACCCTTGAAGACATGCTACGGGCATGTGTTATTGATTTTGGAAACAGTTGGGATCGACATCTACCGTTAGCAAAATTTTCCTACAATAACAGTTACCACTCGAGTATTGAGATGGCACCGTTTGAGGCACTTTATGGCAGAAAGTGCAGGTCTCCGATTTGTTGGAGTGAAGTGGGGGATAGACAAATTACGGGTCCAGAAATTATCCAAGAAACTATCGAGAAAATCATTCAAATTTAACAACGGTTGAAAACCGCCCAAAGTCGACAAAAGAGCTACGCGGACAGTAAAAGAAAAGATAGAGAATTTGAAATTGGTGATATGGTCATACTTAAGGTATCACCTTGGAAAGGTGTTGTTCGATTTGGTAAACGGGGGAAACTGAATCCAAGGTACATTGGACCATTCAAAATTATAGATCGTATCGGACCAGTAGCTTACCGACTTGAATTACCTCAACAACTCGCCGGCGTACATGATACTTTTCACGTACCGAATTTGAAGAAATGCTTAGCCAAAGAAGATCTCACTATTCCTTTAGACGAAGTTCAAATCAATGAAAATCTTCAATTCATTGAAGAACCAGTCGAAATAATGGATCGTGAGGTTAAAGGACTTAAGCAAAACAAAATACCAATCGTTAAGGTTCGATGGAATGCTTGTAGAGGACCCGAGTTCACCTGGGAGCATGAAGATCAGATGAAGAAGAAATACCCGCACTTATTTCCAGAAGATGTGTCAACACCTCCAACTGCTTAAAATTTCGGGACAAAATTTATTTAACGGGTAGGTACTGTAGTGACCCGAACTTTTCCATGATTATATATTATATGAGATTAATATTTACATGAATAAATGTTTCCAACATGTTAAGAAATCAAACTTGTTAAGACTTGATTAATTGAAATGAGTTTATGTAGACAATTGACCACCCCGTTTGCCTGATTATTCACGAACGTCATAACTTGTGATAATTATATAATCGTTTTATTTTTTTAAGATGTAAGCTTTTATTATATATATATATATATATATATATATATATATATATATATATATATATATATATATATATATATATATATATATATATATATATATATATATATATAAGAAGAAATATAATTAAATCAAAGATGTACATCTAAAATACTATTTGCTACAGTAAAACACTATTTGCTACAGTAAAACAATATTTGCTACAGTAAAACACTATTTGCTACAGTAAATTTTCTCTTTGCTACAGTAAAATACTATTTGCTACAGTAAAACTATTGCTACATTGAACACTATTTACTACAGTACACTATTTACTCGTATTCAATCTGTATTCGTACTCGTATAATACACAATGTCTAAATGTATATACTATTAGTATATACACTTCAATGATCAGCTCTTAGCAGCCTTAATGAGTCACCTAAACATGTGGCAACCATTATTTGGCAGCTAGGATGAAATATCTAACAAAAATACAAACTAATGGAACATTATATTCAAGGGTAGGATCACGTTTTTCTTCACCAACCATAAACACATTTTCATTCCAACTTTTATGCATCAAATTACTCTCTCTCAATTCTTCTCTTATTGTTCTAAGTGTTCTTCATCATTTTCTTCATAATCTAGCTCAATCTAACTCAATCTAGTTAATCTAAATCAACATACAAAACAACTACTCAAGAACACTTCATAAACACTTTAAAGTTTACAAGTTTACTTCCAAGCTTTCTAATCCATTCCAAGCAATCATCTAAGATCAAGAAACCTCTGTTATTTATAGTAGGTTATCATTCTAAATCAAGGTATAATTCATATTCAAACTTTGATTCAATTTTTATAACTATAACAATCTTAATTCGAGTAGAAATCTTACTTGAACTTGTTTTCGTGTCATGATTCTACTTCAAGAACTTTCAAGCCATCCAAGATCCTTTGAAGCTAGATCATTTCTTGTCACTTCCAGTAGATTTACCTACTAAACTTGAGGTAGTAATGATGTTCATAACATCATTTGATTCATATATATAAAACTATCTTATTCGAAGATTATAACTTGTAATCACTAGAACATAGTTTAGTTAATTCTAAACTTGTTCGCAAACAAAGTTAATCCTTCTAAATTGACTTTTAAAATCAGCTAAACACATGTTCTATATCTATATGATATGCTAACTTAATGATTTAAAACCTGGAAACACGAATAACACCGTAAAACCGGACATACGCCGTCGTAGTGAAACCGGGGGCTGTTTTGGGTTAGATAATTAAAAACCATGATAAACTTTGATTTAAAAGTTTTTCTTCTGGGAAAATGATTTTTCTTATGAACATGAAACTATATCCAAAAATCATGGTTAAACGCAAAGTGGAAGTATGTTTTTCAAAATGGTCATCAAGACGTCGTTCTTTCGACTGAAATGACTACCTCTTACAAACACGACTTGTAACTTATTTTTTTGACTATAAACTTATATTATTTTCTGTTTAGATTCATAAATTTCAGTTCAATATGAAACCATAGCAACTTGAATCACTCAAAACGAATTTAAAACGAAGAAGTTATGGGTAAAACAAAATTGGATATTTTTACTTGTTGTAGCTACGTAAAATTTGTAACAAATCTATATAAATCATAACTTAACTAAATTATATTGTATTATACATGTATTCTAACATATATTATGTAATCTTGGGATACCATAGACACGTATTCAATGTTTTGACATATCATATCGACCCATATATATATATTATTTGGGAACAACCATAGACACTCTATATGTAGTAATGTTCGAGTTAGCTATACAGGGTTGAGGTTGATTCCAAGATAATATATATACTTTGAATTGTGATCTAGCCTGAGACTTGTATACACTGGGTCGTGGATTGATTCGAGATAATATATATTGATTTAATTATGTATATCTAAATGTGAACAACTAGTTGTAGATTACTAACGTTGGACTGCTAACTTAACAAACTTAAATCGTTAAAATGTAATAAAACATATTGTGAATATATTTCGATCATACTTTGATATATATGTATATATTTGTTATAGGTTTGTGAATCGATCAGTGGCCAAGTCTAATTCTCAACGAATTAAGAATCTGTGAAAGTGAGTTATAGTCTCACTTTTAAAATCTAATATTTTGGGATGAGAAGACATGCAGTTTTTTAAATGTTTTACAAAATAGACACAAGTATGCGAAACTATATTCTATGGTTGAATTATTATTACCGAATATCACCCTTTTTAGTCTGGTAATCTAAGAATTAGGGAACAGAAACCCTAATTGACGCGAATTCTAAAGATAGATCTATTGGGCCTAACAAACCCCATCCGGGTTACGGATGCTTTAGTACTTCGATTTTATCATGTCCGATGAGAGTCCCGGAATGATGGGGATATTCTAGATGCGTTCTGTTAATGTCGGTTACCAGGTGTTCACCATATGAATGATTTTTATCTCTATGCAGTTTATGCGAAATGCCTGATATGAGATGGATGTTTATGAAAAATGAAATCTTATGGTCTATTATTACAATTTGATATATATAGGTTAAACCTATAACTCACCAATATTTTTGTTGACGTTTTTAAGCATGTTTATTCTCAGGTGATTATTAAGAGCTTCCGCTGTTGCATGCTAATTAAGGACAAGAATTGGAGTCAGCTTGCTTGTAATATATTATTTAAAAACTGCCTTCGGAGATTTAAATCGATGTGTAATATTATTATAAACCATTATGTAATGGTCATGTGAAAAATGTTATCTTTTATATTATCATTACTGGATAATCTACGTTATGATTTTAAAACCTTTAACGATAAAATAAAGGTTATGGTTTATTTTAAAAACGAATGCAGTCTTTGAAAAACGTCTCATATAGAGGTCAATACCTCGCAAGGAAATCAATTAATATGAAACGTTTATAATCGATATGAATGGGACATTTCAATGTATCATAGTTCTAATCATAAATTAGATGAATTCAATATCACATTGACTCATTAAATCCATGATTACATCTGAAGAAAATATATATGTATATATGTTTTCATAAAGATTGTAATTAAAAATTCTTTTGTACAAACTGTTAATGATGAAAATATTTTAACGGGTAGGTAATACCCGAGGAATATTTAGATTTCACATTAATAAGTTACACTGTGCATTATTCGAATCTGATTCAACGGTCATTTACTATCCTACTTACATCTACAGATATACGTATCTGTTCACCGCAGAATAACCATTTTCATTCAATTTCATATTTGGATTTTGACCTATCAGAATCTAACAAATGGCATAATGAAGAAAAACATTGGATAAAATAAAAAATTTGTTAGAAACAAACAAATTAACTATAAGAAATTCTGTTAAGAAACCACGCTAACAAAATCCTAGCTAACTGTTCCTAGCTAACTGATTACATTTTATTTATCGCAATTTTATTTATTGTCATTTAATTTCTGTTATTTATTTACGCACTTTAAATATCGGGACACGTATACAAGGTTTTGACATATCATATCGATGCATCTCTATATATTATTAGGAATCACCATAGACAATCTATATGCTGTAATGCTAGAGTTCGCTATACAGGGTTGAGGTTGATTCTCAAATAATATATACTTTGAGTTGTGATCGAGTCTGAGACATGTATAACAGGTCACGACATGTATTAATTAATTCGAATATAATATATTAAACTATATATGAATTATTGAACTACCAATTGTGGACTAATAACTATAGACTGTTAACATTGGACAATTAAAATGAATTAAAATATTGATTTTAACATATGAAACTAAACAACTCTTCAAGTTTGCCAATGGATTTCATCTTAAATCTCATTTGTATTTTGACGATTACAATCTGCGCTCAAACCTTTCATGATTCTTGAAAACATCTCAATCGAGAGGATGAACCAACCGCACTTCATCTACGAAAGAAAAGATTGATGCATATAGTTATGCACCTGAAAATACTTGGAACCTGAGTAAACGTTTAACACGTATCGTTCGAAACAACCTTATTATAACCTTAAAATATATGCGTGCTCTTTTATTATTACCAGGGAATATTTTATATTCCACCATATTACCAGCAGACGTACCAGCAACCTCGTTGCTCCTTGGATTAAATCTCTCCGACAAATCACTATATTTATCTATTGAAATCTTATCATGAACTCATCGGCATCTTGTAAGGATAATTACCATACCAAATACCGGGAGGTATCAATCGATAATCTCGAATTTCTCAGCGATTCTACGACAACAATTATATATATATATATATATATATATATATATATATATATATATATATATATATATATATATATATATATATATATATATATATATATATATATATATAACTTCTATCTCCTGGATTTACAAACTTCCATTCTGAATTTCTGAAAAGCACCCAGTCTACAAATCAATACTCTAAATGTTGAAAATGTTGAATGAAGCAACAAAAACTGTAAACAACTTTAACAGTAGGAAGTTTGATGACAAAGAATAATGTGTTGGCAAAGCTCAGAAAAAGAGAAGGTTTGGAATTGGAAAATGAATTGAGCAAACCATGAAGGAGGCTGTGGACAAATCACAAAGAATAAACCTGTCTTCAAAAATCCAAATGATTTAGTATCTGCTGAAGTCATTAACGAATACCTTGCTCCTAACTCTAAGCTCTTGAGGAAAAAACTTCATCATCATCCATCGATATTAGAAATTCTAAGATATCATCGTATCTTTCATTATAAATATCCTCGATATTTCTGAAGATATTTCATAACTATTTTAATCTGAAATCATTTATCTCTTCACGATATCGGTGTTACATCAGAAAGGAAACTATTTCAGTTTCTAAATTCTGAAAAATTCAAATTTAAAATATGAATATTTTTGAAGTAGTGTTGGAAATTGATGCATAATTTAGTATAATATAATGACACTTGATCAACGTGATTATATTACAGTAAGTCATGCTGAGTTTCTAAATGGAACGTAATGATTCACAGATGATAACGTTATCATGTGCCATGTTACACGACTCTTGTATTCTACTTAACCTCTAAATATATCAAGAAAATATTTTTCTTGATGATTCGGTCTTTCCCAAGGTATTCTGGTAATTTGACAAATCAAGATCATGCCATTACAATTTCCCTCTTAGAACATTAGTCATGTACATTCGAAACTCCATACCTACTAATTCTGAACCAATATTCGCTTGACTTAAAGCCGGGAAGAGAAAACAAAAGAATGGAACTCCAAAATATAAAGGAAACGAAGAGGGTAGATTTATAGTGAAATATCCGACAGAGCAATCGAAACAGATCATCGCATTTAACTAAGAAGGATTCTAATTTCCTTAAGAATCAAATCTTATTACGAAGATTTTCTTTAAATCCCTTGAATTCCGAAATTCAACCAAGACAACGTCAAAAGTTAAGACGAATCTTTATTTCTTTATTTCAAACTTTTGCAATAGCTTCACTTATACTCTTCGCATAATCGAACTGTTTTATCCATATTACTCAATGATGATAAAACTCTATTCATCAACTCATATGTGTCATAAAAACATACTGATTGTCATACATGACCATCACAATCAAATTTTGGGACGAAATTTCTTTAACGGGTAGGTACTGTGACGACCCGGAAATTTCCGACCAAATTTAAACTTAATCTTTATATAATTTCGACATGATAAGCAAAGTCTGTAAGGTTGAGTCTCGAAATTTTGGAACAAGTTTACATAAATGCATTTGCCCTTTTGTCTATGCCCGACGATTCACGAACAATTGTGTTTAAATAAATATGTAGATATTATATATATCAAAATAAATATAAGGGTATATATCTATATATATATATATATATATATATATATATATATATATATATAATATTTTGAGTTAATAATGTACAATTAATCAATTGGAATTAAGAATATAAAATAATAAATACAATAATTAAACTATTATATATAAATATATATATGATATTATTATGAATCTATATATGTGATTTTTATAATTATAAATAATTATTATTATATTGTAAGGTATAAATGTTAAATATTCAATATATATATATATATATATATATATATATATATATATATATATATATTATATAATTACTAAACATTACATGATTACTAAATTGTAATGTTAATATATTTAATTACAATCTAAAATATGAATATTATATTGTTTACTTTCATTATTAATATTAGTATATTATTATTTAATATAATATCTAGAATTGATATATCTAATTTTTTATATCATTATAATTAGTATAATTATTATTAATATGAGTAATATTATTATTATCATAGTAAATATCATTATTATTATTTGGTATAATTATAATTATTATTATTAATATAATTAGTATTAGTATTATTAATATTATTTATTATTATTAATAAAATAATTACTATTATTATATTATTAATTGTAAAATTTATCATATAAGATATAAAATCAAGAAATTCATAATATTATTATTTATATTTATTATTAATATAATTCTTATTATTATATTTATTAATTATAATTAATATTAATTATATTAATTATGAAATCAAGAAATTCGTACCATTCTTGTTACAGGTTACAATTAAACTATTTTAAATTTTGGATTTTGTCTGCAAAATCGTAACACATCCTTTTCCTTAGTACAAATCAGATAGCAAATTGATCTGATCTAATTGTATTTTATTTTATTCTCTGTTTTTTCTAGTTGTCTGATTTAGGAATCGAGAGCCACATTATCTACATAATTGATCAACTCAGTGAATATGTAAACCATTTTAACCTAATACTACCCTTATCAATCATCAACAACCTTCCTAGCTCTTTATTAAATCAAATTAAAATAGAAATCGTCGAAGAACATAGTTTAAACTCTGTACGTGTATATTTTATTCAATTCATCGAATTCTTAATAATTTTAAGAAATCTAAAAATGCAGTTTCGTTTGAAATCTTCAAAACAATCTTTCTGCAAAATCTAGTATTCCAAGTCTTATTATCAAGCTTCAATTTCTGAGTCAAAGTTTCGTAATGAAAAAGTCAACCATTGTTCTTAAATTAAATTCGAATTTTCTGTTATAATTCAAGTGAAATTGATGATGGATAAAGTTTATAAGGATGAATTAAAACCTTTTTCATGTTATTATTATAGTCCAAAACTTCCTCAAATTTCGAAAGTGATTTAGAGTTCATTAAGTGTTCTTCGTTATCTGCTACAGCATTTTTTTGTTGTTGTTTTATTCTATTAATTAAATCAAACACTCGCAATAGATTGAGTGTATCTTTTTCTTTTATTAATAAATCATGATTAAACTTTGCTGTTATTTTGATTAATGGGTTTGGCCGATTTAAAATTTATGAAGTAGGAGATGAGATAATAAACAGAAGGAACGAATTATAATTAATTGAGTTGGGTTAAATTCAGAAAAAACGGAGATGGATGAATGGTTAAGGTTGTGTTGGGTTTTTGAGAGGTCGGGGGTTCGAGTCTCGCATGAGGCACAATTTTTTTGGAACCCTTTCCTAAGTTAGTTTTTTTAATTTTATTATTATTTTTATTATTATTATTATTATTATTATTATTATTATTATTATTATTATTATTATTATTATTATTTTTATTATTATTATTATTATTATTATTATTATTATTATTATTATTATTATTATTATTATTATTATTATTATGATATTATTATTGTTATTAATATGCTAATCAAGGTTATTACTACCATTAATATTATGTATGATTAATGTTATCATTAATTAGGTTAGATATTATTATCATTATTATTAATATTTTATAAGTATTATTATTATTATTATTATTATTAATATTATCATTACTTAGTATTAATGTTATTATTATTACCAATATTAATATGCGTATTATTACTATTATAAATATGCTCATTATTATTATTATTATTATTATTATTATTATTATTATTATTATTATTATTATTATTATTATTATTATTATTATTATTATTATTATTACTCCTATTATTATTATTATTATTATCATTATTATTATTATTATTATTATTATTATTATTATTATTATTATTATTATTATTATTATTATTATTATTATTATTATTATTATTATCGTTATTATGAACATAATACAAATTATTATTATAAATATTATTATTAGTATCACATTACAAATTGTTAGTATTATTATTGTTATTATTAACAAAAGTATTAGTAATAATATCATTTTTATTGTTAATATGATTATTAGTATGGTTAAAATTAAATTATTACCATAATTAACAAAATAAGTATCTTTATAATTATTATTATTATTAAGAATTAAATATCATTATCAAGAGTTAATATTTTCATGATCATTATTATCAAATTATTCATTTTATTAAAAACCAATGATATTATCATTATTATGAGATTGATTATTGAAAACTATCATTTATATAATTATTAATAGAATTACAAATAATACTATCAATTTTATTAATATTAGTATTATCACTATTATTATTTCAAATATTACCTTAGTATTACTAAAATACTGTTTTAACAAACAAATAATATATATATATATATATATATATTCATTACATATAACATAACGAAATTTAATATTTTTATATTAAATGAATCTAAGTTATTAATATAAAAATTATATCACAAATAATAATATAATTGTTCTATTACAAGTATATGTTTTAATATATATATATATATATATATATATATATATATATATATATATATATATATATATATATATATATATATATATATATATGAATCATATAGGTTCGTGAATCCGAGGCCAACCCTGCATTGTTCAATTTCGTCATATGTATTTTTACTACAAAATACAGTATTGTGAGTTTCATTTGTTCCCTTTTTAAATGCTTTTGCAATATATATTTTTGGGCTGAGAATACATGCACTGCTTTTATAAATATTTTACGAAATAGACACAAGTAATCGAAACTACATTCTATGGTTGGATTATCGAATCGAATATCACCCCTTTTAGCATGGTAGCCTAAGAATTAGGAAACAGACAACCTAATTGACGCGAAATCCTAAAGGTAGATCTACGGGCACTAAATCTGTAGGAACCCGTCCTAACCCATCCGGACGAAGTCCATATCGATTACAAACGATTCACAACAGTTGATTACATCGCGAGGTAATTGACCTCTATATGATAAATTTTACAAACATTGCATTCGTTTTTAAAAGACAAACTTTCGTTACATCGACAGTTGACAGGCATGTAAAGCATTTCATAATATATCCAAATATAATTGAATTAATAATAATCTTGATGAACTCAACGAATCGAATGCAACATCTTTTGAAATATGTCATGAATGACTCCAAGTAATATCTCTAATATGAGCAAATGCACAGCGGAAGATTTCTTTCGTACCTGAGAATAAACATGCTTTAAAGTGTCAACCAAATGGTTGGTGAGTTCATTAGTTTATCATAAAGAATTTTCATAATTTTAATAAACCAAAAGATTTCATACTTCCATTTCTCATAATCATACGTCCCATGCATAGAGACAAAAATATCATTCATATGGATTGAACACCTGGTAACCGACATTCACAATATGCATATAAGAATATCCCCATCATTCCAGGATCCTCCTTCGGACATGTTATAAATTTCGAAGTACTAAAGCATCTGGTACTTTGGATGGGGCTTGTTGGGCCCGATAGATCTATCTTTAGAGTTCGCGTCAATTAGGGTTTCTGTTCCCTAATTCTTTGATTACCAGACTATATAGGGTGATATTCGATTTGATAATCCAACCATAGAATGTAGTTTCGATCACTTGTGTCTATTTCGTAAAGCATTTATAAAAGCAGCGCATGTATTCTCAGTCCCAAAAATATATATTGCAAAAATATTTAAAAAGGGAATAATGAAACTCACAATACTGTATTTTGTAGTAAAAATACATATGACGACATTGAACAATGCAGGGTTGGCCTTGGATTCACGAACCTATATCATTTATATATATATTAACACATATAATGGTAATCGAACAAATTTATGTATTATTAGTGAATTATTTGTTATTTTAATTATGTGTTTGATTAATACCCTAATACATTACATTTATTACTATTTATTATAAAAATAATAGTATAGTTATGTTATATGTAGTAATACATTTTTTGTATATATATGTAGATATATCTTTTGTTTGTTAAACTTATATTAATACTAAAATAATATTAGAAATTATAAAAATAATAATAATGATAATAGAGTTAAAAATGATACTTTTAATATTAATGATAAAATGATAACTTTAATAAAAATAATACTTTTAATAAAAATGTTAATTTTGCTAATAATGTATACTAATAATAATAATAATATTAATAATAATATTAAAAGAGTTATATATATATATTTATACTTTTCTTTATAACCTATAAACTTTGCAAACATAGTTTAAAATCTTACATCGTAATTATTTTAATATCATAGTTTATATTATTTTCATAACCTAATCATAATTTTATTGATATCTAGTTTAATACATTTAAATCCTATGATTATCATATAATAAAACTAACTTCATAATAACAATAATAATAATAATAATAATAATAATAATAATAATAATAATAATAATAATAATAATAATAATAATAATAATAATAATAACACTTAATGATATTATTTAATAATAATTAAATGTTAATAATAATACTCATACTCATATTATTAATACTAACATAATAATACCAATAATTAATAATAACAATAATAATAATTATATAGAGTACAACCTTTGAAGAGAGGAGCTTTTAAAAAGAAAACACCACTGTCCAGGCTCGAACCCACGACCTATTGTTCAACACAAGCACCCCTAACCATTCCTCTGTTTTACCTTTTCTGTTTTAATTTATACCTTAAACCCATATAACCATGTATTCGGTTTTCTCCTACTATCAGTCGATTAAATTTGGGTTTCATCCCAAATTAACAAAACTGATCCATAAGGCCCAAAAAAATTAATAGTCCATACAATTAAACATAAGCAGCCCGATCCTCAAACAGTTAGTCGGCCCACGTTATATTAGTGCGGGTTTTAAAAGAAAAGGTTTCGAGGGTTTCGGTTCATCATCATTCTTCACGTCATGTAACATCACAGGATCAATATTCCAACCGCATCATCATCATGCTTTCTCATTCATAACCATTATCTTCGTTATTACCCCGTATCCTTATCTTTATATATCATTCGATCAGAAGATGTAAAACACGAAGGAACGATCATGGTTTCATCATCATCATGGTTGCTAAAAAAAAAAAAAATCACAGAACTCTCACCATTCATCTTTGTCATCACCTTGCTTGGTCACAGAAGGAATTATCGGATATATATATATATATATCTAAGAACTTCAACATGGTCCCAATAATGAAAAGTAACGGACCCCGTAATAATTGTTGCAAGAACAGGAATAAAAGGGTCTTCGATTGGTGGTTTATGATTGTAAATTTCCAGCTGGAGAGGATCGTTGTTTTGTGGTGATTCTCCTAAAAAAAATATATATAGCAGCTGCAACCCGAAACTCTAATAGTGGTGGAAGTGGTTTAATATGATGAAGATGGTGGCGGTGTGGTTGGGTGGTGATGGAGGTTCGATTTGACAACGGAGAAAATATTCAGCGGTTTGGTTCATGATGTAGAGAGAAAGAGATGAGAGAGATGGAAGGTGGCGGTTCATGTTGGAATGGTGAGGTGATTATGGGTGTTGGGTGACGGTGGTTCCCGGTGGTGTTGGTTAATAGTAGCGAACGAGTAGCATAAGTGCAACATCAATAAACTGAACTAGCAAGCAAATGGGTTTGATTTGTGGAGTTGACGATAGTCGATGATGGAAGAATAAGAAGATCAAAGCAGAAAAAAAATAAAAGGAATAAAAGTAGAGATGATGATAGTAGTATGATGGCTTCGGTGCTAAGGTTGTAGATGATCAAGTGTAGCATTTAAGATATATAGATATACATATAAATATATATCTAGGTATATATATTATATTATCATATATCATTATCATAGTGTATCATAAATAAGTCAAACAAAAAATAGTATTAATGCAGACAACATGAAATCAACTTTACTTTAAGCACAGTATCCATCGAATTTTTATGTCATTTGTGATTGAAATGTTATACATAAAGTGTTTTGTGATGTATGCCATAACATAAAGTATTACTATTATAATACATATATTATCAAAATGAAGATAAAAAAAAAACGTGTGTCCTTATAGATACTAGTTACCGACAGTTTATCGCGGAGTAATATATCGTGCTCCTTGCTAAACAGTTAACATAAAAGTCTTCCGAAAAAAAAATCTCAAGTTTTTAGATTAAGTACATTTAATTATTCTAGTCACTATGGTATAAAATTTGGCCATTAACTATTAAATAAAAATTACATTAATTGTTCACTCCCAACCCCAAGTCAAATATAAAAAGTTTTAAAATTCAACAAATAGTTCCTATATATATTTTTAAATGAGCCTATAATTTATAGAACTCATTTTAGAATCACCGTTTATTTTAAAATAATATTAGTTTGAATTTAACTTGTTTAATATTAATCGGAACATCAAACGAGTATCACAATAATTTAATATTTATTTTTAATATACATTATTTATATATAGAGAGATATATTTTAAATAATAATTATTATAATATCCTATTTTTATTTTTTTAATTTTTAATAACAACAGCATATAATACTTCAAATTATATTTCGAATTATTATTTATATATACATACACACATATCTATTTACAATTAATTGTTCGTGAATCGTCGAGAACAGTCGAAGGTCAATTGATTATATGAACATAGTTCCAAAATTTTCTAGACTCAACATTACATGCTTTGCTTATCGTGTCTGAAACATATAAAGATTAAGTTTAAATTTAGTCAGAAATTCCCGGGTCGTCACAGTACCTACCCGTTAAAGAAATTTCGTCTCGAAATTTGAGTGAGATGGTCATGACTAACAATAAGAATGTTTTCACGACAATTATAAGTTGATAAAATATGTTTTATCATCTATGAGTAATATAGATAAAACGATTCGATTACTCAAAGCGTATGAGTGAAACTATCGCAAAAGATTGAAATAGGAAAAGTAAAGATTCGTCTTAACTTTGACAGAGTCAGGGTTGAATTCTGAAATTCAAGGGATTTAAAGAAAATCTTCGTAATCTAAAAGATTTGATTCTTCGGCGAATTAGGAAATTAAGATATCTATAATTAAATACGTTGATCTGCCTCGATTTCTCTGTCTGATATTTCCATTATAAATTAAGCTCTTCCGTTTCATTATTCTCACCATTCCCATACTCTCTTCCTTAGTTCATACATCTAAAAGATTGTGGAAATGCTTAATCCTGTTCTAATCCTTGTCCTTATCCTTACTATCGTAACAATCATTCTCCTTTTCCAACTTCCACCCGAGGAATCTGCTTACTTCTACTTTGCTCTTGGGGTTATAGTACTTTTAATTCTCCCGTGTCTTTATGTTGCGATAAACATTGATATACACGGTTTGTAATTTATGCGTTGTTATCGGGCTTTATATCTCCCCTTATATTTCATTTTCCCTATTTCTGTTTCCTATAATCATTGTCATCCATAGTTAATACTTCCTCCTATTTGCTGCGATTTATACTCCAATTTCTATTTCAGAGCTTTGTCCCTTCGTTTCTTCTTCTGGCGATTTGGCATCTCTTGTAATGGTCCAGAATTCGCAGATATAAGTTTCAGAATGAACATTATTAATGTTATAAATAGGAAGGAATGTAATAGCACGATTTGATTTGTCAAATTACCAGATTCACTGAGAATAGAACTATCAAGAATATACTTTCTTGATATGTTCAGAAGTTAAGCAGAATGACAGAGTTATGTAACATGGCACATGATGATGTTATAATCTGTGAATCATCATGTTCCATTTAGAAACTCAACATGACTTACTGTAATATAATCACGTTGATCAAGTGTCATTATATTATACTAACTCATGCATCAGTTCCCAACATTACTTCAATAACATTTATATTTTAATCTCGAAAGTTTACAGAATATAGAAACTAACAGTTTCTATATGATGTAACACTGATAACACGAAGAGATTAATGATTTCAGATAAGAATAATTATAAAAATATCTTCAGAAATATGGAGGGTATTTATAATGAAAGATACGATGATATCTTAGAATTTCTAATATCGATGGTTGATGAAGAAAGATTTTTCGCAAGATTTTAACATGAGTTCGGAGCAAGATATACGTTGAAGGTTTCATTGGATCTAGAATTACCTGGATTCTTTGAATATATGGTATGGTCCTTGTATTTGTCCTTGGTCTCCTTCGTGGTTAGCTCAATCCGTTTTCCAGTTCCAACTTTTCTGAGCTTTTCCAACATATTATTCTTTATCATCAAATTTCCGAAGACTAAGGTCGTTTACGATTGCCTACAGTTTCTGCTGCTTCATTCAGCTTTTTCAACATACAGAGTATCGATTCATAAACTGGGTACCTTTTCAAAATTTTTGAATTGAAGGTCATAATTCTAGGAGATAATTATTATATATACAATTGTTGATGTAGATATGCTGTGAGTTTTCAAAGTACTGATTGCCGATTCCTCTACATTTACTGCTACCATATCTGAATCATTGGTTATCGTTCTGAGATGATTTCAAGATAATTGTGTTTTTAGATGATTAAACGCTGACGGTAATATGGTGGAATATAACAGGTTCTCCGATAATAATAAAAGAGTACACATATAAATCAAGGTTATAATAAGGTTGTTTTGAACGAAAAGTGAAAGTTGATTTGCTGAAGCTGTGACAAAATCTGCTACCTTGAAAAGGGATCGCAAAGTTATTTTTGCTAATAAATGTTAAAGGATCTGACGCGACTACATGTTAAACTTTTACTCAGTTGCCGAGAGTTTCTCAGGTGCATAACTATATGCACAAATCTTTCCTTCCGTAGATGAAGTGCGGTTGATTCATCCTATCGATTGAGGTGTTTTCAAGAATTATGAAAGTTTGAATACAGATTGTAGTCGTCAAGATACAAATGAGGTTTAGATTGAAATCAACTGGCAAACTTGAAGAAATGTTTAGTTTCATATGTTATAGTCAATATTTTAATTCATTTTAATTGTCCAATGTTGGTAGTCCACAGTTGATAGTCCACAGTTAGCAATTCAAAAATTCATGTATAGTTTAATATATAATATTCAAATTAATTAATACGTAACGTGACCCGTATTCGTCTCAGACTCGATCACAACTCAAAGTATATATATTATTATAGAATCAACCTCAACCCTGTATAGAGAACTCGATCATTACTGCATATAGAGTGTCTATGGTGATTCCAAATAATATATATAGATGCGTCGATATGATATGTCAAAACCTTGTATACGTGTCCCGATATTTAAAGTGCGTAAAAAAATAAATAACAGAAATTTAAATGACGATAAATAAAGTGCGTAAAGTAAATAACAGAAATTAAATGACGATAAATAAAATTGCGAGAATGTAAATTGCGATAATTAAATTGCGATAAATAAAATGTAATCAGTTAGCTAGGAACAATTAGCTAGGAACAGTTAGCGTGGATTCTTAACAAAATTTTTCTCATAGTTAATTTGTTTGTTTCTAACAAATTTTATTTTGTTAAATGTTTTCTTCATTATGCCACTTGTTGGATTCTGATAAATCAAAATCCAAATATTAAATTGGATGAATATGGTTATTCTGTGGTGAACGGATTTGTATATCGGTGGATGTAAGTAGGATAGTATATGACTGTTGAAACAGATTTGAAGAATGTACAGTGTAACTCATTAATGTGAAATCTGAAATATTAAATATTCCACAGGTATTACCTACCCGTTAAAAATATTTTCAACATTAACAGTTTGTACGAAAGAATTTTCAATCACAATCCTTATGAAAATATATGTACATATATATTTTATTCAGATGTAATTATGGATTTAATGAGTCAATATAATATTAAACTCATTTGATTTTCGATTTGAGCTAGAATAAGTAATCTCTAAAACTATTAGGATCCACATATTCGTCGCAGAATATTAATGAAGTTATGGATTAATACTTCATTGTTCACTGCTGTTGGTACTCCTTGGTATCTATGGTGAGTATGATGTTGATGTTCGTGGGACAGATTGTGAAATTGAAGCGTGAGATGCGGATGTTTTTGTTGGTGGTACTGGTGCTGTCGGTACTATTGTTGGTGGTACCGTTGGTGCTGGTGATGTTGCTGAAGCTGGTACATTTTTCACCATATTTTTCAAGACTACACTCGGGTGCGAAGCTCATTGACTTCTTCTATTATTCCGGGATGATTGTCGATCGACACGAGCGATGAATAAGGTTTTGAATTTGAGATAGTATATGATCATGGCGAGGTGTTTTAGAAATGAGGGTGATAATGGTGTTTCTAATAGGTTCACCGGTAAGTGTTTTAGGTTCTTCGCCAAAAGGTGAATTTGGTTGGTGGAAAGGATCGCCTTCTTCTTATCTCCAATGATTGAGTAGACTACGAACTCATCGGATGAATTGAGGATGGTTGATTGGTTAATTCATTCTGGTGACACTGCTTTCGAAGCTTAGGTGAACATCCATGTCGGAATAGCTGTCGGAATAACTATCGAAATAGCTATCGGAATCTGAGGGACTCGAGCTAGTTGAGGGATTCATTTCGTACGATAAAAGAATGATTTTCGATGAGAAGTAAATTATAGGATGTACATTAGTACCCTGCAGTATATAATTTACATATGCCTATATAATACTAAAATCCCATAAGTTACGGTGGAATCTACGGAAGATGTTAGGCAAAGGTAACAATAACAGATACGCTAAGATATGAATTAGTGGATACGCTTAGATATGAGTTTTGTCTATACACTATTTATGCAATCAATGCAGTAAGATGTGTCTAGACTAAGAATGATAAGCAGGTAATTTCCTAAGGAGGATAAGCAAATGATTTCCGACTAGAAATGATAAGCAAAACTTTTGACATGCAGACACGGTCGAAGTCCAGACTCACTAATGCATCCTAACGACTATCAGTTAGACTCACTAATGCAAGACCTGGTTCGCTAAGACCTCCGATCTGATATCAACTGTAGGAACCTATCCTAATCTATCCGGACGAAGTCCATATCGATTAAAAATGATTCACAACAGTTGATTACATCGCGAGGTAATTGACCTCTATATGATAAATTTTACAAACATTGCATTCGTTTTTAAAAGACAAACTTTCGTTACATCGACAGTTGACAGGCATGTAAAGCATTTCATAATATATCCAAATATAATTGACTTAATAATAATCTTGATGAACTCAACGACTCGAATGCAACATCTTTTGAAATATGTCATGAATGACTCCAAGTAATATCTCTAATATGAGCAAATGCACAGCGGAAGATTTCTTTCGTACCTGAGAATAAACATGCTTTAAAGTGTTAACCAAAAGGTTGGTGAGTTCATTAGTTTATCATAAAGAATTTTTATAATTTTAATAGACCACAAGATTTCATACTTCCATTTCTCATAATCATACGTCCCATGCATAGAGACAAAAATATCATTCATATGGATTGAACACCTGGTAACCGACATTCACAATATGAATATAAGAATATCCCCATCATTCCGGGATCCTCCTTCGGATATGATATAAATTTCGAAGTACTAAAGCATCCGGTACTTTGGATGGGGCTTGTTGGGCCCGATAGATCTATCTTTAGAGTTCGCGTCAATTAGGGTTTCTGTTCCCTAATTCTTAGATTACCAGACTATATAGGGTGATATTAGATTTGATAATCCAACCATAGAATGTAGTTTCGATCACTTGTGTCTATTTCGTAAAGCATTTATAAAAGCAGCGCATGTATTCTCAGTCCCAAAAATATATATTGCAAAAATATTTAAAAAGGGAATAATGAAACTCACAATACTGTATTTTGTAGTAAAAATACATATGACGACATTGAACAATGCAGGGTTGGCCTTGGATTCACGAACCTATATCATTTATATATATATTAACACATATAATGGTAATCGAACAAATTTATGTATTATTAGTGAATTATTTGTTATTTTAATTATGTATTTGATTAATACCCTAATACATTACATTTATTACTATTTATTATAAACATAATAGTATAGTTATGTTATATGTAGTAATACATTTTTTGTATATATATGTAGATATATCTTTTGTTTGTTAAACTTATATTAATACTAAAATAATATTAGAAATTATAAAAATAATAATAATGATAATAGAGTTAAAAATGATACTTTTAATATTAATGATAAAATGATAACTTTAATAAAAATAATACTTTTAATAAAAATGTTAATTTTGCTAATAATGTATACTAATAATAATAATAATATTAATAATAATAATATTAAAAGAGTTATATATATATATATATTTATACTTTTCTTTATAACCTATAAACTTTGCAAACGTAGTTTAAAATCTTACATCGTAATTATTTTAATATCATAATTTATATTATTTTCATAACCTAATCATAATTTTATTGATATCTAGTTTAATACATTTAAATCCTATGATTATCATATAATAAAACTAACTTCATAATAATAATAATAATAATAATAATAATAATAATAATAATAATAATAATAATAATAATAATAATAATAATAACACTTAATGATATTATTTAATAATAACTAAAATGTTAATAATAATACTCATACTCATATTATTAATACTAACATAATAATACCAATAATTAATAATAACAATAATAATAATTATATAGCGTACAACCTTTGAAGAGAGGAGCTTTTAAAAAGAAAACACCACTGTCCAGGCTCGAACCCACGACCTATTGTTCAACACAAGCACCCCTAACCATTCCTCTGTTTTACCTTTTCTGTTTTAATTTATACCTTAAACCCATATAACCATGTATTCGATTTTCTCCTACTATCAATCGATTAAATTTGGGTTTCATCCCAATTAACAAAACTGATCCATAAGGCCCAAAAAAAATTAATAGTCCATACAATTAAACATAAGTAGCCCGATCCTCAAACAGTTAGTCGGCCCACGTTATATTAGTGCGTGTTTTAAAAGAAAAGGTTTCGAGGGTTTCGGTTCATCATCATTCTTCACGTCATGTAACATCACAGGATCAATATTCCAACCGCATCATCATCATGCTTTCTCATTCATAACCATTATCTTCGTTATTACCCCGTACCCTTATCTTTATATATCATTCGATCAGAAGATGTAAAACACGAAGGAACGATCATGGTTTCATCATCATCATGGTTGCTAAAAAAAAAAAAAATCACAGAACTCTCACCATTCATCTTTGTCATCACCTTGCTTGGTCACAGAAGGAATTATCGGATATATATATATATATATATATATATATATATATATATATATATATATATATATATATATATATATATATATATATATATATATATATATCGAAGAACTTCAACATGGTCCCAATAATGAAAAGTAACGGACCCCGTAATAATTGTTGCAAGAACAGGAATAAAAGGGTCTTCGATTGGTGGTTTATGATTGTAAATTTCCAGCTGGAGAGGATCGTTGTTTTGTGGTGATTCTCGTAAAAAAAATATATATAGCAGCTGCAACCCGAAACTCTAATAGTGGTGGAAGTGGTTTAATATGATGAAGATGGTGGCGGTGTGGTTGGGTGGTGATGGAGGTTCGATTTGACAACGGAGAAAATATTCAGCGGTTTGGTTCATGATGTAGAGAGAAAGAGATGAGAGAGATGGAAGGTGGCGGTTCATGTTGGAATGGTGAGGTGATTATGGGTGTTGGGTGACGGTGGTTCCCGGTGGTGTTGGTTAATAGTAGCGAACGAGTAGCATAAGTGCAACATCAATAAACCGAACTAGCAAGCAAATGGGTTTGATTTGTGGAGTTGACGATAGTCGATGATGGAAGAATAAGAAGATCAAAGCAGAAAAAAATAAAAGGAAGAAAAGTAGAGATGATGATAGTAGTATGATGGCTTCGGTGCTAAGGTTGTAGATGATCAAGTGTAGCATTTAAGATATATAGATATACATATAAATATATATCTAGGTATATATATTATATTATCATATATCATTATCATAGTGTATCATAAATAAGTCAAACAAAAAATAGTATTAATGCAGACAACATGAAATCAACTTTACTTTAGGCACAGTATCCATCGAATTTTTATGTCATTTGTGATTGAAATGTTATACATAAAGTGTTTTGTGATGTATGCCATAACATAAAGTATTACTATTATAATACATATATTATCAAAATGAAGATAAAAAAAAAACGTGTGTCCTTATAGATACTAGTTACCGACAGTTTATCGCGGAGTAATATATCGTGCTCCTTGCTAAACAGTTAACATAAAAGTCTTCCGAAAAAAAAATCTCAAGTTTTTAGATTAAGTACATTTAATTATTCTAGTCACTATGGTATAAAATTTGGCCATTAACTATTAAATAAAAATTACATTAATTGTTCACTCCCAACCCCAAGTCAAATATAAAAAGTTTTAAAATTCAACAAATAGTTCCTATATATATTTTTTAATGAGCCTATAATTTATAGAACTCATTTTCGAATCACCGTTTATTTTAAAATAATATTAGTTTGAATTTAACTTGTTTAATATTAATCGGAACATCAAACGAGTATCACAATCATTTAATATTTATTTTTAATATACATTATTTATATATAGAGAGATATATTTTAAATAATAATTATTATAATATCCTATTTTTATTTTATTAATTTTTAATAACAACAGCATATAATACTTCAAATTATATTTTGAATTATTATTTATATATACATACACACATATCTATTTACAATTAATTGTTCGTGAATCGTCGAGAACAGTCGAAGGTCAATTGATTATATGAACATAGTTCCAAAATTTTCTAGACTCAACATTACATGCTTTGCTTATCGTGTCTGAAACATATAAAGATTAAGTTTAAATTTAGTTAGAAATTCCCGGGTCGTCACAGTACCTACCCGTTAAAGAAATTTCGTCTCGAAATTTGAGTGAGATGGTCATGACTAACAATAAGAATGTTTTCATGACAATTATAAGTTGATAAAATATGTTTTATCATCTATGAGTAATATAGATAAAACGATTCGATTACTCAAAGCGTATGAGTGAAACTATCGCAAAAGATTGAAATAGGAAAAGTAAAGATTCGTCTTAACTTTGACAGAGTCAGGGTTGAATTCTGAAATTCAAGGGATTTAAAGAAAATATTCGTAATCTAAAAGATTTGATTCTTCGGCGAATTAGGAAATTAAGATATCTATAATTAAATACGTTGATCTGCCTCGATTTCTCTGTCTGATATTTCCATTATAAATTAAGCTCTTCCGTTTCATTATTCTCACCATTCCCATACTCTCTTCTTTAGTTCATACATCTAAAAGATTGTGGAAATGCTTAATCCTGTTCTAATCCTTGTCCTTATCCTTACTATCGTAACAATCATTCTCCTTTTCCAACTTCCACCCGAGGAATCTGCTTACTTCTACTTTGCTCTTAGGGTTATAGTACTTTTAATTCTCCCGTGTCTTTATGTTGCGATAAACATTGATATACACGGTTTGTAATTTATGCGTTGTTATCGGGCTTTATATCTCCCCTTATATTTCATTTTCCCTATTTCTGTTTCCTATAATCATTGTCATCCATAGTTAATACTTCCTCCTATTTGCTGCGATTTATACTCCAATTTCTATTTCAGAGCTTTGTCCCTTCGTTTCTTCTTCTGGCGATTTGGCATCTCTTGTAATGGTCCAGAATTCGCAGATATAAGTTTCAGAATGAACATTATTAATGTTCTAAATAGGAAGGAATGTAATAGCACGATTTGATTTGTCAAATTACCAGATTCACTGAGAATAGAACTATCAAGAATATACTTTCTTGATATGTTCAGAAGTTAAGCAGAATGACAGAGTTATGTAACATGGCACATGATGATGTTATAATCTGTGAATCATCATGTTCCATTTAGAAACTCAACATGACTTACTGTAATATAATCACGTTGATCAAGTGTCATTATATTATACTAACTCATGCATCAGTTCCCAACATTACTTCAATAACATTTATATTTTAATCTCGAAAGTTTACAGAATATAAAAACTAACAGTTTCTATATGATGTAACACTGATAACACGAAGAGATTAATGATTTTAGATAAGAATAATTATAAAAATATCTTCAGAAATATGGAGGGTATTTATAAGGAAAGATACGATGATATCTTGGAATTTCTAATATCGATGGTTGATGAAGAAAGATTTTTCGCAAGATTTTAACATGAGTTCGGAGCAAGATATACGTTGAAGGTTTCATTAGATCCAGAATTACCTGGATTCTTTGAATATATGGTATGGTCCTTGTATTTGTCCTTGGTCTCCTTCGTGGTTAGCTCAATCCGTTTTCCAGTTCCAACTTTTCTGAGCTTTTCCAACATATTATTCTTTATCATCAAATTTCCGACGACTAAGGTCGTTTACGATTGCCTACAGTTTCTGCTACTTCATTCAGCTTTTTCAACATACAGAGTATCGATTCGTAAACTGGGTACCTTTTCAAAATTTTTGAATTGAAGGTCGTAATTCTAGGAGATAATTATTATATATACAATTGTTGATGTAGATATGCTGTGAGTTTTCAAAGTACTGATTGCCGATTCCTCTACATTTACTGCTACCATATCTGAATCATTGGTTATCGTTCTGAGATGATTTCAAGATAATTGTGTTTTTAGATGATTAAACGCTGACGGTAATATGGTGGAATATAACAGGTTCTCCGATAATAATAAAAGAGTACACATATAAATCAAGGTTATAATAAGGTTGTTTTGAACGAAAAGTCAAAGTTGATTTGCTGAAGCTGTGACAAAATCTGCTACCTTGAAAAGGGATCGCAAAGTTATTTTTGCTAATAAATGTTAAAGGATCTGACGCGACTACGTGTTAAACTTTTACTCAGTTGCCGAGAGTTTCTCAGGTGCATAACTATATGCACAAATCTTTCCTTCCGTAGATGAAGTGCGGTTGATTCATCCTATCGATTGAGGTGTTTTCAAGAATTATGAAAGTTTGAATACAGATTGTAGTCGTCAAGATACAAATGAGGTTTAGAATGAAATCAAGTGGCAAACTTGAAGAAATGTTTAGTTTCATATGTTATAGTCAATATTTTAATTCATTTTAATTATCCAATGTTGGTAGTCCACAGTTGATAGTCCACAGTTAGCAATTCAATAATTCATGTATAGTTTAATATATAATATTCGAATTAATTAATACGTAACGTGACCCGTATTCGTCTCAGACTCGATCACAACTCAAAGTATATATATTATTATAGAATCAACCTCAACCCTGTATAGAGAACTCTATCATTACTGCATATAGAGTGTCTATGGTGATTCCAAATAATATATATAGATGCGTCGATATGATATGTCAAAACCTTGTATACGTGTCCCGATATTTAAAGTGCGTAAAAAAATAAATAACAGAAATTTAAATGACGATAAATAAAGTGCGTAAAGTAAATAACAGAAATTAAATGACGATAAATAAAATTGCGAGAATGTAAATTGCGATAATTAAATTGCGATAAATAAAATGTAATCAGTTAGCTAGGAACAATTAGCTAGGAACAGTTAGCGTGGATTCTTAACAAAATTTTTCTCATAGTTAATTTGTTTGTTTCTAACAAATTTTATTTTGTTAAATGTTTTCTTCATTATGCCACTTGTTGGATTCTGATAAATCAAAATCCAAATATTAAATTGGATGAATATGGTTATTCTGTGGTGAACGGATTTGTATATCGGTGGATGTAAGTAGGATAGTATATGACTGTTGAAACAGATTTGAAGAATGTACAGTGTAACTCATTAATGTGAAATCTGAAATATTAAATATTCCTCAGGTATTACCTACCCGTTAAAAATATTTTCAACATTAACAGTTTGTACGAAAGAATTTTCAATCACAATCCTTATGAAAATATATGTACATATATATTTTATTCAGATGTAATTATGGATTTAATGAGTCAATATAATATTAAACTCATTTGATTTTCGATTTGAGCTAGAATAAGTAATCTCTAAAACTATTAGGATCCACATATTCGTCGCAGAATATTAATGAAGTTATGGATCAATACTTCATTGTTCACTGCTGTTGGTACTCCTTGGTATCTATGGTGAGTATGATGTTGATGTTCGTGGGACAGATTGTGAAATTGAAGCGTGAGATGCGGATGTTGTTGTTGATGGTACTGGTGCTGTCGGTACTATTGTTGGTGGTACCGTTGGTGCTGGTGATGTTGCTGAAGCTGGTACATTTTTCACCATATTTTTCAAGACTACACTCGGGTGCGAAGCTCATTGACTTCTTCTATTATTCCGGGATGATTGTCGATCGACACGAGCGATGAATAAGGTTTTGAATTTGAGATAGTATATGATCATGGCGAGGTGTTCGAGAAATGAGGGTGATAATGGTGTTTCTAATAGGTTCACCGGTAAGTGTTTCAGGTTCTTCGCCAAAAGGTGAATTTGGTTGGTGGAAAGGATCGCCTTCTTCTTATCTCCAATGATTGAGTAGACTACGAACTCATCGGATGAATTGAGGATGGTTGATTGGTTAATTCATTCTGGTGACACTGCTTTCGAAGCTTAGGTGAACATCCATGTCGGAATAGCTGTCGGAATAACTATCGAAATAGCTATCGGAATCTGAGGGACTCGAGCTAGTTGAGGGATTCATTTCGTACGATAAAAGAATGATTTTCGATGAGAAGTAAATTATAGGATGTACATTAGTACCCTGCAGTATATAATTTACATATGCCTATATAATACTAAAATCCCATAAGTTACGGTGGAATCTATGGAAGCTGTTAGGCAAAGGTAACAATAACAGATACGCTAAGATATGAATTAGTGGATACGCTAAGATATGAGTTTTGTCTATACACTATTTATGTAATCAATGCAGTAAGATGTGTCTAGACTAAGAATGATAAGCAGGTAATTTCCTAAGGAGGATAAGCAAATGATTTTCGACTAGAAATGATAAGCAAAACTTTTGACATGCAGACACGGTCGAAGTCCAGACTCACTAATGCATCCTAACGACTATCAGTTAGACTCACTAATGCAAGACCTGGTTCGCTAAGACCTCCGATCTGATACCAACTGTAGGAACCCATCCTAATCTATCCGGACGAAGTTCATATCGATTAAAAACGATTCACAACAGTTGATTACATCGCGAGGTAATTGACCTCTATATGATAAATTTCACAAACATTGCATTCGTTTTTAAAAGACAAACTTTCGTTACATCGACAGTTGACAGGCATGTAAAGCATTTCATAATATATCCAAATATAATTGACTTAATAATAATCTTGATGAACTCAACGACTCGAATGCAACATCTTTTGAAATATGTCATGAATGACTCCAAGTAATATCTCTAATATGAGCAAATGCACAGCGGAAGATTTCTTTCGTAACTGAGAATAAACATGCTTTAAAGTGTTAACCAAAAGGTTGGTGAGTTCATTAGTTTATAATAAAGAATTTTCATAATTTTAATAGACCACAAGATTTCATACTTCCATTTCTCATAATCATACGTCCCATGCATAGAGACAAAAATATCATTCATATGGATTGAACACCTGGTAACCGACATTCACAATATGCATATAAGAATATCCCCATCATTCCGGGATCCTCCTTCGGACATGATATAAATTTCGAAGTACTAAAGCATCTGGTACTTTGGATGGGGCTTGTTGGGCCCGATAGATCTATCTTTAGAGTTCGCGTCAATTAGGGTTTCTGTTCCCTAATTCTTAGATTACCAGACTATATAGGGTGATATTCGATTTGATAATCCAACCATAGAATGTAGTTTCGATCACTTGTGTCTATTTCGTAAAGCATTTATAAAAGCAGCGCATGTATTCTCAGTCCCAAAAATATATATTGCAAAAATATTTAAAAAGGGAATAATGAAACTCACAATACTGTATTATGTAGTAAAAATACATATGACGACATTGAACAATGCAGGGTTGGCCTTGGATTCACGAACCTATATCATTTATATATATATATATATATATATATATATATATATATATATATATATATATATATATATATATATATATATATATATATATATATATATATATATATATATATATATTAACACATATAATGGTAATCGAACAAATTTATGTATTATTAGTGAATTATTTGTTATTTTAATTATGTGTTTGATTAATGCCCTAATACATTACATTTATTACTATTTATTATAAAAATAATAGTATAGTTATGTTATATGTAGTAATACATTTTTTGTATATATATGTAGATATATCTTTTGTTTGTTAAACTTATATTAATACTAAAATAATATTAGAAATTATAAAAATAATAATAATGATAATAGAGTTAAAAATGATACTTTTAATATTAATGATAAAATGATAACTTTAATAAAAATAATACTTTTAATAAAAATGTTAATTTTGCTAATAATGTATACTAATAATAATAATAATAATATTAATAATAATATTAAAAGAGTTATATATATATATATATTTATACTTTTCTTTATAACCTATAAACTTTGCAAACGTAGTTTAAAATCTTACATCGTAATTATTTTAATATCATAATTTATATTATTTTCATAACCTAATCATAATTTTATTGATATCTAGTTTAATACATTTAAATCCTATGATTATCATATAATAAAACTAACTTCATAATAATAATAATAATAATAATAATAATAATAATAATAATAATAATAATAATAATAATAATAATAATAATATTATTATTATTTAATAATAACTAAAATGTTAATAATAATACTCATACTCATATTATTAATACTAACATAATAATACCAATAATTAATAATAACAATAATAATAATTATATAGCGTACAACCTTTGAAGAGAGGAGCTTTTAGAAAGAAAACACCACTGTCCAGGCTCGAACCCACGACCTATTATTCAACACAAGCACCCCTAACCATTCCTCTGTTTTACCTTTTCTGTTTTAATTTATACCTTAAACCCATATAACCATGTATTCGATTTTCTCCTACTATCAATCGATTAAATTTGGGTTTCATCCCAATTAACAAAACTGATCCATAAGGCCCAAAAAAAATTAATAGTCCATACAATTAAACATAAGCAGCCCGATCCTCAAACAATTAGTCGGCCCACGTTATATTAGTGCGGGTTTTAAAAGAAAAGGTTTCGAGGGTTTCGGTTCATCATCATTCTTCACGTCATGTAACATCACAGGATCAATATTCCAACCGCATCATCATCATGCTTTCTCATTCATAACCATTATCTTCGTTATTACCCCGTATCCTTATCTTTATATATCATTCGATCAGAAGATGTAAAACATGAAGGAACAATCATGGTTTCATTATCATCATGGTTGCTAAAAAAAAAAAAATCACAGAACTCTCACCATTCATCTTTGTCATCACCTTGCTTAGTCACAGAAGGAATTATCGGATATATATATATATATATATATATATATATATATATATATATATATATATATATATATATATATATATATATATCGAAGAACTTCAACATGGTCCCAATAATGAAAAGTAACGGACCCCGTAATAATTGTTGCAAGAACAGGAATAAAAGGGTCTTCGATTGGTGGTTTATGATTGTAAATTTCCAGCTGGAGAGGATCGTTGTTTTGTGGTGATTCTCGTAAAAAAAATATATATAGCAGCTGCAACCCGAAACTCTAATAGTGGTGGAAGTGGTTTAATATGATGAAGATGGTGGCGGTGTGGTTGGGTGGTGATGGAGGTTCGATTTGACAACGGAGAAAATATTCAGCGGTTTGGTTCATGATGTAGAGAGAAAGAGATGAGAGAGATGGAAGGTGGCGGTTCATGTTGGAATGGTGAGGTGATTATGGGTGTTGGGTGACGGTGGTTCCCGGTGGTGTTGGTTAATAGTAGCGAACGAGTAGCATAAGTGCAACATCAATAAACCGAACTAGCAAGCAAATGGGTTTGATTTGTGGAGTTGACGATAGTCGATGATGGAAGAATAAGAAGATCAAAGCAGAAAAAAAATAAAAGGAAGAAAAGTAGAGATGATGATAGTAGTATGATGGCTTCGGTGCTAAGGTTGTAGATGATCAAGTGTAGCATTTAAGATATATAGATATACATATAAATATATATCTAGGTATATATATATTATATTATCATATATCATTATCATAGTGTATCATAAATAAGTCAAACAAAAAATAGTATTAATGCAGACAACATGAAATCAACTTTACTTTAAGCACAGTATCCATCGAATTTTTATGTCATTTGTGATTGAAATGTTATACATAAAGTGTTTTGTGATGTATGCCATAACATAAAGTATTACTATTATAATACATATATTATCAAAATGAAGATAAAAAAAAACGTGTGTCCTTATAGATACTAGTTGTCGACAGTTTATCGCGGAGTAATATATCGTGCTCCTTGCTAAACAGTTAACGTAAAAGTCTTTCGAAAAAAAATCTCAAGTTTTTAGATTAAGTACATTTAATTATTCTAGTCCCTATGGTATAAAATTTGGCCATTAACTATTAAATAAAAATTACATTAATTGTTCACTCCCAACCCCAAGTCAAATATAAAAAGTTTTAAAATTCAACAAATAGTTCCTATATATATTTTTTAATGAGCCTATAATTTATAGAACTCATTTTCGAATCACTGTTTATTTTAAAATAATATTAGTTTGAATTTAACTTGTTTAATATTAATCGAAACATCAAACGAGTATCACAATCATTTAATATTTATTTTTAATATACATTATTTATATATTGAGAGATATATTTTAAATAATAATTATTATAATATCCTATTTTTATTTTATTAATTTTTAATAACAACAGCATATAATACTTCAAATTATATTTCGAATTATTATTTATATATACATACACACATATCTATTTACAATTAATTGTTCGTGAATCATCGAGAACAGTCGAAGGTCAATTGATTATATGAACATAGTTCCAAAATTTTCTAGACTCAACATTACATGCTTTGCTTATCGTGTCTGAAACATATAAAGATTAAGTTTAAATTTAGTCAGAAATTCCCGGGTCGTCACAAAATCCCCCATACTGGAAAATGGTATGCTTTAGTACTTTGAGTTTATATTATACAGATGGATTTCTGTTTTGGGGATATTCTATATGCATTTTGTTAATGTCTGTTACCAGGTGTTCAATCCATATGAATGATTTTTAAACACTTGCGAGTGTATGATTATTGAATAAAGGAAATCTTGTGGTTTACTAAAATTATGAAAGTAATTGATTTCGATAAACTAATGAACTCACCAACCTTTTGGTTGACAGTTTAAAGCATGTTTATTCTCAGGTATGAAAGAAATCTTCCGTTGTGCATGTGACGACCCGCAAATTTCCGACTGAATTTAAACATAATCTTTATATGATTTCGATACGATAAGCAAAGTCTGTAATATTGAGTCTCTAAATTTTTGGAACAGTTTACTTACCTTCGACTAATTCTGACGATTTACGAACAAATACTAGTAAATAATATATGTATATATATATATATATATATATATATATATATATATATATAGATATATATAATGATTTAAAATATAAATTGAAATATTATATGATTTAATTGTAAATACTAAATTGTAAAATAATATACAAGATAACAAAGTTAGTATTGAATGTATATACGATATATGACGTCTATACATAATTATTATTAATATATATATATATATATATATATATATATATATATATATATATATATATATATATATAAATGTTAAGTATTCCATATTATATAATCATTAAATATTACATAATTAAGAATATGTAATATTAGTATATTAAATTTAGCTACAAGTTAAAATATAATTGTTATAGTAATATTATTAAAACTATTAATATTAATACCAAAATGAGTAATATTAATATTATTATTGTTATAATTATAAATATTAAAATCTTAAATAATTTTAAGGTTATGATTATAAAAATAAAGATTTTAAATATAAATATTATTATAAGAATGATAAAAAATATAATTTAGTTATAATTAAAATATTATTATTTATCATTATTATTAATTATTATTAAACTTATTTTTATTATCAATTTTCTATTATCATTTCATTTTTTCTGTATTTATTATTATTATTATTATTTTATTTATTTATTATCAATATTATTAATATTATTATTAATATTATTATTATTATTATTATTATTATTATTATATTTATTATATTTATTAATTAATATAAAAGTGTACAAATTTTGTTTCAATCCCTTTCAGCTTTTATCCTCCTGGCTGCCTGCTCGATCATATTCCATTCTATGTTAGTCCCAAATCACAAAGTAACAAGAATCAGTTTCCTATCTCTATCAAATTTATTTCTTTTTATTTATTTATTTATTTATTTATTTTCCCTGACTACTTGTTCGTCTGTGATTCTTTATTGACACCAGAAATCATACAAAAACAGTACCAATCAAATACAGTGTTTTATCAATCAATTATATATTCATACCCTATAGATCCCAGCTGCAAAAGAAAAAAAAACAATGTATAAAAATAAAAAGAGAGTCGATACCCCCTGTTCTTGTTTATATTTTTTTTCAAAACTCGAATTCAAATCATATTCCAAAATTTAAAAATACAGAGTTGTTAGGAATCATTCACACATACTATCTACAAAGTTTGAAGTTCCAAAATTCTATATCGAGTTCGAATTTCGAAGTCAAAGTTTTGTTCTTAAAAAGTCAACCAATGTTCTTCACTCAAATTAGTGCTATATGTTATGATTAAGATAAAATTTACGATTCCATTAGTTTCTATAAACACTTTACAAACTAATTCGTGTTATAACTTTTATCAAAATCGTAACCACTTGCAAAATCAAATAAATTTTTTTTTGTTCATGACAGCGTCGATCAACCTGTGCTTCTTATTTTTTTTTTTTTATTTTTTTCCTGTTAAATGATATCACAATTAGACAACGATTCTGTGTTACATCAAATAATTAGTGAAGATTAGGAATTAAATGTGAGTCGATGAGAATTGAAATTGAGGAGGAAGAAGGAGATAGGAAGCATGTAATACGGGTTAAATATAAAACAGTTCTGTAATATTTCGGATAAAGAGGCAACAGCCCAATGGTTAAGAGTGTTAGCGGTGAACGGGAGGTCTAGGGTTCGAGCCTGGTCTCGGCCATTTTTTTTTGGAAAAGCTCAGAAGGTAGTTTTATTATTGAATTTATTATATTTATTATTACTAGTATTATTATTATTATTACTACTATTATGATTATTATTAATGTTATTATTGTTATGATAAGTTATTATTGTTATTATTATGATTATTATTCTTATTAGTACCATACTTACAATTATTATTATTATTACCATAATTATAAGCATTATAATTATTACTATCATTAATATTAGTATTAGTATTTAGTATAGGTATTATTTATATTTGTATAATTATTATTAATTTTATCATTTAAAGTATCGTTAATAATATGATTATTAAGATTGTTGTTATTGCTAGTATTACACTTATTATTAATAATAATATCATATTTATATTACAATTATTAAAAATGTCATTAACATTAGCATTTTGTAAGTATTATTAAGATTATTATAAACTATACCCTTTAAATATTATTATTATTATTATTATTATTATTATTATTATTATTATTATTATTATTATTATTATGATTTTGAATATTATTATTATTATTACTATTATGAAAATAATAAAACTTATTAGTATTTTCGTTAATATTAGTATTAGTATCATTTTAAAATTTTTAGTATTATTAATATTGACGTAAGTATTATTATTAATATTAGCATTTTCGTTAATATGAATATCATTAACAAGTACTATTATTATTGAAAATTTAGATAATTATTATTAAAAGCATCATTGCTTTAAATCTATATTTTTATAAAAACTATTATTAATACTATCATTAATATTATTAGTACTATGAAAATTATTATTATTATCAGTATAATTATTCTAGTGTTATTATAACTAGTATTTTGTAAACAAAAGAGTAATTACATAAAAGTATATTTAAAATACATAACTTAACTATATTAAAATTTTTATATACAAAATGAATACATTTAATTAAAATACGAAATATATATAAGTTATTAATATAAAAATTATATCACTAATAATAATATATATATTTATTCGATTACGATTATATATATATTAATGAATACACAAATGATATAGGTTCGTGAATCCGAGGCCAACCCTGCATTTGTTCAATGTCGTCATATGTATTTTTACTACAAAATACAGTATTGTGAGTTTCATTTGCTCCATTTTTAAATGCTTTTTCAATATATATTTTTTGGGACTGAGAATACATGCACTATTTTTATAACTGTTTTACGAAATAGACACAAGTAATTGAAACTACATTATATGGTTGAATGGATCGAAGCCGAATATGCCCCTTTTAGCCTGGTAATCTAAGAATTAGGGAACATCACTAATTTTGAGAATTAGTGCACCCCTAATTGACGTGAATCCTAAAGGTAGATCTACGGGAACTAACAACCCCCATTCTGGAAATTGGAATGCTTTAGTACTTCGAGTTTATCATGTCCGATAGGTGTCCCGAAATGATGGGGATATTCTATTTGCATCTTGTTAATGTCGGTTACCAGGTGTTCACTATATGAATGATTTTTATCTCTATGCAGTTTGCGAAATGCCTGATTTGAGAATGATGTTTATGAAATATAAAAATCTTGTGGTCTATTAAAATGATGAAAATGAATATTTATGATAAACTAATGAACTCACTAACCTTTTGGTTGACACTTGAAAGCATGTTTATTCTCAGGTTTGAAAGAAATCTTCCGCAATGCATTTACTCATATTAGAGATATTACTTGGAGTCATTCATGGCATATTTCAAAAGACGTTGCATTCGAGTCGTCGAGTTCATCAAGACTATAACTAAGTCAATTATAGTTGGATATATTATGAGATGGTATGCATGCCATCAACAGTCGATGTAATGAAAGTTTGTCTTTTAAAAACGAATGCAATGTTTGTAAAATGTATCATATAGAGGTCAAGTTAAAGGACCCGTCCTAATCCATCCGGACGAAGTCCATATCGATTATAAACGATTCACAAGAGTTGATTACATCGCGAGGTACTTGACCCCTATATGATACATTTTACAAACATTGCATTCATTTTTGAAAAGACAATCTTTCATTACATCAAAAGTTGACGACATGCATACCATTTCAATATATCCAACTATAATTAACTTAATAATAATCTTGATGAACTCAACGACTCGAATGCAACATCTTTTGAAAATATGTCATGAATGATTCCAAGTAATATCTCTAATATGAGCAAATGCACAGCGGAAGATTTCTTTCATACCTGAGAATAAACATGCTTTAAAGTGTCAACCAAAAGGTTGGTGAGTTCATTAGTTTATCATAAACATTCATTATCATCATTTTAATAGACCACAAGATTTTCATTTTTCATAAATATACGTCCCATGCATAGAGACAAAAATATCATTCATATGGATTGAACACCTGGTAACCGACGTTAACTTAATGCATATAAGAATATCCCCATCATTCCGGGATCCTCCTTCGGACATGATATAAATTTCGAAGTACTAAAGCATCTGGTACTTTGGATGGGGCTTGTTGGGCCCGATAGATATATCTTTAGGATTCGCGTCAATTAGGGTGTCTGTTCCCTAATTCTTAGATTACCAGACTAAAAATGGGCATATTCAGTTTCGATTATTTAACCATAGAACGTAATTTCAATTACTTGTGTCTATTTCGTAAAACAGTTATAAAAGTTGCGCATGTATTCTCAGCCCAAAAATATAAAGGGTAAAAAGGCAAATGAAACTCACATAATGTATTTTGTAGTAAAAATACATATGACGTCATTTAGCAAGCGTAGGGTTGACCTTGGATTCACGAACCTATATCAAGTATATATATTAACACCTATAGTTGTAATCGAACAGATTTATATATATTATAAATGTTATCTTGATAAATTTTGTGTTTCATTAAGAACCTAGTTAAATATATTTGTTTTATATACTTTATAAAAAAAACAATGTTTAAGAAAAATTAATATAGTTATATTATATGTAGTAAATATAGTTTTATCTAATTAATAGCTATTTGATAAAATAAAGTTGATAATAATAAATAAAAAGTTGTTTTATTTTATAATAATAATAATAATAGTGATTATAATAATAACTATAATATCCCTAATACTTTTACTTATAATGAAAATAATAATGTTATTAGTAACAATAATAATAATAATAATAATAATAATAATAATAATAATAATAATAATAATAATAATAATAATAATAATAATAATAATAATAATAATAATAATAAAAAAATATAATAGGAATAATAAGTATACTACCTTAAGGGAATAGCTTCAAAAATAAAGTCGCAGCCCGGGCTCGAACACTAGACCTCTCGCTAATTAGAAAACTACTCAGACCATTCCTCCATTTCAGCTTTCTTATTTTAATATACCATATAATTATATATGACCCGTTTTTAATCTGTTTCCTCTTCAAAAACTAACAACTCAATTTATCATCCTCTTGTTCAAACATCTCGGTCCAATAGTAAAAACCGAATCATTTGGCCCAATTATGAAAACATGTACGGCCCAATCAAAAATGATGACCCAATAACAATACACAAACCCAATTTGCAAGTCCAATATGTGAAAGAATAATACTGTCCAATAATTTAAACAATTTGGTTGTGGCCCAAGCATAGTACTAAGTGGGTATTGTCTGTACAACCTCACGACATAGGAAAACAGAAAAAAGTGAACATCTTTCTTTCTTTTTTTTTAAAACAAATGCCATATTTGGAACATCAACATCATGAATTCGTTTCATCATCAAATCATCTTGTGATTATCATAATCTCCATCATTGTTTTTATTACTGTATATCACCATCATCATCACGTATATTTTCCGAATTAGAATTAGAAACATGAACGCATCAGTAAGGATGGTTTACGGTAATGGTTTATAACGAACGGCAATAGCAGAACAGGAAATGCTTTCATTTATCAACGGCTGAAATTGGAAGCAACAAGGTGGCGTTTGGTTGTAATCCAAAAGAAACAGAAGAAAGAAAAATCGTGCAGGTTGCAGGTTGTCATGGTGTCGGCCGTCGGTGATGGTGACAACGGTTGGTGGTGTACTGTTGGTTAGTGGTGTTTGAGCTCTCGGTGGTGGTTGTTTCCGGTTCGGCACAGAAAAATGAAACAAAAATAATTGAAGAGAAGAGAGGGAGAGAGAAAAGGTCGTGGTGGTTTCTTATGGTATTAGGATAACCTAACGATGAAAAGTGGTGGTTTAAATAGAAAGGAAACCGAATCAATGAATGATAGAAAAAGAAGTGGTGAACCACGTATGTAGGGTGTTCGTGTAAGGGTGGTGGAGGTGGTGAGATCGTGGTGACCGACGGGTGGTCTTCAATGGTAGTGTAAGGTGATGTTGGAGCTCGATGGTGGGTGGCCGGTTGATATTTTTTTTGAAGGAGGAGATATCTCTCCAATTCTCTGCATTCTTATCTATCTATATGTATTACAGTATATAAAATTTAATATTAATAATAATTAATAATAATAAATATTATATTATGTTATGAATATAAGTTTGAAAGTCTTAAAGTATATAGTAATTGAAATCACATGTTACATAGTTGTTGGACGCCCTTTATTTGGCATGTGTTGCTGACAGTTTCAATTTGATTATTATATCGTTGTCCATTGCTAAACAGTTGCGGATAAAAGTGTTTCTAAAAATCCCAAATTTTTTAGATTAAATATATTTAATTATTTCACTCATTAACTGTTTGAAACCTGATAAAAAAGGTTCGGTAATTATTTATTTTCTGTACCAATTTATATGTACGAAGTCCTAATATTTAATCTTAAAAGAGTAAAAATATTTTTGACAAATCTGAAATATTCGTAATCAATTTACAGTTCAACTTTTATTTCAATCCTTCATGGACATGTACAATATCTATATTAAAACTAACAAATCGTCAACCGAGTGCTACTGACGTTTACTAATTAGACTCGAAATCATTTATTTTTAATATATTCTCTTTCTATATATAAAGAGTTTTAAATAGCAAGTTTAACTACTAAATAACTATATTATATATCTTTAAACCATTGAATTTAATATAATTTATATATTTATAAGTAATTTTTATATACATATTTATATATATAAATATATATCTATATATTTATAATAATAGTTTTCATTACATCGCATATTATTTTTCATATTTATTTTCAACAATTAAATCATATATTATTTCAAATAATAATATTTTCAAATTAATGTATATGTATCTATTTATATATAGTTGTTCGTGAATCGTCGAGAATGGTCGAAGGTCAATTGAATATACAAAACAGTTCAAAATTTTTGAGACTCAACATTACAGACTTTGCTTATCGTGTCGGAATCATATAAGAATAAAGTTTAAATTTGGTCAGAAATTGCCGGGTCGTCACAGTACCTACCCGTTAAAGAAATTTCGTCCCGAAATTTGAGTGAGGTGGTCATGGTTAACCATAAAAATGTTTTCCTGAAGAATATGAGCAGATAAATAGAGTTTTATCATTATTGAATAATACAGATAAAATAATTCGATTATTCGAAGAGCACGAATGAAGTTAACACAAAAGGGTGAGATGAGGAAAGTCAAGGTTGGCTTAACTTTTGACGTAGTCACTGTTGAATTTAGAAAGTAAGGTTCGTCTTAACTTTTGACGTTGTCTCGATTGAATTCCGGAATTCAAGGAATATAAAGAAAATCTAAATCTAAAAGATTTGATTCTTCGGCGAATAAGGAAATTAAGATCTCTATAATTAAATGCGACGATTTGTCCCGATTACTACATCTGATATTTCCATTATAAATTTACCTTTTCCGTTCCATTAGTTTTCACCACTTCTATACTCAATTCTCAAATCCAAAAGATTGTGAAAATGCTCAATCCAATTCTAATCCTTATCCTAATCCTGACTGTCGTAACAATCATTCTCCTTTTCCAACTTCCACAGGATGAATCTATTTATTTCTACTATGCTCTAGGGGTTTTTGTATTTATAATCCTCCCGTGTCTTTATATTACTATACGCACTGATATCCACAGTTTGTAATTTCGGTGTTGTTGTTGGGCTTTATATTCTTCCTTATATTTCAATGTCCCTATTCCTGTCTCCTATAATCACTGTCATCCACAGTTAATACTCCCCCCTATTTGCTGCGATTTATACTCCAATTTCTGTTTCGGAGCTTTGTCCCTTTGTTTCTTCTTCTTGCGATTGGGCATCTCTTGTAATGGTCCAGAATTTGTAGATATAAGTTTCAGAATGAACATTGTTAATGTTCTAAGAAAGAAACGGTAATAGTACAATTTGACTTGTCAAATTACCAGAATTCAAGGAAAAGATGGGACTATCAAGAATATATTTTCTTGATATGTTCGAAAATTTATCAGAATGAAAGAGTTATGTAACATGACACATGTTGACGTTATAATCTGTGAATCATCATGTTCCATTTAGAAGCTCAGCATGACTTACTGTAATATAATCACGTTGATCAAGTGTCATTATATTATACTAACTCATGCATCAGTTCCCAACATTACTTCAATAACATTCATATTTTAATCTCGAAAGTTTACAGAATATAGAAACTAACAGTTTCTATATGATGTAACACTGATAGCACGAAGAGATTAATGATTTCAGATAAGAATAGTTATGAAAATATCTTCAGAAATATGAAGGATATTTATAATGAAAGATTCGATAATATCTTTGAATATTTAAGATCAGAGGATGATGGAGACTATTGTCCGCAAAGGTTTAGGGTAAGGAGCAAGATATTCGCTAAAGACTTCAACAGGCATTGAATCATTTGAATTCTTTGAAATCAAACTTATTCTTTGTGATTTATCCACGGCTTTCTTCATAGTTTCGCATAATCTACTTTTCGGTACTAAATTTTCTATTGAATGTTTCCGATATAATGATGCACAGGAAGCACGAAGAGGTATATAATTTCGGACGAGAATATTTATGAAAATATCCTCAGAAATATCGAAGATATTGATGATAATATTTTGGAATTCCTAGGTTCGATGGTTGATGGATAAAGATTTTTCGGAAGATTTTAACATGACTTCGGAGCAAGATATTCTCTAAAGATTTCAACGGATCCAGAATTACCTGAATTCTTTGAATATAGGGTTTGGTCCTTGTATTTGTCCTTGGTCTCCTTCATGGGTAGCTCAATCTATTTTTCAATACCCAATTTTCTATCGAGCGTTCCTAACACTCCTTTCTTTATCATCAAACTTTTGGCCGTTTAGACCATCTACCATTTTTCTGTTTCCTCTGCATTTAATGCTATGATATCTGAATCATCGGTTATTAATCCGAGGTGGTTTCAAGAGAATTGTGTTTTTAGATGATTAAACGCTGATGGTAATATGGTGGAATATGAAAGGTTTCCTGGTAACAATAAAAGAGCACGCGTATATATCAACGTTATAATAAGGTTGTTTCGTACGAAAAGTCGAAGTTGTCTTGCTGGAGCTGTGACAAAATTGGCTATTTTGAAGAAGAACTGCAAGGTTATTTTGGTTAATAATAACACTAAAGAAATTAGCACAGTTATGTGTTAAACATTTACTCAGTTTCCGAGTGTTTTTCAAGTGCATAACTATATGCATCAATCTTTTCTTCCGTAGATGAAATGCGGTTAGTTCATCCTCTCGGTTGAGATGTTTTCAAGAATCACGAAAGGTTTGAACGCGGATTGTAATCATCAAGATACAATGAGGTTTAAGATGAAATCAAGTTACACAGGATGTTTTAAGATGAAATCAAGTGGCAAACTTGAAGAATTGTTTAGTTTCATATATTATAATCAATATTTTAATTCATTTTAATTGTCCAATATTATTAGTCCACAGTCGATAGTCCACAGTTGACAGTCCAATAATTCATATAAATTTTAATATATAATATTCGTATCGTGACCCGTGTACATGTCTCAGACTCGATCACAACTCAAAGTATATATATTATTGTAGAATCAACCTCAACCCTGTATAGAGAACTCGATCATTACTGCATATAGAGTGTCTATGGTGATTCCAAATAATATATATAGATGCGTCAATATGATATGTCAAAACCTTGTTTACGTGTCTCGATATTTAAAGTGCGTAAAATAAATAACAGAAAATAAATAACGATAAATAAAATTGCGAGAATTAAAATTGCGATAATAAATTGCGATAATTAAAATGTAATCAGTTAGCTAGGAACAGTTAGCTGGAAACAGTTAGCGTGGATTCTTAACAAAATTTTTCGTAGTTAATTTGTTTGTTTCTATCAAATTTTTATTTTGTCAAATGTTTTCTTTATTATGCCACTTGTTGGATTTTGATAAGTCAAAATCCAAATATGAATTTGAATGAAAATGGTTATTTTGTGGTGAACGGATTCGTATATCTGCGGATGTAAACAGGATAGTAAATAATCGTTGAATCGGATTCGAAGAATGTACAGTATAACTTATTAATGTAAAATCTAAATATTCCTCGGGTATTACCTACCCGTTAAAATATTTTAACCATTAACAGTTTGTACAAAAGAAATTTTAATTACAATCTTTATGAATACATATATACATATATTTTCTTCAGACGTAATCATGGATTTAATGAGTCAATGTGATATTAAACTCATCAGATTTACGGCTAGAACTAGAGTACATAATATCTAAAACATTAGAGATTACATAATCATCACGAAGGACGAAGATAGTTTATGTAGAACGATTCGTAGAACGATGATTATGCTTGAGGTATAGATTGCGAGGTTGAGATGTGTGATGATGTTGTTGTTATTGGTACAGGTTATGCTGCTGGTGCTACTCATGGTGGTACTGTTGCTGTCGGTGCTACAAGTGTTGTTGGTGCTGAGGTTGGTGATGATGTTGGTGTAGTAAGTATAGCTTGTAGATCACGCACCATTCTTGTCAGGGTTTCTATCCTACCCTCTATCATTTCTATCCATCCACTCATCTGATTCGATAGATCTTGATTATCAATTCGAAGTTCCCTAACTTCTTCTAATATTCCCCTTCGATTGGTATTCGGAAGTAGAGGTTGAATATTTTCTGAGATTGCAGTCATGCGACCTTCGAGGCGGAATATTTTAGCAAGAAGGGTGAACACAGTGTTGCGCATAGGTTCACCGGTGAGTACATCATTTTCTCCGATGTTAGGAGGTAAGTTTGGTTCGCGGTAGGGCTCGCCTTCTTCATTTCTCCATCGAGTGAGTAAGTCTTGGACCCACCCCCATCTCCTCCAGAAAGAAAAATAACTAAATGGTTGAGGCACTTCTGGTTCATTGACTTCAGAGTCTGTTTCAATATACATCTCGAAATCGCTTCCGGAACTAATGGAATCCAAGCTAGGTGTAGGATCCATTTCTTTAGAGGATTTTCGATATGAAATGATTTTCGGTTATCGGATAATATTCTAATTATATAGAATATTTAATATAGTATAGAAGATCCCGTAAATTACGGAGGAAATTAAGGAAACGTGTCAGATAAAGTCTACAGTAACGGATACGCTAAGATATGAATTAGCAGATACGCTAAGATATGGATTTTGTCTAAACACTATTCATGCAATCAATGCAGTAAGATGTATCTAGACTAGGAATGATAAGCAGGTAATTTCCTAAGGATAAGTAGATGATTTTCGACACGAATGATAATAAAACTTTTGACATGCAGACACGGTCGAAGTCCAGACTCACTAATGCATCTAAACAACTATCAGTTAGACATACTAATGCAAGACCTGGTTCGCTAAGACCACCGCTCTGATACCAACTGAAAGGACCCGTCCTAATCCATCCGGACGAAGTCCATATCGATTATAAACGATTCACAACAGTTGATTACATCGCGAGGTACTTGACCCCTATATGATACATTTTACAAACATTGCATTCGTTTTTGAAAAGACAATCTTTCATTACATCGAAAGTTGACGACATGCATACCATTTCAATATATCCAACTATAATTAACTTAATAATAATCTTGATGAACTCAATGACTCGAATGCAACGTCTTTTGAAATATGTCATGAATGATTCTAAGTAATATCTCTAATATGAGAAAATGCACAGCGGAAGATTTCTTTCATACCTGAGAATAAACATGCTTTAAAGTGTCAACCAAAAGGTTGGTGAGTTCATTAGTTTATCATAAACATTCATTATCATCATTTTAATAGACCACAAGATTTTCATTTTTCATAAATATACGTCCCATGCATAGAGACAAAAATATCATTCATATGGATTGAACACCTGGTAACCGATGTTAACTTAATGCATATAAGAATATCCCCATCATTCCGGGATCCTCCTTCGTACATGATATAAATTTCGAAGTACTAAAGCATCCGGTACTTTGGATAGGGCTTGTTGGGCCCGATAAATCTATCTTTAGGATTCGCGTCAATTAGGGTGTCTGTTCCCTAATTCTTAGATTACCAGACTAAAAAGGGGCATATTCAGTTTCGATCATTCAACCATAGAACGTAATTTCAATTACTTGTGTCTATTTCGTAAAACAGTTATAAAAGTTGCGCATGTATTCTCAGCCCAAAAATATAAAAGGTAAAAAGGCAAATGAAACTCACATAAGGTATTTTATAGTAAAAATACATATGACGTAATTTAACAAGCGTAGGGTTGACCTTGGATTCACGAACCTATATCAAGTATATATATTAACACCTATAGTTGTAATCGAACAGATTTATATATATTATAAATGTTATCTTGATAAATTCTGTGTTTCATTAATAACCTAGTTAAATATATTTGTTTTATATACTTTATAAAAAAAACAATGTTTAAGAAAAATTAATATAGTTATATTATATGTAGTAAATATAGTTTTATCTAATTAATAGCTATTTGATAAAATAAAGTTGATAATAATAAATAAAAAGTTGTTTTATTTTATAATAATAATAATAATAATAATAGTGATTATAATAATAACTATAATATCCCTAATACTTTTACTAATAATGAAAATAATGATGTTATTAGTAACAATAACAATAACAATAATAATAATAATAATAATAATAATAATAATAATAATAATAATAATAATAATAATAATAATAATAATAATAATAATAATAATAATAATAATAATAATAATAATAATAATAAAATATAATAGGAATAATAAGTATACTACCTTAAGGGAATAGCTTCGAACACTAGACCTCTCGCTAATTAGAAAACTACTCAGACCATTCCTCCATTTCAGCTTTCTTGTTTTAATATACCATATAATTATATATGACCCGTTTTTAATCTGTTTCCTCTTCAAAAACTAACAACTCAATTTATCATCCTCATGTTCAAACATCTCGGTCCAATAGTAAAAACCGAATCATTTGGCCCAATTATGAAAACATGTACGGCCCAATCAAAAATGATGACCCAATAACAATTCACAAACCCAATTTGCAAGTCCAATATGTGAAATAATAATACTGTCCAATAATTTAAACAATTTGGTTGTGGCCCAAGCATAGTACTAAGTGGGTATTGTCTGTACAACCTCACGACATACGAAAACAGAAAAAGTGAACATCTTTCTTTTTTTTTTTTTAAAACAAACGCCATATTTGGAACATCAACATCATGAATTCGTTTCATCATCAAATCATCTTGTGATTATCATAATCTCCATCATTGTTTTTATTACTGTATATCACCATCTTCATCGCGTATATTTTCCGAATTAGAATTAGAAACATGAACGCATCAGTAAGGATGGTTTACTGTAATGGTTTATAATGAACGGCAACAGCAGAACAGGAAATGCTTTCATTTATCAATGGCTGAAATTGGAAGCAACAAGGTGGCGTTTGGTTGTAATCCGAAAGAAACAGAAGAAAGAAAAATCGTGCAGGTTGTAGGTTGTCATGGTGTCGGCCGTCGGTGATGGTGACAACGGTTGGTGGTGTACTGTTGGTTAGTGGTGTTAGAACTCTCGGTGGTGGTTGTTTCCGGTTCGGCACAGAAAAATGAAACAAAAATAATTGAAGAGAAGAGAGGGAGAGAGAAAAGGTCGTGGTGGTTTGTTATGGTATTAGGATAACCTAACGATGGAAAGTGGTGGTTTAAATAGAAAGGAAACCGAATCAATGAATGATAGAAAAAGAAGTGGTGAATCACGTATGTAGGGTGTTCGTGTAAGGGTGGTGGAGGTGGTGAGATCGTGGTGACCGAAGGGTGGTCTTCAATGGTGGTGTAAGGTGATGTTGGAGCTCGATGGTGGGTGGCCGGTTGATATTTTTTTTGAAGGAGGAGATATCTCTCCAATTCTCTGCATTCTTATCTATCTATATGTATTACAGTATATAAAATTTAATATTAATAATAATTAATAATAATAAATATTATATTATGTTATGAATATAAGTTTGAAAGTCTTAAAGTATATAGTAATTGAAATCACATGTTACATAGTTGTTGGACACCCTTTATTTGGCATGTGTTGCCGACAGTTTCAATTTGATTATTATATCGTTGTCCATTGCTAAACAGTTGCGGATAAAAGTGTTTCTAAAAGTCCCAAATTTTTTAAATTAAATATATTTAATTATTTCACTCATTAACTGTTTGAAACCTGATAAAAAAGGTTCGGTAATTATTTATTTTCTGTACCAATTTATATGTACGAAGTCCTAATATTTAATCTTAAAAGAGTAAAAATATTTTTGACAAATCTAAAATATTCGTAATCAATTTACAGTTCAACTTTTATTTCAATCCTTCATGGACATGTACAATATCTATATTAAAACTAACAAATCGTCAGCCGAGTGCTACTGACGTTTACTAATTAGACTCGAAATCATTTATTTTTAATATATTCTCTTTCTATATATAAAGAGTTTAAAATAGCAAGTTTAACTACTAAATAACTATATTATATATCTTTAAACCATTGAATTTAATATAATTTATATATTTACAGAGAATATTTATATACATATTTATATATATAAATATATATCTATATATTTATAATAATAGTTTTCATTACATCGCATATTATTTTTCATATTTATTTTCAACAATTAAATCATATATTATTTCAAATAATAATATTTTCAAATTAATGTATATGTATCTATTTATATATAGTTGTTCGTGAATCGTCGAGAATGGTCGAAGGTCAATTGAATATACAAAACAGTTCAAAGTTTTTGAGACTCAACATTACAAACTTTGCTTATCGTGTCGGAATCATATAAGAATAAAGTTTAAATTTGGTCGGAAATTGCCGGGGGTCGTCACATCAAGTATCTCGCGATGTAACCAAATGTAATGTATTCGTCCAGATGGATTAGGACGGGTCATGAAAGTTGGTATCAGAGCGGTGGTCTTAGCGAACCAGGTCTTGCATTAGTGTGTCTAACTGATAGTTGTTAAGATGCATTAGTGAGTCTGGACTTTGACCGTGTCTGCATGTCAAAAAATTTTGCTTATCATTTCTTGTCGGAAATTATCTGCTCATCATTCTTAGGGAATTATCTGCTTATCATTCTTAGTCTAGACACATCATACTGCAATGATTGCATGAATAGTGTATAGACAAAATTCATATCTTAGCGTATCTGCTAATTCATATCTTAACGTATCTGTTATTGTTACCTTTGCCTGACAGATTCCGTAGATTCCTCCGTAACTTATGGAATTTTAGTATTATATATGCATATGTAAATTATGTATTGCAGGGTACTAATCTACATCCTATAATCTATTTCTTATCGAAAATCCTTCATCTGATTGCACAAGATGAATCCCTCAACTAGTTCGAGTCCCTCAGGTTCCGATAAGCTATTCCGATAGTTATTCCGACCGCTATTTCGATATTGATATTCACCTAAGCTCCGAAAGCAGTGTAACCGAAATGGATCAACCAATTATCCATCACCTATTTTGGATGAAATGGAGATGGGTTCATAGTCGACTAAACCAATGAAGACAAGAAGAAAGCGATCCTTTCCACCCACCGATTTTCCCTCTTGGCGAAAAAAAAACCTAAAGCACTTACCGGCGAACCTGTTCGAAACACCATTTTCTCTCTCATTTCCAGAGTATCTCACCACGACTATATTATAACTCAGATTCTAAACCTTATTCATCCCATCGTTCCGACCGACAATCATCCCGGAATAATAGAAGAAGTCAACGAACTTCGCGCTCGAGTAATCAATTTGGAAAATGTGGTGCAAAACCTACCAGCTTCAGCAACAGCATCGGCAACACCAGTACCACCAACAACCCAAGTTTCAACATCACACACCTCAACATCTCATTCTGTACCTCGAGTATAATCATCGTTCTACGTATCATTCTACATCAATTATCTTCGTTCTTCATGGCGATTATGTAAACTCTAATGTTTTAGAGATTATGTATTCTAGTTCTAACGGTAAATTAAATGAGATTAATATTATATTAACTCATTAAATCTATGATTACATCTGAAGAAAATATATATGTAAGTATATTTTCATAAAGATTGTAATTAAAAATTCTTTCCTACAAACTGTTAATGGTGAAAATATTTTAATGGGTAGGTAATACCCGAGGAATATTTAGATTTCACATTAATAAGTTACATTGTACATTCTTCGAATCTGATTCAATAGTCATTAACTATCCTACTTACATCCATAAGATATACGAATCCGTTCACCACAAAATAACCATTTTCATTCAATTTCATATTTATATTTTGACTTACCAGAATCTAACAAGTTGCATAATGAAGAAAACATTGGACAAAATAAAATTTGTTTGAAACAAACAATTTAACTATGAGAAGAATTTTGTTAAGAATTCACGCTAACTGTTCCTATCTAACTGTTCCTAGCTAACTTATTACATTTAATTATCGCAATTTTAATTCTCGCAATTTTATTTATCGTCATTTAATTTCTGTTATTTATTTTATGCACTTTAAATATCGGGACACGTATACAAGGTTTTGACATATCATATCGACGAATCTATATATATTATTTGGAATAACCAATAACACTCTATATGCAGTAATGCTTGAGTTAGCTATACAGGGTTGAGGTTGATTCTACAATAATATATATACTTTGAGTTGTGATCGAGTCTGAGACATGTATACCATGGGTCACGATACGTATTAATTAATTTGAATATTATATATTAAACTATATATGAATTATTGGAATGTCAACTGTGGACTATCGACTGTGGACTAATAACATTGGACAATTAAAATGAATTAAAATATTAATTATAACATATGAAACTAAACAATTCTTCAAGTTTGCCACTTGATTTCATCTTAAACCTCATTTGTATCTTGACGATTACAATATGCGTTCAAACCTTTCGTGATTCTTGAAAACACCTAAATCGAGAGGATGAACTAACCGCACTTCATCTATGGAAGGAAAGATTTATGCATATAGTTATGCACCTGGAAAACTCTCAGAAACTGAATAAACGTTTAACACGTGTCTGTGCTAGTTCCTTTGGCATTGTTATTACCGAAAATAACATTGCAACTCTTTTTCAAATTTGCAAATTTTATCACAGCTTCAGCAAATCAACTTCGACTTCCATTCGAATTAACCTTATTATAACCTCGATTTTAAGTTTGCCTGTCGTCATCGTTATCGGGGAACCGTTTATATTCCACCACATTAGCAGTAAACTTACCAGCAACTTCAATGAATTTGGACTTTTTAAAAAATCATTATATTCATTGAAACCCCATCGTGTATTCATCTATACCCTGTAACAATAATTGCCATACCATTTATCGAGAATCTGCAATCAATATTTTGAATATCGTAAGTGTCCTACATCAACAGTTGTATGTGTATATAATATTTATCTCTTAGAATTATGATCTTTCATTCTAAAATTCTGAACAACACATTAGTCTACGAATCAGTTCTTGGAATTTTGAGAAAGCTGATAAATCAGCGAAAACTGTTGATGACTTTAACAAGTCAAAAGTATGATGATAAAGAATGGAGTGTTGAAAACGCTCAATAGAAAATTTAGTACCGAAAAATGAAATTATGCGAAACCATGAAGGAGACTCCGAACAAATCACGAGGACTAAACTTGTACATAAAGAATCCTGATGATTCTGTTTCTGATGAAATCTTTAGCAAATACCTTGTTCCTTAATCGGTCTAAATCATCGTGAATGAATTTCTTTATCACAATTTGATTCTAAAATTCTAAGATATTATCGTATCTTTCTTATCTGAAATCATTTATCTCTTCGCAATATCAGTGTTACATAATAAAGGAAACTGTTTAGTTTCTATATTCTGTAAACCTTCGAATTTAAAATATGAATGTTTTTGAAGTAATGTTGGAAACTGATGCATGAGTTAGTATAATATAATGACACTTGATCAACGTGATTATATTACAGTAATTCATGCCGAGTTTCTAATGAAACATGATGATTCACATACCATACCGTCATCATGTGCCATGTACACGACTCTTACATTCTACCTAATCTATAAACATATCAAGAACATATTATCTTGATAGTTCTATCTTTTCTCTTGAATCCTGGTAATTTAACCAATCAAGATCGTGCTATTACAATCTCTCTATTAGAACATTAATCATGTTGATTCGAAACTTTATACCTATGAATTCTGGACCATTATTCGCTTGACTTAAAGTCGGAAAGAGAAAACCAAAAGTATAAAACTCCAAAATATAAAGGAAACGAAGAGGGTGGATTTATAGTGAAATATTCAACAGAAAAATCGAAACAGATTATCGCATTTGATCAAAGAGGATCCTAATTTCCTTAATTACCGAAGAATCAAATCTTATTGTGAAGATTTCCTCTAAAATCATTGAATTTCGGAAATCAACCGTGACTAGGTCACCGGTTAAGTCAAACCTGCATTTAATCATCTTACTCTTTTGTGACAGCTTCACTCGTACGCTTCACATAATCGAATCGTTTTATCTATATTAAATCAATAATGATAAAACTCTATTTATCAACCCATATTCGTCATGAAAACATTTTTATTATTAGCCATGACCACCTCACTCAAATTTCGGGACGAAATTTCTTTAACGGGTAGGTACTGTGATGACCCGGGAATTTCCGACTGAATTTAAACTTAATCTTTATATGATTTCGATGCGATAAGCAACGTCTGTAATATTGAGTCTCTAAATTTTTGGAACAGTTTACATGAAACCATTTGACTTTCGACTAATTCCGACGATTCACGAACAAATACTAGTAAATAATATATGTATGTATATATATATATATATATATATATATATATATATATATATATATAATGATTTAAAATATAAATTGAAATATTATATGATTTAATTGTAAATACTAAATTGTAAAATAATATACAAGATAACAAAGTTAGTATTGAATGTATATATGATATATGATGTCTATACATAATTATTATTATTATATATTGTAATATATATATATATAAATTTTAAGTATTCAATATTATATAATCATTAAATATTACATAATTAATAATATGTAATATTAGTATATTAAATTTAGCTACAAGTTAAAATATAATTGTTATAGTAATATTATTACTACTATTAATATTAATACCAAAATGAGTAATATTAATATTATTATTGTTATAATTATAAATATTAAAATCTTAAATAATTTTAAGGTTATGATTATAAAAATAAAGATTTTAAATATAAATATTATTATAAGAATGATAAAAAAATATAATTTAGTTATAATTCAAATATTATTATTTATCATTATTATTAATTATTATTAAACTTATTTTTATTATGAATTTTCTATTATCATTTCATTTTTTCTGTATTTATTATTATTAGTATTTTATTTATTTATTATCAATATTATTAATATTATTATTATTATTATTATTATTATTATTATTATTATTATTATTATTATTATTATATTTATTAATTAATATAAAAGTGTACAAATTTTGCTTCAATCCCTTTTAGCTTTTATCCTCCTGGCTGCCTGCTCGATCATATTCCATTCTATGTCAGTCCCAAATCACAAAGTAACAAGAATCAGTTTTGTCAATCAAAAATTTAGTGTTTTATCAATCAATTATATATTCATACCCTATTGATCCCAGCTGAAAAAGAAAAAGAAAAACAATGTATAAAAATAAAAAGAGAGTCGATACCCCCTGTTCTTGTTTATTTTTTTCAAAATTTGAATAAAATCATATTCCAAAATGTAAAAATACAGAGTTGTTAGGAATCATTCACACATACTATCTGCAAAGTTTGAAGTTCCAAAATTCTATATCGAGTTCGAACTTCGAAGTCAAAGTTTTGTTCTTAAAAGTCAACTAATGATCTTCACTCAAATTAGTGTTTCATGTAATGATTAAGGTAAAATTTACGATTCCATTAGTTTCTATAAACACTATACAAACTGATTCGTGTTATAACGTTTATCAAAATCGTAACCACTTGCAAAATCAAATAATTTTTTTTTTGTTCATGACAGCGTCGATCAACCTGTGCTTCTTATTTTTTTTTTTTTTTTATTTTTTCCTATTAATTGATATAACAATTAGAAAACGATTCTGTGTTACATCAAATAATTAGTGAAGATTAGGAATTAAATGTGAGTCGATGAGAATTGAAATTGAGGAGGAAGAAGGAGATATGAAGCATGTAATACGGGTTAAATATAAAACAGTTCTGTAATATTTCGGATAAAGAGGCAACAGCCCAATGGTTAAGAGTGTTAGTGGTGAACGGGAGGTCTAGGGTTCGAGCCTGGTCTCAGCCTTTTTTTTTGGAAAAGCTCAGAAGGTAGTTTTATTATTGAATTTATTATATTTATTATTACTAGTATTATTATTATTATTATTACTATTATGATTATTATTAATGTTATTATTATTATGATAAGTTATTATTGTTATTGTTATTATTATGATTATTATTGTTATTAGTACCATACTTACAATTATTATTATTATTATTACCATAATTATAAGCATTATAATTATTACTATCATTAATATTAGTATTAGTATTTAGTATAGGCATTATTTATATTTGTATAATTATTATTAATTTTATCATTTAAAGTATCGTTAATAATATGATTATTAAGATTGTTGTTATTGCTAGTATTATAATTATTATTAATAATAATATCATATTTATATTACAAGTATTAAAAATGTCATTAACATTAGCATTTTGTAAGTATTAATAAGATTATTATAAACTATACCCTTTAAATATTATTATTATTATAATTATGATTTTGAAAATTATTATTATTACTATTATTAAAATAATAAAACTTATTAGTATTTTCGTTAATATTAGTATTAGTATCATTTTAAAATTTTTAGTATTATTAATATTGACATAAGTATTATTATTAATATTAGCATTTTCGTTAATATGAATATCATTAACAAGTACTATTATTATTGAAAATTTATATAATTATTATTAAAAGCATCATTGCTTTAAATCTATATTTTTATAAAAAATTTTATTAATACTATCATTAATATTATTAGTACTATGAAAATCATTATTATTATCATTATAATTATTCTAGTGTTATTATAACTAGTATTTTGTAAACAAAAGAGTAATTACATAAAAGTATATTAAAAATACATAACTTAACTATATTAATATTTTTATATACAAAATGAATACATTTAATTAAAATACAAAATATATATAAGTTATTAATATAAAAATTATATCACTAATAATAATATATATTTATTCAATTACGATTATATATATATTAATGAATACACAAATGATATAGGTTAGTGAATCCGAGGCCAACCCTGCATTTGTTCAATGTCGTCATATGTATTTTTACTACAAAATACAGTATTGTGAGTTTCATTTGCTCCATTTTTAAATGCTTTTGCAATATATATTTTTTGGGACTGAGAATACATGCGCTATTTTTATAACCGTTTTACGAAATAGACACAAGTAATTGAAACTACATTATATGGTTGAATGGATCGAAGCCGAATATGCCCCTTTTAGCCTGGTAATCTAAGAATTAGGGAACATCACTAATTTTGAGAATTAGCGCACCCCTAATTGATGCGAATCCTAAAGATAGATCTACGGGAACTAACAACTCCCATTCTGGAATTTGAAATGCTTTAGTACTTCGAGTTTATCATGTCCGATAGGTGTCCCGGAATGATGGGGATATTCTATATGCATCTTGTTAATGTCGGTTACCAGGTGTTCACTATATGAATGATTTTTATCTCTATGTAGTTTGTGAAATGCCTGATATGAGAATGATGTTTATGAAATATAAAAATCTTGTGGTCTATTAAAATGATGAAAATGAATGTTTATGATAAACTAATGAACTCACCAACCTTTTGGTTGACACTTGAAAGCATGTTTATCCTCAGGTTTGAAAGAAATCTTCCGCAGTGCATTTACTCATATTAGAGATATTACTTGGAGTCATTCATGACATATTTCAAAAGACGTTGCATTCGAGTCGTCGAGTTCATCAAGATTATTACTAAGTCAATTATAGTTGGATATATTATGAAATGGTATGCATGCCGTCAACAGTCGATGTAATGAAAGTTTGTCTTTTAAAAACGAATGCAATGTTTGTAAAATGTATCATATGGAGGTCAAGTACCTCGCGATGTAACCAAATGTAATGTATTCGTCCAGATGGATTAGGACGGGTCATTAAAGTGCATTTGATCATTTTAGAGATACTACTTGGAGTCATTCATGACATATTTCAAAAGACGTTGCATTCGAGTCGTTGAGTTCATCAAGATTATTATTATGTCAATTATAATTGTATATATTATGAAATGTTATGCATGCTGTCAACTTTCGATGTAATGAAAGTTTGTCTTTTAAAAATAAATGCAATGTTTTTAAAATGTATCATATAGAGGTCAAGTACCTCGCGATGTAACCAAATGTAATGTATTCGTCCAGATGGATTAGGACGGGTCATTAGATCTGAGACATGTACACGGGTCACGATACGTATTAATTAATTCGAATATTATAAACTATATATGAATTATTGAGTTAGTAACTGTGGACTGCTAACTGTGGACTACCAAGATTGGACAATTAAAATGAATTAAAATACTAATTATAACATATGAAACTAAACAATTCTTCAAGTTTGCCACTTGATTTCATCTTAAACCTCAATTGTATCTTGACGATTACAATTTGCGTTCAAACCTTTCATGATTCTTGAAAACACCTCAATCGTGAGGATGAACCAACCGCACTTCATCTACAGAAGAAAAGATTGATGTATATAGTTATGCACCTGAAAACACTCGGAACCTGAGTAAACGTTTAACACGTATCTGTACTAGCTCCTTTGGCGTTGCTATTACCGAAAATAACTTTGCAATTCCTTTCCAAATTAGCCAATTTTGTCACAGCTCCAACAGATCAACTTCGACTTTTCGTTCGAAAAACCTTATTATAACCTTGATATATATACGTGCTCTTTTATTGTTACCGGGGAACCGTTTACGTTCCACCACATCAACAGAAAACTTACCAGCAACTTTGATAATGCTAAAAACGAACATATATTTCATAGCATTATTCCTCAAGAAAGACAAGCTTTTAGTTGCAATTGTTCTATTTACAAGTAATATTCGTTTAAATAATAAAAGGTGAAGACAAAAGACAGATTCGACGAATTGAAGACGCAAAGGTCCAAAAAGCTCAAAAATACAAAATACAATCAAAGTGGTTCCAATTATTGATAAGAAACGTCTCGAAATTACAAGAGTACAAGATTCAAAATGCAAAGTACAAGATATTAAATTGTACGCAAGGACGTTCGAAAATCCGGAACCGGGACATGAGTAAACTCTCAACGCTCGACGCAACGGACTAAAAATTACGAGTCAACTATGCACATAAATATAATATAATATTTAATTAATTCTTAAAATTATTTATATATTATATTTATATTAGAAATCCGTCGGTAAACAAAGAGCCAAAGCTGGGTGAGCTGTAAAATCAAACTCCGCGAGTTGCGGAGTTTGAAGAAGGAAAATGACGCGAGTCGCGGAGTTCCCCTGGACTCAATTCCCTATAAAAGCCAACGCAGTTCGACGAGTTTTAATATCCTAAAATCTCTCTTTCTCTATATGTAAACGTAATATATATATATATATATATATATATATATATATATATATATATATATATATATATATATATATATTTTTAATTTTAATTTTAATTTTAATTATAATTCTAATAATAAGGGTATGTTAGCGAATGTTGTAAGGGTGTAAGTCGAAATTCTGTCCGTGTAACGCTATGCTATTTTTAATCATTGTAAGTTATGTTCAACCTTTTTACATTAATGTCTCGTAGCTAAGTTATTATTATGCTTATTTAATCCGAAGTAATCATGATGTTGGGCTAAAAATATTAAAATTGGGTAATTGGGCTTTGTACCATAATTGGGGTTTGGACAAAAGAACGACACTTGTGGAAATTAGACTATGGGCTATTAATGGGCTTTATATTTGTTTAACTAAATGATAGTTTGTTAATGTTAATATAAAGATTTACAATTGGGCATCCCTATAAATAACCATTTACACTCGATCGGACACGATGGGCGGGGTATTTATATGTATGAATAATCGTTCATTTAACCGGACACGGGAATGAATTAATAGTCTATGAAATTATTAAAACAGGGGTGAAATTATGTACAAGGACACTTGGCATAATTGATAACAAAGTATTAAAACCTTGGGTTACACTCAGTCGACATCCTGGTGTAATTATTAAACAAAGTATTAAAATCTTGTTACAGTTTAAGTCCCCAATTAGTTGGAATATTTAACTTCGGGTATAAGGATAATTTGACGAGGATACTCGCACTTTATATTTATGACAGATGGACTGTTATGGACAAAAACCAGACAGACATATTAAATAATCCAGGACAAAGGACAATTAACCCATGGGCATAAAACTAAAATCAACACGTCAAACATCATGATTACGGAAGTTTAAATAAGCATAATTCTTTTATTTCATATTTAATTTCCTTTATTTTGTATTTAATTGCACTTCTAATTATCGCACTTTTATTTATTGTTATTGTATTTAATTGCACTTTTAATTATCGTACTTTTTAATTATCGCACTTTTATTTATCGCAATTTCATTATCGTTATTTACTTTACGCTTTAAATTAAGTCTTTTATTTATTTTTAATATTTTACATTTGGTTTTAACTGCGACTAAAGTTTTTAAAATCGACAAACCGGTCATTAAACGGTAAAAATCCCCTTTAAAATAATAATATTACTTATATATATATTCGTATTTTTATAAATTAAACTAATATAGCATTAAGCTTTGATTAAAAGATTCCCTGTGGAACGAACCGGACTTACTAAAAACTACACTACTGTACGATTAGGTACACTGCCTATAAGTGTTGTAGCAAGGTTTAAGTATATCCATTCAATAAATAAATAAATATCTTGTGTAAAATTGTATCGTATTTAATAGTATTTCCTTGTAAAATATAAGCTATTTTATATACCCCTAGCGAAAACATCAAGTATTTTTGGAGCCGCTGCCGGGGATACTTAAACACCGAAAGCGCAACGCTAATATATATAAAAAAAAAATTTATTTTTAGTTTACTTTTATAAAAAGACGCTTTTATAAAAATACGTTTTAAATATTCGAAAACATAAAAAGAAAAACAAAAATATAATATTTTTAAGAGTTTATTAAATATTTAAGTTTTATAAAGTTTCTTTATTTTTATTTTATAAAAATATAAGTTTTATTTAAATATTTTGTTTTTATTTAAAACATAAAATCAAAAACCGAAAAAAAAATTTATATATAAATCTAGTTTTAAGATTTTTATTTATAAAATTGTAACATATTTTTATTTCTATTCTAGTTTTTAAAATATAAGTTTTATTTAAATTATATAAATATTTTAATTAAATTAAAAACAGAAAAATAAAAAATATATATATAAATAAATAAAAAAACCGAAACCTGTCAAACGAAGCTACCTAATCTGAATTTTCGAACCCCGCGACACGCGGTGTTTTCCAGCTTCGGGCACCGCAACTCGCGGAGCCGCCCTGACACACGTGACCAAAAACCCTAATTGCAATTAATACGGGGTAATTATTATTATTATTAACTTTAAACCTAATTAGGTTATTTATATTATATTAATTAATTTAGTTATTTTATTATTTGTATTATTTAGTTAAATTAGTTTAAATAAAATATAAAATTAATAGTTTTATAAAATAAATAATATAAAAATAATATTTTTATAAAAATTGTACTTTTTACAACTTTTAGTATATTTTTATATTTTGTCCCTTTTTAATTGTTTTAACGTAATATTTGTGTTTTTCGCTAGTTTTTAGTTTTAAACATAGTTTTTGCCATAGTTATTTTTACTTCTAGATTTTTAGGCTTTGCAGTAAAATTCCTTAAGTGCTTTTTATTTAGACTAAGATTTAGGTGCTTTAGAATTTTGTGACATCTTTTTAAGTTTTAATACCTTTTTAAGATATTGCCATTTGGGATATATTTTTACTTGTAAGCTTTAATAGTTTTAGACGCAATTTTTAGTTTTTAGTTTTTAGTTCCTTTTTAAGTTTCAACGCGCTACTTTCTTATTTTTATTTTTCGATGCCTTTTACCTATGTATCAATTATCACTCCAATTAGTAATCTCAATTTGCGATTATAATTTTAAGTTAGTGATAGTAATAAGGTTGGGTTAGTCGAGTGTTTTTAAGTTCTATAAGTCATTTTTTTTTATTATTTCTTATTTTTCGACGACTTTTATTTTTCAACCCTTTTCTTTTTCGACGCGCTCTTTTTCTTTCTTATTTCTCGCAATTCTAGTTTTAGGACATAGATTTTTATTCTACTTCTTATCTAAATTTCTTAAAATTACGAAAATTTATTTTAAGTGGTTAAATTGATAGACATCAAAATTTTCTGGTTCGTAGTAATAGTTGGATTTGTACGTAGACCGGGTTATTGGAGCCAAACAGTACTCAATTATATTGAGACCAAACGAATCCTGCCCCTCTGCTGCATCTTTTGGCTATTCGAAACGTGGGCAAAATCAGAAAAGTCTATTAATTGGATAACTTATATAATTTTCTTTCCTTTTAAAAACTAATAAGATATTCAGTGAATGCACCGAGCAAGACGTTCACCACCTGTAACTAGATCAAGACATCTAGCTAATATTGTCGCCGTTGATAATCCATTTTTTGAACCCGACCTCACAATTGAGAATCCGGAGAATATTCAGGGACGATTCATAGATCCTGAACCACTAAACTTTCCTCCGGAACCACCAATCATTCAAACAGAGATTGTTGAGGAACGAACCATTAAATCAGAATCCTCTAGTGATTCGGATTCAACAAATTCAATTATGGAGAATCTGGAACCTTTAAGTATGGAAGACCGAATGAGAGCTAAACGCACTGGCCAAGGTCACGCAATTACTCATCCAGACATTAATGCGCCAGATTATGAAATCAAAGGACAAATTCTACACATGGTGACTAATCAATGCCAATTTAGTGGTGCACCGAAGGAAGATCCAAATGAACATCTTCGTACCTTTAATAGGATCTGCACACTATTTAAAATAAGAGAAGTTGAGGATGAACAGATATATCTCATGTTATTTCCCTGGATTTTAAAGGGAGAAGCCAAAGATTGGTTGGAATCGTTACCTGAAGGGGCGATTGATACATGGGACGTTTTAGTTGAAAAATTTCTTAAACAATTCTTTCCGACATCTAAAGCCGTAAGACTTCAAGGAGAAATTGTTACGTTCACACAGAAGCCAAATGAAACTCTATATGAGGCATGGACAAGATTTGGAAAGTTATTAAGAGGATGTCCGCAACATGGTTTAGACACCTGTCAAATAGTACAAATATTCTACCAAGGATGCGACATCACTACAAGGAAAGACATCGATATAGCAGCTGGTGATTCTATTATGAAGAAAACCGAAACTGATGCTTATAAAATTATTGATAACACTGCTTCCCACTCACATGAGTGGCACCAAGAAAAAGATATCGTTAGATCATCTAAAGCAGCTAGAGCCGATTCTAGCCATGACTTAGATTCCATTTCCGCAAAGATAGATGCTGTCGAGAGACGAATGGAAAAGATGACTAAAGATATCCACTCAATACGAATTAGTTGTGAGCAGTGTGGAGGACCACATTTGACAAAAGATTGTCTCAGTATTGAATTAACAATGGAACAAAGAGAGAATATTTCATACATAAACCAAAGGCCTGGAAATAATTATCAGAATAATTATCAACCGCCAAGACCGATTTACAATCAAAACCAGAACTATAACCAAAATATTCCATACAACAACCAACAAGGTCCTAGAAATCAACAAGTATCCAATAATACTTACAATCAGCAAAGACGTAATTTTCAAAACAAACCACCACAAACTGATGATAAAAAGCCAAATTTAGAAGATATGATGAAGAAGCTAGTTGAAACTCAAACGCAGTTTTTCACATCTCAAAAACAAACTAATGAACAAAATGCTCAAGCATTTAGAAATCAACAAGCTTCTATTCAAAACATGGAACAAGAAGTAAGTAACCTAGCAAGGTTAATAGGTGAAAGAAATCCGGGAAGTTTACCTAGTGATACAAATGATAACCCCCGGAATGAAACAGCTAAAGCCATTACCACAAGAAGTGGTACAACACTTAAACCACCTGAAATACCTGCAACTTCTGATGAAGCTATTCCTACTCCACAAGAACCACAACCTGATCAAGATAAGGAAAAAGAACCGGTAGTTGAAAAGGTTAATGAAGATAACACAGCTAAGGATAAACCTTATGTTAAACCATACCAACCACCACTTTCTTACCCGAGTAAAATGAAGAAAGAGAAACTTGAAGCCGAGCAATCCAAATTCTTGGATATGTTTAAACAGATAAATATAAATCTTCCTTTCATTGATGTGATTTCAGGAATGCCTAGATATGCTAAATTTCTGAAAAATCTAATCTCAAATAGAAAGAAAATGGAAGAACTCTCGGCCGTTACTATGAATGCTAATTGTTCAGCAGTGCTGTTGAATAAGATACCAGAAAAATTATCTGATCCAGGAAGTTTCACAATTCCATGTTTCCTGGGTAGTCTTAGTTCAATAGAAGCATTGGCAGACTTAGGTGCTAGTATAAATTTAATACCGTATTCACTATACGCTAAACTAGACCTTGGAGAATTGAAACCAACAAGAATAAGTATACAACTAGCCGATAGATCAATAAAATATCCTAGAGGGATAATGGGAAACATGCTAGTTAAAGTTGGTACTTTAGTATTTCCAGTAGATTTTGTTGTTCTGGACATGGAAGAAGATTCTCAAGTTCCTCTCATATTAGGAAGACCATTCTTAAATACGGCTAAATCAATGATAGACGTGTTTGGTAAGAAACTGACCCTAAGTATAGAGGACGAGAGTGTTACCTTTTCAGTTGATAGAGCAATGCAATAACCGCAATCTGCAGATGATACATGTTATTATATTCAAACTATAGATTCACATGCAGAATTGTTAGAAGAATTTCCAGAATTACAAGGAACAGGAGAATGTTCTTTAGGAGAAGGTAATGAACCAATTGATGAAGCTGAAATATTAGCTACACTAATGGCTAATGGATATGAACCAACAACAGAAGAAATTCAAATGCTAAAAGAAGAAGACAGATATCGATATAAATCATCGATAGAAGAACCTCCAACATTAGAGTTAAAGCCACTTCCAAACCATTTGGAATACGCTTATTTACATGGTGAATCTGAATTACCTGTAATAATATCGTCTTCTCTTACTGAAAATGAGAAATCACAACTCATTTCTGTGTTGAAAGCTCATAAACCAGCCATTGCATGGAAGATTCATGATATTAAAGGAATAAGTCCTTCGTATTGCACACATAAAATCCTTATGGAAGAAGGTCATAAAACATATGTGCAACGCCAATGAAGACTAAATCCTAATATGCAAGATGTTGTTAAAAAAGAAATTATTAAACTGCTAGATGCAGGTCTAATTTATCCAATTTCTGATAGTCCATGGGTAAGCCCAGTTCAATGCGTGCCTAAGAAGGGTGGCATGACTGTTATCACAAATGAGAAAAATGAGCTTATTCCTACTAGGACTGTAACATGATGGCGTGTATGTATTGATTATAGAAAATTAAATGACGCCACCAGAAAAGATCACTTTCCCTTACCTTTCATTGATCAAATGTTGGAAAGGCTAGCCAGAAATAGTTACTATTGTTTTCTAGATGGTTTTTTCGGATATTTTCAAATTCCAATAGCACCCGAAGATCAAGAGAAAACCACATTCACGTGCCCTTATGGTACTTCTGCTTACAAACGCATGCCATTTGGACTTTGTAACGCCCCTGCAACCTTTCAAAGGTGTATGATGGCGATTTTTCACGACATGATAGAAGAATGCATGGAAGTTTTCATGGATGACTTTTCAGTCTTCGGTGATACATTTGAATCATGTCTAGTTAATCTGGAACGAATGCTTATTAGATGCGAACAATCAAATCTAGTACTTAATTGGGAGAAATGCCATTTCATGGTTAATGTAACACCCAGCTTAACATGACCACAATATTGTCCGCTTTGCCCGCAGGCGCACGGCTTTTTCTTGGCGACCACACACGAGAAGCATTTTCCCAGGAGGTAACCCATCCTGGTAGTGCTCTCGCCCGAGCACGCTTAACCACAACGTACTCACACTTCTACTCAGCCTGTGATCCCAAAATGCGTTGTGTCATTTAAGCGTGAGTATTACCTTATAATCCCATGATCACTCATGTTCGTGGGCGATGTGGGATTTGCCTAGGGTGTTACATTCACCCCCCCTTAGGGACTCATCTGTAGTGACCCGAACTTTTCCATGTTTATATATATTAATTGAGATTGATATTTACATGATTAAATGTTTCCAACATGTTAAGCAATCAAACTTGTTAAGACTTGATTAATTGAAATATGTTTCATATAGACAATTGACCACCCAAGTTGACCGGTGATTCACGAACGTTAAAACTTGTAAAAACTATATGATGACATATATATGGATATATATTTAGTTAACATGATACTATGATAAGTAAACATATCATTAAGTATATTAACAATGAACTACATATGAAAAACAAGACTACTAACTTAATGATTTTTAAACGAGACATATATGTAACGATTATCGTTGTAAAGACATTTAATGTATATATATCATATTAAGAGATATTTATACATGATAATATCATGATAATATAATAATTTAAAATCTCATTTGATATTATAAACATTGGGTTAACAACATTTAACAAGATCGTTAACCTAAAGGTTTCAAAACAACACTTACATGTAACGACTAACGATGACTTAACGACTCAGTTAAAATGTATATACATGTAGTGTTTTAATATGTATTTATACACTTTTGAAAGACTTCAATACACTTATCAAAATACTTCTACTTAACAAAAATGCTTACAATTACATCCTCGTTCAGTTTCATCAACAATTCTACTCGTATGCACCCGTATTCGTACTCGTACAATACACAGCTTTTAGATGTATGTACTATTGGTATATACACTCCAATGATCAGCTCTTAGCAGCCCATGTGAGTCACCTAACACATGTGGGAACCATCATTTGGCAACTAGCATGAAATATCTCATAAAATTACAAAAATATGAGTAATCATTCATGACTTATTTACATGAAAACAAAATAACATATCCTTTATATCTAATCCATACACCAACGACCAAAAACACCTACAAACACTTTCATTCTTCAATTTTCTTCATCTAATTGATCTCTCTCAAGTTCTATCTTCAAGTTCTAAGTGTTCTTCATAAATTCTAAAAGTTCTAGTTTCATAAAATCAAGAATACTTTCAAGTTTGCTAGCTCACTTCCAATCTTGTAAGGTGATCATCCAACCTCAAGAAATCTTTGTTTCTTACAGTAGTTTATCATTCTAATACAAGGTAATAATCATATTCAAACTTTGGTTCAATTTCTATAACTATAACAATCTTATTTCAAGTGATGATCTTACTTGAACTTGTTTTCGTGTCATGATTCTGCTTCAAGAACTTCGAGCCATCCAAGGATCCATTGAAGCTAGATCCATTTTTATCTTTTCCAGTAGGTTTATCCAAGGAACTTAAGGTAGTAATGATGTTCATAACATCATTCGATTCATACATATAAAGCTATCTTATTCGAAGGTTTAAACTTGTAATCACTAGAACATAGTTTAGTTAATTCTAAACTTGTTCGCAAACAAAAGTTAATCCTTCTAACTTGACTTTTAAAATCAACTAAACACATGTTCTATATCTATATGATATGCTAACTTAATGATTTAAAACTTGGAAACACGAAAAACACCGTAAAACCGGATTTACGCCGTCGTAGTAACACCGCGGGCTGTTTTGGGTTAGTTAATTAAAAACTATGATAAACTTTGATTTAAAAGTTGTTATTCTGAGAAAATGATTTTTATTATGAATATGAAACTATATCCAAAAGTTATGGTTAAACTCAACGTGGAAGTATGTTTTCTAAAATGGTCATCTAGACGTCGTTCTTTCGACTGAAATGACTACCTTTACAAAAACAACTTGTAACTTATTTTTCTGACTAGAGACCTATACTTTTTTTGTTTAGATTCATAAAATAGAGTTCAATATGAAACCATAGCAATTTGATTCACTCAAAACGGATTTAAAATGAAGAAGTTATGGGTAAAACAAGATTGGATAATTTTTCTCATTTTAGTTACGTGAAAATTGGTAACAAATCTATTCCAACCATAACTTAATCAACTTGTATTATATATTATGTAATCTTGAGATACCATAGACACGTATACAATGTTTCGACCTATCATGTCGACACATCTATATATATTTCGGAACAACCATAGACACTCTATATGTGAATGTTGGAGTTAGCTATACAGGGTTGAGGTTGATTCCAAAATATATATAGTTTGAGTTGTGATCAATACTGAGATACGTATACACTGGGTCGTGGATTGATTCAAGATAATATTTATCTATTTATTTCTGTACATCTAACTGTGGACAACTAGTTGTAGGTTACTAACGAGGACAGCTGACTTAATAAACTTAAAACATCAAAATATATTAAAAGTGTTGTAAATATATTTTGAACATACTTTAATATATATGTATATATTGTTATAGGTTCGTGAATCAACAGTGGCCAAGTCTTACTTCCCGACGAAGTAAAAATCTGTGAAAGTGAGTTATAGTCCCACTTTTAAAATCTAATATTTTTGGGATGAGAATACATGCAGGTTTTATAAATGATTTACAAAATAGACACAAGTACGTGAAACTACATTCTATGGTTGAATTATCGAAATCGAATATGCCCCTTTTTATTAAGTCTGGTAATCTAAGAATTAGGGAACAGACACCCTAATTGACGCGAATCCTAAAGATAGATCTATTGGGCCTAACAAACCCCATCCAAAGTACCGGATGCTTTAGTACTTCGAAATTTATATCATATCCGAAGGGTGTCCCGGAATGATGGGGATATTCTTATATATGCATCTTGTTATTGTCGGTTACCAGGTGTTCACCATATGAATGATTTTTATCTCTATGTATGGGATGTGTATTGAAATATGAAATCTTGTGGTCTATTGTTACGATTTGATATATATAGGTTAAACCTATAACTCACCAACATTTTTGTTGACGTTTAAAGCATGTTTATTCTCAGGTGAATATTAAGAGCTTCCGCTGTTGCATACTAAAATAAGGACAAGATTTGGAGTCCATGTTTGTATGATATTGTGTAAAAACTGCATTCAAGAAACTGAATTCGATGTAACATATTTGTATTGTAAACCATTATGTAATGGTCGTGTGTAAACAGGATATTTTAGATTATCATTATTTGATAATCTACGTAAAGCTTTTTAAACCTTTATTTATGAAATAAAGGTTATGGTTTGTTTTAAAAATGAATGCAGTCTTTGAAAAACGTCTCATATAGAGGTCAAAACCTCGCAACGAAATCAATTAATATGGAACGTTTTTAATCAATAAGAACGGGACATTTCAGTTGGTCTTAGAGAACCAGAAAATTTGCATTAGTGTGTCTTATCGAGTTTGTTAGGATGCATTAGTGAGTCTGGACTTCGACCGTGTTTTCTTTAAAAATGATTGCTTAACATTTTTGTTGGAAACTATATATTTTTAACATATGAATATTATGTGATATATTAATCTCTTAACGTGTTTGATATTATGTGATAGATGTCTACCTCTAGAACAAGTCCCATTGACTCACCTAATAATAATGAAGAGTCAAATGTAAATTGGAATGATTTGTGGACTGATTCACAAGTTCCCGAAGAGGAACCGGAAGAAGAGTCGGAACCGGAAGAAGAATCGGAACCGGAAGAAGAATCGGAACCGGATGAAGAAATAGAACCGGTGGGGGAAATAATAAAACGGTTAAGTAAAAGAAAATCCTCAACCAACCGACCAAAGTTAATTATGGTCAATGGTGTTTCCGCCAAGGAAGCAAAATATTGGGAGGATTACCAATTCTCCGATGAATCGGATTCCGACGAGAATTCCGATGATGTTATAGAAATTACCCCAACTGAATTTAAAAAGGCAAAAGAAAATAATAAGGGAAAGGGCATAAAAATTGAGAAATCTAATTCCAACCCCGATGAACTTTATATGTATCGTCAACCCCCGAAGTCCTTAAGTTGTAACAATGACCCGGGAACCTCTAAACCACCAGGTTTTTCTAAACCAATGTGGACAACGACGGCTCGTATTAGGGGAACATCATATATCCCTAGAAACTTGGCAAAACGAACCAAAACCGAAGAAGAAGAAACGAGCGAGTCGGAATAAGATAGTTGTATTCGTGTGGTGTAATATATGTAATATAGTGTTCTTATGCTTTATGATATATGTAAAAATTGCTTGTATTAATAAGTATTTTTTTATGAATCTAACTCTTGTCTATTTTACAGTTTAAAAACATAAAATGGATAGGCAACCCAATATTTTAAGAGACCTACCCGGAGACATGATTGATGAAATCTTGTCTAGAGTCGGCCAGAATTCTTCAGCACAACTATTTAAGGCGAGATCAGTTTGTAAGACATTCGAAGAACGTTCCAAGAATGTCTTGGTTTATAAGAGACTTTCGTTTGAAAGATGGGGGATATCACATTGGGAAACCCATAAGTTACGATGTGTTTACTTTGACGCATATATTACGGGGAACCCAAATGCTATTTTACGCAACGGGTTAAGAAATTATTTTGACTCAATATATCCGAATATTGGACTTCGTGATTTAGAAAAAGCGGCTAACATGCAACATAAAGAAGCATGTTATGCTTACGGATTAGTAATGTTCGCTTCTCACCAAAGTGAGAACAAGAACATCGGGCTACAACTATTAAACAAAACATTTCCACAAGTGACGGAGTCGGTAATTGGGGTAAGAAATGAGGTTTTTAGATTATTACGGGACTGTTGGACATTACGTAACCCTCGTCCCTTTGATGACGTTACAACACGCTGTCTTATCAACGGCCATAACGGTTATGTTGCACAAGACCAAGGATGGGAAGTAGTCCTAGTAAAACCAGAATGCATGACTTGTTTCTGGACGTATGAATTACGTGTCTTTATTGCCTTTGCTGAACGACTTGTGTACTAGCTAGAATTGTCTTCACAACTATCTTGTATCAAAGTTATTGTGTGCTATATTTCATGCTTTATGTAAAATAAGCGGTATTGTAAGTTTGTAAAATATTGTATAAAAGTTTGAACGCAAAATATTATTATAATCAGTTTTTCATATAGAATTGTAGTAGTTGAATTGTATATTAGCTACTAAGTATGAACTTAACGGGTAGGTACTACCCGAATTTAAACTTATAAAACGCTAATATGAAGAAAAAGCTTTTATAAATGAGTTCATATTATGCTACAAAATACTATTAACTACTCTTAATATTCTGTATGATTAACTTGTTCCATTTAACTATTTTGAAGGAAATGGCACCGACTACTCGACACACCGTGAATATGAATGAAGAGGAATTCCGTACTTTTCTAGCTTCAAACATAGCCGCAGTACAGGCTGCGCTACATACCAACAATAACCTTGGATCTAGCAGTACAGGAAATCGTGTAGGATGCACCTACAAAGAATTCACTGCCTGCAAACCTTTGGAATTTGATGAAACCGAAGGACCGATCGGATTGAAACGGTGGACCGAGAAGGTTGAATCGGTGTTTGCCATAAGTAAGTGTACTGAAGAGGACAAAGTGAAGTACGCTACGCATACCTTCACAGGTTCTGCGTTAACATGGTGGAATACCTATCTAGAGCAAGTGGGACAAGATGATGCGTACGCACTACCGTGGTCAGCATTCAAGCACTTGATGAACGAGAAGTACCGTCCCAGAACTGAGGTCAATAAGCTCAAGACAGAACTTAGAGGGTTACGAACCCAAGGATTTGATATTACCACGTACGAAAGACGATTCACAGAATTGTGCCTATTGTGTCCGGGAGCATTCGAAGATGAGGAAGAGAAGATCGACGCGTTTGTGAAAGGATTACCGGAAAGAATCCAAGAAGATATAAGTTCACACGAGCCCGCCTCCATACAACAGGCATGTAGAATGGCTCACAAACTAGTGAACCAGATTGAAGAAAGAATTAAAGAACAGACTGCTGAAGAGGCCAATGTGAAGCAAGTCAAAAGAAAGTGGGAGGAAAACGGTGATAAGAATCACCAATACAACAACAACAGCAATTACAACAATAATTGCAACAATTATCCCAACAATCGCAACATCAATCGCAACTACAACAAACGGCCCAACAACAACAACAACAACAACAACAGCAACTACAAAAATCATCCCAACAACAATAATAACCGCAACAACAACAACAATCAGAAGCAGCTATGCCAAAGGTGTGAAAAGAATCACTCGGGGTTCTGCACCAAATTTTGCAACAAGTGTAAAAGAAATGGTCATAGCGCGGCGAAGTGTGAGGTCTACGGACCAGGGGTTAATAGAACGAAAGGAACAAATGGTGTCGGAACGAGTAATGGCGGAGCAAGTAGTGTCGGAGCAAGTTATGCCAATGTAGTTTGTTATAAATGTGGAAAACCAGGCCACATTATTAGAAATTGCCCGAACCAGGAGAACACGAATGGACAAGGCCGTGGAAGAGTTTTCAATATTAATGCGGTAGAGGCACAGGAAGACCCGGAGCTTGTTACGGGTACGTTTCTTATTGACAATAAATCTGCTTACGTTTTATTTGATTCGGGTGCGGATAGAAGCTATATGAGTAGAGATTTTTGTGCTAAATTAAGTTGTCCATTGACGCCTTTGGATAGTAAATTTTTACTCGAATTAGCAAATGGTAAATTAATTTCAGCAGATAATATATGTCGGAATCGAGAAATTAAACTGGTTAGCGAAACATTTAAGATTGATTTGATACCAGTAGAGTTAGGGAGTTTTGATGTGATAATCGGTATGGACTGGTTGAAAGAAGTGAAAGCGGAGATCGTTTGTTACAAAAATGCAATTCGCATTATACGAGAAAAAGGAAAACCCTTAATGGTGTACGGAGAAAAGGGCAACACGAAGCTACATCTTATTAGTAATTTGAAGGCACAAAAACTAATAAGAAAAGGTTGCTATGCTGTTCTAGCACACGTCGAGAAAGTACAAACTGAAGAAAAGAGCATCAATGATGTTCCCATTGCAAAAGAATTTCCCGATGTATTTCCGAAAGAATTACCGGGATTACCCCCACATCGATCAGTTGAATTTCAAATAGATCTTGTACCAGGAGCTGCACCAATAGCTCGTGCTCCTTACAGACTCGCACCCAGCGAGATGAAAGAACTGCAAAGCCAATTACAAGAACTTTTAGAGCGTGGTTTCATTCGACCAAGCACATCACCGTGGGGAGCTCCTGTTTTGTTTGTCAAGAAGAAAGATGGTACATTCAGGTTGTGTATCAACTACCGAGAGTTGAACAAACTTACCATCAAGAACCGCTACCCACTACCGAGAATCGACGACTTATTTGATCAACTACAAGGCTCGTCTGTTTATTCAAAGATTGACTTACGTTCCGGGTATCATCAAATGCGGGTGAAAGAAGATGATATTCCAAAGACTGCTTTCAGAACACGTTACGGTCATTACGAGTTTATGGTCATGCCGTTTGGTTTAACTAATGCACCAGCTGTGTTCATGGACCTTATGAACCGAGTGTGTGGACCATACCTTGACAAGTTTGTCATTGTTTTCATTGATGACAAACTTATTTACTCAAAGAATGACCAAGAACACGGTGAACATTTGAGAAAGGTGTTAGAAGTATTGAGGAAGGAAGAATTGTACGCTAAGTTTTCAAAGTGTGCATTTTGGTTGGAAGAAGTTCAATTCCTCGGTCACATAGTGAACAAAGAAGGTATTAAGGTGGATCCGGCAAAGATAGAAACTGTTGAAAAGTGGGAAACCCCGAAAACTCCGAAACACATACGCCAGTTTTTAGGACTAGCTGGTTACTACAGAAGGTTCATCCAAGACTTTTCCAGAATAGCAAAACCCTTGACTGCATTAACGCATAAAGGGAAGAAATTTGAATGGAATGATGAACAAGAGAAAGCGTTTCAGTTATTGAAGAAAAAGCTAACTACGGCACCTATATTGTCATTGCCTGAAGGGAATGATGATTTTGTGATTTATTGTGATGCATCAAAGCAAGGTCTCGGTTGTGTATTAATGCAACGAATGAAGGTGATTGCTTATGCGTCTAGACAATTGAAGATTCACGAACAAAATTATACGACGCATGATTTGGAATTAGGCGCGGTTGTTTTTGCATTAAAGACTTGGAGGCACTACTTATATGGGGTCAAAAGTATTATATATACCGACCACAAAAGTCTTCAACACATATTTAATCAGAAACAACTGAATATGAGGCAGCGTAGGTGGATTGAATTATTGAATGATTACGACTTTGAGATTCGTTACCACCCGGGGAAGGCAAATGTGGTAGCCGATGCCTTGAGCAGGAAGGACAGAGAACCCATTCGAGTAAAATCTATGAATATAATGATTCATAATAACATTACTACTCAAATAAAGGAGGCGCAACAAGGAGTTTTAAAAGAGGGAAATTTAAAGGATGAAATACCCAAAGGATCGGAGAAGCATCTTAATATTCGGGAAGACGGAACCCGGTATAGGGCTGAAAGGATTTGGGTACCAAAATTTGGAGATATGAGAGAAATGGTACTTAGAGAAGCTCATAAAACCAGATACTCAATACATCCTGGAACGGGGAAGATGTACAAGGATCTCAAGAAACATTTTTGGTGGCCGGGTATGAAAGCCGATGTTGCTAAATACGTAGGAGAATGTTTGACGTGTTCTAAGGTCAAAGCTGAGCATCAGAAACCATCAGGTCTACTTCAACAACCCGAAATCCCGGAATGGAAATGGGAAAACATTACCATGGATTTCATCACTAAATTGCCAAGGACTGCAAGTGGTTTTGATACTATTTGGGTAATAGTTGATCGTCTCACCAAATCAGCACACTTCCTACCAATAAGAGAAGATGACAAGATGGAGAAGTTAGCACGACTGTATTTGAAGGAAGTCGTCTCCAGACATGGAATACCAATCTCTATTATCTTTGATAGGGATGGCAGATTTATTTCAAGATTCTGGCAGATATTACAGCAAGCATTAGGAACTCGTCTAGACATGAGTACTGCCTATCATCCACAAACTGATGGGCAGAACGAAAGGACGATACAAACGCTTGAAGACATGCTACGAGCATGTGTTATTGATTTCGGAAACAGTTGGGATCGACATTTACCGTTAGCAGAATTTTCCTACAACAACAGCTACCATTCAAGCATTGAGATGGCGCCGTTTGAAGCACTTTATGGTAGAAAGTGCAGGTCTCCGATTTGTTGGAGTGAAGTGGGGGATAGACAGATTACGGGTCCGGAGATTATACAAGAAACTACTGAGAAGATCATCCAAATTCAACAACGGTTGAAAACCGCCCAAAGTCGACAAAAGAGCTACGCTGACATTAAAAGAAAAGATATAGAATTTGAAATTGGAGAGATGGTCATGCTTAAAGTTGCACCTTGGAAAGGCGTTGTTCGATTTGGTAAACGAGGGAAATTAAATCCAAGGTATATTGGACCATTCAAGATTATTGATCGTGTCGGACCAGTAGCTTACCGACTAGAGTTACCTCAACAACTCGCGGCTGTACATAACACTTTCCACGTCTCGAATTTAAAGAAATGTTTTGCTAAAGAAGATCTCACTATTCCGTTAGATGAAATCCAAATCAACGAAAAACTTCAATTCATCGAAGAACCCGTCGAAATAATGGATCGTGAGGTTAAAAGACTTAAGAAAAACAAGATACCAATTGTGAAGGTTTGATGGAATGCTCGTAGAGGACCCGAGTTCACCTGGGAGCGTGAAGATCAGATGAAGAAGAAATACCCGCATCTATTTCCAGAAGATTCGTCAACACCTTCAACAGCTTAAAATTTCGGGACGAAATTTATTTAACGGGTAGGTACTGTAGTGACCCGAACTTTTCCATGTTTATATATATTAATTGAGATTGATATTTACATGATTAAATGTTTCCAACATGTTAAGCAATCAAACTTGTTAAGACTTGATTAATTGAAATATGTTTCATATAGACAATTGACCACCCAAGTTGACCGGTGATTCACGAACGTTAAAACTTGTAAAAACTATATGATGACATATATATGGATATATATTTAGTTAACATGATACTATGATAAGTAAACATATCATTAAGTATATTAACAATGAACTACATATGAAAAACAAGACTACTAACTTAATGATTTTTAAACGAGACATATATGTAACGATTATCGTTGTAAAGACATTTAATGTATATATATCATATTAAGAGATATTTATACATGATAATATCATGATAATATAATAATTTAAAATCTCATTTGATATTATAAACATTGGGTTAACAACATTTAACAAGATCGTTAACCTAAAGGTTTCAAAACAACACTTACATGTAACGACTAACGATGACTTAACGACTCAGTTAAAATGTATATACATGTAGTGTTTTAATATGTATTTATACACTTTTGAAAGACTTCAATACACTTATCAAAATACTTCTACTTAACAAAAATGCTTACAATTACATCCTCGTTCAGTTTCATCAACAATTCTACTCGTATGCACCCGTATTCGTACTCGTACAATACACAGCTTTTAGATGTATGTACTATTGGTATATACACTCCAATGATCAACTCTTAGCAGCCCATGTGAGTCACCTAACACATGTGGGAACCATCATTTGGCAACTAGCATGAAATATCTCATAAAATTACAAAAATATGAGTAATCATTCATGACTTATTTACATGAAAACAAAATAACATATCCTTTATATCTAATCCATACACCAACGACCAAAAACACCTACAAACACTTTCATTCTTCAATTTTCTTCATCTAATTGATCTCTCTCAAGTTCTATCTTCAAGTTCTAAGTGTTCTTCATAAATTCTAAAAGTTCTAGTTTCATAAAATCAAGAATACTTTCAAGTTTGCTAGCTCACTTCCAATCTTGTAAGGTGATCATCCAACCTCAAGAAATCTTTGTTTCTTACAGTAGTTTATCATTCTAATACAAGGTAATAATCATATTCAAACTTTGGTTCAATTTCTATAACTATAACAATCTTATTTCAAGTGATGATCTTACTTGAACTTGTTTTCGTGTCATGATTCTGCTTCAAGAACTTCGAGCCATCCAAGGATCCATTGAAGCTAGATCCATTTTTATCTTTTCCAGTAGGTTTATCCAAGGAACTTAAGGTAGTAATGATGTTCATAACATCATTCGATTCATACATATAAAGCTATCTTATTCGAAGGTTTAAACTTGTAATCACTAGAACATAGTTTAGTTAATTCTAAACTTGTTCGCAAACAAAAGTTAATCCTTCTAACTTGACTTTTAAAATCAACTAAACACATGTTATATATCTATATGATATGCTAACTTAATGATTTAAAACTTGGAAACACGAAAAACACCGTAAAATCGGATTTACGCCGTCGTAGTAACACCGCGGGCTGTTTTGGGTTAGTTAATTAAAAACTATGATAAACTTTGATTTAAAAGTTGTTATTCTGAGAAAATGATTTTTATTATGAATATGAAACTATATCCAAAAGTTATGGTTAAACTCAACGTGGAAGTATGTTTTCTAAAATGGTCATCTAGACGTCGTTCTTTCGACTGAAATGACTACCTTTACAAAAACAACTTGTAACTTATTTTTCTGACTAGAAACCTATACTTTTTTTGTTTAGATTCATAAAATAGAGTTCAATATGAAACCATAGCAATTTGATTCACTCAAAACGGATTTAAAATGAAGAAGTTATGGGTAAAACAAGATTGGATAATTTTTCTCATTTTAGCTACGTGAAAATTGGTAACAAATCTATTCCAACCATAACTTAATCAACTTGTATTATATATTATGTAATCTTGAGATACCATAGACACGTATACAATGTTTCGACCTATCATGTCGACACATCTATATATATTTCGGAACAACCATAGACACTCTATATGTGAATGTTGGAGTTAGCTATACAGGGTTGAGGTTGATTCCAAAATATATATAGTTTGAGTTGTGATCAATACTGAGATACGTATACACTGGGTCGTGGATTGATTCAAGATAATATTTATCTATTTATTTCTGTACATCTAACTGTGGACAACTAGTTGTAGGTTACTAACGAGGACAGCTGACTTAATAAACTTAAAACATCAAAATATATTAAAAGTGTTGTAAATATATTTTGAACATACTTTAATATATATGTATATATTGTTATAGGTTCGTGAATCAACAGTGGCCAAGTCTTACTTCCCGACGAAGTAAAAATCTGTGAAAGTGAGTTATAGTCCCACTTTTAAAATCTAATATTTTTGGGATGAGAATACATGCAGGTTTTATAAATGATTTACAAAATAGACACAAGTACGTGAAACTACATTCTATGGTTGAATTATCGAAATCGAATATGCCCCTTTTTATTAAGTCTGGTAATCTAAGAATTAGGGAACAGACACCCTAATTGACGCGAATCCTAAAGATAGATCTATTGGGCCTAACAAACCCCATCCAAAGTACCGGATGCTTTAGTACTTCGAAATTTATATCATATCCGAAGGGTGTCCCGGAATGATGGGGATATTCTTATATATGCATCTTGTTATTGTCGGTTACCAGGTGTTCACCATATGAATGATTTTTATCTCTATGTATGGGATGTGTATTGAAATATGAAATCTTGTGGTCTATTGTTACGATTTGATATATATAGGTTAAACCTATAACTCACCAACATTTTTGTTGACGTTTAAAGCATGTTTATTCTCAGGTGAATATTAAGAGCTTCCGCTGTTGCATACTAAAATAAGGACAAGATTTGGAGTCCATGTTTGTATGATATTGTGTAAAAACTGCATTCAAGAAACTGAATTCGATGTAACATATTTGTATTGTAAACCATTATGTAATGGTCGTGTGTAAACAGGATATTTTAGATTATCATTATTTGATAATCTACGTAAAGCTTTTTAAACCTTTATTTATGAAATAAAGGTTATGGTTTGTTTTAAAAATGAATGCAGTCTTTGAAAAACGTCTCATATAGAGGTCAAAACCTCGCAACGAAATCAATTAATATGGAACGTTTTTAATCAATAAGAACGGGACATTTCATCATCGTCCTCAATGAGGTTTGCCCCACCACCCCCAACGGCACATGAGTGGCTCTGATACCATTCTGTAACACCCAGCTTAACATGACCACAATATTGTCCGCTTTGCCCGTAGGCGCACGACTTTTTCTTGGCGACCACACACGAGAAGCACTTTCCCAGGAGGTCACCCATCCTGGTAGTGCTCTCGCCCGAGCACGCTTAACCACAACGTACTCGCACTTCTACTCAGCCTGTGATCCCAAAACGCGTTGTGTCATTTAAGCGTGAGTATTACCTTATAATCCCATGATCACTCATGTTCGTGGGCGATGTGGGATTTGCCTAGGGTGTTACAGTTAAAGAAGGCATCGTTCTTGGACATAAAATTTCAAAAGAAGGAATTGAAGTGGATAGAGCTAAAGTAGATGTAATTGCTAAACTTCCACATCCCACCAATGTTAGAGGTGTTAGGAGTTTTCTAGGGCATGCCGGTTTTTACCGACGTTTCATAAAAGATTTTTCTAAAATTGCCACTCCTATGAATAAACTCCTAGAAAAGGATGCTCCATTCATCTTTTCAGATGAATGTATCAAATCTTTTAATATTCTTAAAGAGAAACTTACTAATGCGCCGATCATGATAACACCAAATTGGAATCTACCGTTTGAACTAATGTGCGATGCAAGTGATTTTGCAATGGGAGCCGTTTTAGGACAAAGGATTGAAAAATGATTTCAACCTATATATTATGCTAGTAAGACGTTACAAGGAGCACAAACGAACTATACAACTACTGAAAAAGAACTCCTTGCTATTGTCTTTGCTTTTGATAAATTTCGTTCATATCTCGTTCTAGCAAAAACGGTGGTCTATACCGACCATTCTGCTCTTAGATACCTATTTTCGAAACAAGATGCCAAACCAAGATTAATCCGTTGGATCTTACTCTTACAAGAGTTCGATATTAAAATCCGAGATAAAAGAGGAGCAGAAAATCTCGCCGCTGATCATCTTTCTCGTCTTGAAAATCCCGAATTAGAAGTTCTAAATGAATCGGCCATACAAGACAACTTTCCTGATGAATATCTATTGAAGATAGATTATAATGAAATTCCATGGTTTGCAGACTATGCAAACTATTTAGTATGTGGATTCCTTGAAAAAGGATTATCGTACCAAAAACGAAAGAAATTCTTCAGTGATATAAAACACTATTTTTGGGAAGATCCACATCTGTTTAAAAGTTGTCCCGATGGAATAATACGCCGATGTGTATTTGGAGATGAAGCTAGTAAAATTTTAAACCATTGTCACACAGGACCAACAGGAGGGCACTATGGGCCTCAACTAACAGCAAGAAAAGTTTATGATGCTGGATTCTATTGGCCTACAATTTACAAAGACGCACACCTTCTTTGCAAATCCTGTGATGCTTGTCAAAGGGCCGGAAAAATAAGTCAACGTGATGAAATGCCACAAAATGTCATCCAAGTATGTGAAGTATTTGACATTTGGGGTATTGACTTTATGGGTCCATTTCCAAAATCTCATAATAATCTATATATACTCGTAGCCATTGATTATGTATCTAAATGGGCGGAAGCACAAGCTCTCCCAACTAACGATGCACGAGTTGTAGTCAACTTTTTAAAACGTCTTTTTGCAAGGTTTGGAACACCGAAAGCTTTAATAAGTGATCGGGGTACTCATTTCTGTAATAATCAACTTGAGAAAGTTCTTAAAAGATATGGAGTAACTCATAAAATCTCCACCGCATATCATCCACAAACAAGTGGACAAGTTGAAAATACCAACCGAGCTTTAAAACGTATTCTAGAGAAAACCATAGGATCAAATCCGAAGGAATGGTCCATTAAATTGGAGGATGCACTCTGGGCTTTTAGAACAGCCTACAAAACTCCAATTGAAACCACACCTTTTAGACTTGTTTATGGAAAAGCATGTCATCTTCCAGTAGAAATTGAACACAAAGCATTTTGGGCTTTGAAGACATGTAATCTTGATTTACATGAAGCTGGACGTCTATGATTAAGTCAACTAAACGAATTAGAAGAATTAAGACATGAAGCATACGAAAATTCGTTAATCTATAAAGAAAGAACGAAGAAATGGCATGATAAAAGAATCAGAAGTTCAAAAGAATTTAAAGAAGGAGACAGAGTTCTTCTTTTCAATTCACGATTCAAGCTATTTCCTGGAAAATTGAAATCAAGATGGTCTGGACCATTCATAGTCAAAAGAGTTTTCCCATACGGAATGATAGAATTGATAAATTCAAATGGGATTGAATTTAAGGTTAATGGTCACAGAGTTAAACACTACATAGATAGTCCGATGGAAGTCGACAACGAAGTTAATCACAATTTCGATACCACAGCTAACTAAGTATGGGGAGAATCAAGTCTTTTAAAGGATAATATGTATTTCTGTTAGAGTTAGATTTTCTGTTTTCGTGTAGTTCTCAAAAATGGAACCCGAATGGTCTTTCCCTAGCAAACTTTAAAGAACTAGTCTTCTCCCCCCATTCTGAATTTTTATTTTCTTAGGTTTTTACGAAATGAAGACTTCCTGTGAACTAAACCATGGTCTAATGCTACACGCTTTGATCACTAAATGTAATAATGACACACTTCCGAGTGAAATAGTATCAGTAATCAGAGAAAGATTGGACGGAGTAAGAAAAGAATCCAGATGCGAAGATAATAAGTTACAATTTGGTAAAGGAAAATCAAAATCCGCAGCGAAAAGAAGAGCACGACACCTAGAAAGATGTCACAAATGCGGAAAATGGTCACATGGAGGTAAATGTTCAAATAATCAAACATATTCAAACACCGAATTTGTTACTTTATGCAGAGACGGACCGTTCATATGTTTAGAAGAAAAAACACTGAATGCTCGAGGTTATGCCTTTGTAGCTATGAAAAACCAATTAAACCGACTATCTTATGAGTGGGATAGATCATATCACTAAGAATACTATCTCACAGGTAAGTCTGTACAGTATTTATTATTTTTTATTTTTATTTTTAACCTTTTGATAATAAACGCTAATTTGTTCGCTATAAAGTATTAAATTGGTATTGAATAAAATTAGGTTTGGCGACCGAAATTATTGATATCATACAAAAATTTATTACATCACTGCGAAATTTAACGTTTATTCTTAAGGTATAAATATCTTTAATCAATCAACCCAAAATATTTCAAAAATTCATCATGAGTTAAATTAGGTCATGGAACCGAAATTACTTTACCTAAAAGAGGGGCGCATATTTTTGATAATATTTGATTGATTAAAGTGGGATAAAAGCCAAAAAGATTTTTAATTTTATTTTTACTTTGTTTTTAAAATTAATATTAAAATAATATTGAAAACTTTGTAAGATCAATATATTTAAGTTTGTCAATATTTGAAAAATTTTAATATTTTTAATATAAGTTTGTATGTATAACAACAAAATTAAATATAAGTTTGGTGTGAATTTATAATATGAATTTTTAATTAAGTTTGGTGTGAATTTTTAATTTTATGCATTTTAAATTTAAGTTTGGTGTGAATTTAAAAACAAAAATTTACTTTATTTCGCTAAGTTAAAAATATTATTTTTAAAATTCGTCGTAAGTTGAAGGCTAGGTCTTTGAACCGAAATTGCTTTACCCGAGGGAGGGACGAGAACTTTTACTATCATTATTTTTAAACTTATTGAATTAAAGTATGCCAAAAATATTAAAAAAACCCAAAAATCTTAGCTTTTAAAATAATCTCTACAAAAAGACAAATTTTAAAATTTTGTCGGAGGACGGACTAGGACATCGATCCGAAATGACCTCGACCTAAAACAAAGGAAAACAAAATTTTAAATTTATTTTATATTTGTTTTATAAGTTAAGGCTTATATAAAAAAAAAACAAAAAACAAAAAAAAAACCAAACACCGCGACTCGCGGTATTTGAAACTGCCAAACACCGCGACTCGCGGAGAGACCAAAATACAGAAAAAATAAAATCGCTGGAACTGATCAGTCCACACACCACACACAAAAACTGCGAACAAAACACCCGAAAAACACACACTAAAACCTCCAAAAATCGAAATTTTTCACCGTTTTTCATCAAATTTTTTTACTAAAATCATGTTGAGAAGGATGCTATCAAGGAATTACTCAAGGAAAACGGTAAATTTCTACACCTAAACACCATTTAATCCGAAAATTAGTGTTCTTGAGCAATTGTTTACCCAATTCGATTTTGATGCTTTTTAGTGTAATTATGCTTAAATTGCTTGTGTATTATGCTTGTATAACCTAGATTGATGCTATTTAACATGATTAGAAGCCTTAAACTTCAAATTTTGAGTAATCTAGGGTTTGTGTTCTTTAGCAAATTTGGGGCTTTTTGACATAAACAGGTTATGGCCGATTTTTTTTATGAATTGTTGCTAAATTAAGTAGTGTAACATGTTTAGGTAGTTAAATGATCCAAACTTTGAGCCTAAGCATGATTTTGAGAATTAAAGTGGACTTTTTCAAGTCTAAAATTCATGAACTTGATTTTTGAGAGATAATGCCATTTGAAACTTGTTTAATTACTAGTAATGATTATTTTGACATGTTATTTGAGTTGAATGCTTATGAACTTGGTGAACATTTTCGTATATGCTTATTTGAAAAAGTGTAGATTTGATAAAAATATGAAAATGAGCATAAGTTTGATATAAATTGGACATGTAATTGTAATTATTTTGATTGATGATTTTGCTGACACTAATGCATATTTGGATGCACAAAAATTGTATTTGATGTGTTTTGCAGACTGAAAGGGGTGAATCTTCATCCCAAGCTCGCAATGCTCCTGCTGAGAATGCGGAACAACAGGAGGTTGATAACTACTACAAACAAGATATACCTCATCCGGTTATGACATTTTCTGATATGCACTTGGAAGATTTGCACCCGAACTTGAGATTTGACAGACTTTGGATAGATTATCCAAAATACCAAAGGGGCTTGCATACTCTTCATTCTAAAGCTGTTGAAGTACCTAGGGTAATAGAATGGGAACAGTTAGAAGCGGTAGAATTAGTCGGGCCAATTAGGGAATTACTTACACAGAGGTATGGTAATTCTACTTTTAACGATTGGGTACATTTATTCAACATGAGTAGACCTGTATATAAAGTATGGTGTGAAGAATTATTGTGTAGTATAGAAATAAATGATCGGGTAGCTAGTTTAACCGATCGATCTATTATTAGATTTTTGTTAGGAGGTTTGATGCGCCACATGTTTTTACTAGACATGGCTCAGGCCTTACGTATATATATGCCTGAGGAGTTAGCATCTGCCGATTGCAGAGGGTTGATATTAAATGGTAGGAAAATTGATGAAAATTTTGATACGCATGGTGTATGGAGTCAAATGACTAGCCATCACCGATTTAAAGGGGGAAATTACTCTTATTTGGATATAGATAGAGCAGAGTTAAGAGTAATTCATAGGTTTTTAGCTAATTCGATTACACAAAGAGGTAAGAATAAGGAAAAGGTAAATGAACAGGATTTGTTTTACCATATGTGTATTCGAGACCCACAAATCGCTGTAAGTATACCTTATTGTGTGGGTTATTATTTATCAGCTATGGTTAGGGGGATGAGACCGCATAGCATAATAGGAGGTGGTATATTTATTACTTTGATTGCTGAATATCTCGGTGTGGATATAAGTCGGGGGGATTATTAATCGAAGAACCAGAACCCCGCGATACAATAGGTTTAAATGTATACCATGGTGCGAAGGTTTTGAAGAGGCAAAATAACGCCGCAGTACAATACCATGGTAGACATCCACAGGTTGAGAGAAACCAACAGCCAGGTAATGTGGGAGGAGGAAATGAAATGACAGAAATGCAAAGGTTTATAGCTTCACAAGAGTATGAAAATGCTAGACATCGAGCATTTGAAGATTGGAAAGTTCATCAAAACCAAATCATAGCTCATTGCCAAAATGAAGGTAGAAACTATATTCCTACTCCATCGCCCGTATTTCCTCCCTGGTCAATAGAGATCCAACCACCGTATCCTACGTATAACCCAGCCGAAGCATTCTATAACACATACGGTTATGCATGGAACCCCTACTGGTATCAGTATCATCCCTAGTCTACTTAGTTTTATTTATTTTATTATTTGTAATGTTGATACATTTAATACTTATGTTAATATTGTAATAGTTTTTATAATTTTCTAACTTTTATTATTAGATTTTAATAATTTTTGAATGTGGGGTAATATACCAAACTTCAAAAATATGTATATATGTTTGCAGTTTATCTTATGTACACAACAGGGAAAAAACAACGCATTTTCAAAGACTGGCATTAAGTTCAGCAAAAGCAACTAATTTTGACGACAAGATGCAAAATATATGTGAAATAACAACGAGAAGGAATGAACAAATGATGTGCACCATTTATCATTCAACACAAACAACAATATGTTTGGAAAATTTGGTAAAATTTAATCATTTCTACGCTAATCACCCTCAATAATTTAAATTGTTACTGATTTCTTGCAAATGAGGGCATTGCAAGATCTTAAGTGTGGGAAGGGGTTAAATTCTTTCGGATTTTTAAAATTTTTATCTTAAACACTTGGTTACCATTAGAAATACTAGTAAAGTAGTAGTTGTATTAGAATCTAGTGCTCTCTGATAATAAAGAACAGCCCTAGTCTTATATACTGACTACCCAATTCTAGTAAAATTTTTCAAAATTTTCAATTAAATGAACTCAAAATCATGTTTATACATATTTATGAATGATAAAACTAGGTTTTAACACCGAAATTATTGTTACCTTGGAAAGGACATAAATTAAGAAACAAACCAAAATGTTAGAATTCATTTAAAATGGAATAGAGGACAATAAAAAGGAAAATAAAAGCCAAGTGTGGGAAATTTTCACCAAGTTATTCAAAATATATATCACATATTTTTGTACAAATAATTGAAGATACTTTTGTTTTGGACGATAATTAACTGTTTTAGCCGATTTATAGTAATGAAAGATGGATCTACACGATGAATCAATTCCATCATTAAAAGGAAGTAAAGTCTTCCGAAAAAGACACGCGGTTCTTGATTTAGGTCAGGAAGTTGTCGTCCAGACCAGCTGTAGGTTGACGAAAAATCTAGAAAAGTCATCACTAAAATCAGCAGAAAATCCACGGACCTCAGCATAAAACAGGGTCGCCAAGTGGTCAGATTTATCCTAACCATGAGAAGGATTTATCTCGTACAATGGGGGGGCACCGTGCAAATTAGCTTGATAAGACTAATGAATCAGATCCCCAGAAAGGATAATCTCCTTAAAAATTAAAAATCAGCTTTTAAGACTGATATTACTCAATCCTTGAGATTGACCTTAAAGATTGAGAATTCAAACTCATGGAATTCAATGATATCTAAACTCGAGCTTGAACGAGAAAATATTTTGATAAAATTACAAACCGATTTGTTTTCTGAAAACCCTATTTTCAATGCGTTCATTACCATTGAACGTAAAATCCTAGGAATTCACCTGGAATTCATTAGGTCACCTGAACCAAATCGGGTGTCAACCGTAAGAACGGTGGTTGCATAGCATGGTCAAAGACAGGACCTTGTGCCAGACCAGAAAATTATAAGGGTGAGCTTTACTATTGCTCCTACAAAGGATAGTAATTGCGTCCGACACGTTTTAGACCATAATTAAAAGCATGTCAGGGGACATTGCCTTAACAGTTGCTTGTTCAACGCTTTCCTTTACAACCGGATGGTAGTTTATACGGAGCAAGTATACTGGACGTGTTGCTTTCCTAATACAAGGTTAGCAAGTGGGTGACACAAAACCGCAAGTTTTGAGCTAAAATTTTCAAATCTGAAACCCACCAAACTCACAAAAATGTTTTGCAAACACCGGTGAAGGGTTATTCCGGAAAACTTATCTAGGGTAAAAAACTAGATTTAATTTTCAAAAGATCAAATGTTTTCATAAAGATCCAATTTCCTTAATGGATCTAAATTTTATAGTCATGTGGGACTGTAAACCATATCGCTACTACCATTGTTTATACCGCCGTATAGAAATCACTGATGTACAAAGTGTGAAGAATAAAGAAGTGATTCTAGTATTTCAAGACTATATTGCTTGAGGACAAGCAACGCTCAAGTGTGGGAATATTTGATAATGCTAAAAATGAACATATATTTTATAGCATTATTCCTCAAGAAAGACAAGCTTTTAGTTACAATTGTTCTATTTACAAGTAATATTCGTTTAAATAATAAAAGGTGAAGACAAAAGACAGATTCGACGAATTGAAGACGCAAAGGTCCAAAAAGCTCAAAAGTACAAAATACAATCAAAGTGGTTCCAATTATTGATAAGAAACGCCTCGAAATTACAAGAGTACAAGATTCAAAATGCAAAGTACAAGATATTAAATTGTACGCAAGGACGTTCGAAAATCCGGAACCGGGACATGAGTAAACTCTCAACGCTCGACGCAACGGACTAAAAATTACTAGTCAACTATGCACATAAATATAATATAATATTTAAATAATTCTTAAAATTATTTATATATTATATTTATATTAAAAATCCATCGGCAAACAAAGAGCCAAAGCTGGGTGAGCTGTAAAATTAAACTCTGCGAGTTGCGGAGTTTGAAGAAGGAAAATGCCGCGAGTCGCGGAGTTCCCCTGGACTCAATTCCCTATAAAAGCCAACGCAGTTCGACGAGTTTTAATATCCTAAAATCTCTCTTTCTCTATATGTAAACGTAATATATATATATATATATATATATATATATATATATATATATATATATATATATATATATATATATATATATATATATATATATATATATATATTAATTTTAATTTTAATTTTAATTATAATTCTAATAATAAGGGTATGTTAGCGAATGTTGTAAGGGTGTAAGTCGAAATTCTGTCCGTGTAACGCTACGCTATTTTTAATCATTGTAAGTTATGTTCAACCTTTTTGCATTAATGTCTCGTAGCTAAGTTATTATTATGCTTATTTAATCCAAAGTAATCATGATGTTGGGCTAAAAATATTAAAATTGGGTAATTGGGCTTTGTACCATAATTGGGGTTTGGACAAAAGAACGACACTTAATGGGCTTTATATTTGTTTAACTAAATGATAGTTTGTTAATGTTAATATAAAGATTTACAATTGGGCGTCCCTATAAATAACCATTTACACTCGATCGGACACGATGGGTGGGGTATTTATATGTACGAATAATCGTTCATTTAACCGGACACGGGAATGAATTAATAGTCTATGAAATTATTAAAACAGGGGTGAAATTATGTACAAGGACACTTGGCATAATTGATAACAAAGTATTAAAACCTTGGGTTACACTCAGTCGACATCCTGGTGTAATTATTAAACAAAGTATTAAAATCTTGTTACAGTTTAAGTCCCCAATTAGTTGGAATATTTAACTTCGGGTATAAGGATAATTTGACGAGGATACTCGCACTTTATATTTTTGACTGATGGACTGTTATGGACAAAAACCAGACGGACATATTAAATAATCCAGGACAAAGGACAATTATCCCATGGGCATAAAACTAAAATCAACACGTCAAACATCATGATTACGGAAGTTTAAATAAGCATAATTCTTTTATTTCATATTTAATTTCCTTTATTTTATATTTAATTGCACTTCTAATTATCGCACTTTTATTTATTGTTATTGTATTTAATTGCACTATTAATTATCGTACTTTTTAATTATCGCACTTTTATTTATCGCAATTTCATTATCGTTATTTACTTTACGCTTTAAATTAAGTCTTTTATTTATTTTTAATATTTTACATTTGGTTTTAACTGCGACTAAAGTTTTTAAAATCGACAAACCGGTCATTAAACGGTAAAAACCCCCCTTTAAAATAATAATATTACTTATATATATATTCGTATTTTTATAAATTAAACTAATATAGCGTTAAGCTTTGATTAAAAGATTCCCTGTGGAACGAACCGGAATTACTAAAAACTACACTACTGTACGATTAGGTACACTGCCTATAAGTGTTGTAGCAAGGTTTAAGTATATCCATTCAATAAATAAATAAATATCTTGTGTAAAATTGTATCGTATTTAACAGTATTTCCTTGTAAAATATAAGCTATTTTATATACCCCTAGCGAAAACATCAAACTTCATTACTCATTGGCTTAAGTCTCTCCGTAGAACCATTATATATTTATTCATTAATACCCTATCATTTACACATTCGCATCTGCAACGAGAACTACCATACCAATTATCGAGAATCAGCAATCAGTATTTTGAATATCGCAGCATTTCTGCATCACAATTATATGTATACATATAACATTTATCTCTTGGAATTATGACCTTCTATTCTGAAATTCTGAAAAGCATCCAGTCTACGAATCAATACTCCAAAGTTTGAAAAAGTGGAATGATGCAGCAGAAATGGTAGACAACCATAAACGACCTTAAGCGTCAAAAGTATGATGATAATGAATGGAGTGTTGGAAACGCTCAATAGAAAATTTAGTACCAAAAAGCGGATTATGCGAAATTATGAAGGAGGCTGTGGACAAATCACAAGGACTAAACTTGTACATAAAGAATCCTAATAATTCTAATTCTGATGAAATCTTTAGCGAATACCTTGCTCCTTAATCGCTCTAAATCATCGTGAATGAATTCCTTCATCACAATTTGATTCTAACATTCCAAGATATTATCGTATATTTCATTATAAACATCCTCGATATTTCTGAAGATATTTTCATAACTATTCTTATATGAAATCATTTATCTCTTCGTGTTATCTGTGTTATATCATAAAAGAAACTATATTAGTTTCTAAATTCTGAAACCTTCGAGTTTAAAATATGAATGTTTTTGAAGTAGTGTTGGGAACTGAAGCATGAGTTAGTATAATATAATGACACTTGATCAACGTGATTATATTAAAGTAAGTCATGCTGAGTTTCTAATGGGACGTGATGATTTACAGATCATAACGTCATCATTTGCCATTTTACACGACCCTTACATTCTATCTAAACTATAAACATATCAAGGACATATTTTCCTTATAATTCTAGTTTTCTCTTGAATTCTGGTAATTTAACCAAACAATATCGTGCTATTACAATCTTTCTTAGAACATTAGTCATGTTCATTCGAAACTTCATACCTACGAATTCTGGACCATTATTCGCATGACTTGAAGTCGGTAAGAGGAGACAAAAGTATGGAACTCTTGAATATAAAAGAAAGTATAAAGCTTGACAAAAACACATGAGTTACAAACCGTGGATATTAATACAAATAGGAATATAGAGACCGGTATAATTAAGAATAGTATCACCCCAAGGTAATAGTAGAAGTAAACATATTTTTCTGGTGGAAGATTGAAAAGAAGGATGACAGAAATGATAATTAGGAAAATATCAAGGATTAGAACGTGATTAAGCATTTCACAATCTTTTGAATGTATGAATTAAGAAAGAAAGTATAGGAATGGTAAAAATAATGGAACGAAAAAGGTTTAATTTATAATGGAAATATCAGAGAGAGTAATAGAGGCTGATCACCGTATTTAATTATAGAGATTTTAATTTCCTTATTCGCCGAAGAATCAAATCTTTTAGATTTTGAAGATTTTCTTTAAATCCCTTGAATTCCGGAAATCAATTGTGACTACGTCACCAGTTAAGACAAACCTGTATTTACTTATTTCACTATTTTGTGGTAACTTCAGTCGTGCTCTTCGTATAATCGAATTGTTTTATCCATATTACTCAATGATGATAACACTCTATTTATCAACTCATATTCGTCACGAAAACATTTTTATTGTTAGCCATGACCACCTCACTCTAATTTCGGGACGAAATTTCTTTAACGGGTAGGTACTGTGACGACCCGAAAAATACCGACCAAATTTAAACTTAAATCTTTAAATGATTTTGATACGATAAGCAGAGTCTGTAATGTTGAGTCTTAAAATTTTTTTGAACTGTATCATATATTCATTTGACCTTCGACGATTCACGAATAATTGTTTGTAAATAAAATGTATATATATAAATGTAAATATATGTAGTAATTTGAAATTATAAAATATAATTTAAACATTGGAATTAGATATGTAAAATAAGATACAAAATAATTAAGTACAATATAAAATAAATCCATATATAAAGACATATGAGATCTATGCATAATAATATATATAAACTTAAATAATAAAGAATCAATAAGAGTTACTATATAAAATATTATCTGGTTATTAAATATTACATAATTAATAATATATTATTAACAAATTAAAATATAGTTGTTATAATAAGATTATTATTACTTTCATTATTATTAATACTAATATTAATATTAATAATTTACATCAGTATTAGTTATACTAATATAGATAATACATAGATATGCAATTTAATGCATTCAATTTGATACCTTTACTAATATTATTAATACTTTCACTACTATTATTAGTATATGTATTTAATATTAATAACAGTGTTATCAATATTATTTTGTATAAAAAAAATAAATATAAAATTTGATACATCTAAATTATTGTATCATTATTAGTATCATTGTTATCATTATTATTATAATATTATTATTAATATCATAATTTTATTAGTTTGATATTATTATTATTATTATTATTATTATTATTATTATTATTATTAAAATTATTATTATTATTATTATTATTATTATTATTATTATTATTATTATTATTATTATTATTATTATTATTATTATTATTATTATTATTAGTGATTATATTATTACTTATTAGTAATTTATGAGTAATATTATATGTGTTATTATTATATATGTATATGTATATTAATTATGTATAATTTATAAAATCTCAATTAATTCAGTCAGTTACCCATCACAATCATTATTTTATTTTTATCTGCAGTTTTCTTGTTTCCAGTACAACTCTTGTCGATACATTACAATAAATCGAAGACTTTAACAAAAGTTAGGGACAAAATCAATTAATCACAGATCCTCCTTATCAAAAATCACTCTCAGCTATTTTATTTTAGTGAATTTTAAACAGAAAAAGGGCAAGAACACACCTGTTCCCTGTACTTGCTTCCATTTTTTTACAAAAGAACGATTTCATAATGTTTTTAAAAATCTATTAATTCAATCTTATTAGAATCCTTATACTCAACCTATCTACAAATTTATAGATTCCAATTCTTCATATTCATCAAGAATTTTTGAGTCAAAGTTTAAGACTTAGAAAGTCAAACATTATTCTTCAATTAAATTAGAGATTTCTGTTATGTTTCAAGTCAAATTGAGGATTTGGAAAGTTTTCATAAATGATTTCTAACATACTTCATGTTGTAACAATTGTGTATAATCTTCTATAATTCAAAAATCAATGTTTTTTTTTTTGTTAAACACCACGAACGACAGCAGGAGGCTGTTAGGCTTTTAATTTTAATTTTTTTCACTTGTTTTCTATTAATACAAACATGGATATTGATTGTTTATAATTAATTTGAAGTATCAAAAGCGTTGCTGTGATAGTTGAAAATGGTTTTGGAATCGTTCACTGAGTAATTTGAAATGATGAAGAAGATGAATTATGAAAATAAAAAACAATACGGGTTATATTAAAACAGGTGGGATTAATATCAGGAGAGTAGAAATAGAGAAATGGTTAAGTGATGGTATTGGGTTTCGAGAGGTCGGGGGTTCGAGTCCCTGGAGTGGTTGTATTCTTTTTAGGCCGATTTTCTTGAGGTAGTCTCATCTTTATTATTATTATTATTATTATTATTATTATTATTATTATTATTATTATTATTATTATTATTATTATTATTATTATTATTATTATTATTATTATTATTATTATTATTATTATTATTATTATTATTTAGTATCATTATGTTAGTTGTTATTATTAATTATAGGATTATTGTTATTATTAATGTAAATTATGATATTATTATTATTATTATTATTATTATTATTATTATTATTATTATTATTATTATTATTATTATTATTATTATTATTATTATTATTATTATTATTATTATTATTATTATTAGTATTATTATTAGTAGTATTATTATCAGTTTAGTTATTAAGATAAATATTAGTGTTATTATTATTATTAGTAAATCATTATTATTATCAAAACTATTTTTTTAAACAAATAAATATTCTGTGCATAAAATATACTTATTACATATATTCTAATTATATTAATATTTTACATAATTATATATATAAAATCTATTAATATTATTTATATAAATACTTACATATAATAAACTATTGATTTTTAAATATAACACTAAACAAGTATATATATAGATATGGATACATTAATATAACTATATAGATTTTAATCATTTTAAAACATATATACAAAATAAATATATATAACATATAATTTAAGATATAATATAAGTATATGTTTTTAAATGGAATTTAATATAAATCCCATATAACTACAAATATATGTAAATAATATATATATTAATAAATAAAATTATGTGATTTACATTTTACGTTTTAATATATATATATATATATATATATACACACACACACACACACACACACAATTGATATAGGTTCGTGAATCCGAGGCCAACCCTGCACTGTTCAGTTGTTCAATGCCGTCATATGTATTTTTACTACAAAATACAGTATTGTGAGTTTCATTTGCTCCCTTTTTAAATGCTTTTGCAATATATATTTTTGGGACTAAGAATACATGTGCTGCTTTTATAAATGCTTTACGAAATAGACACAAGAATTCAAAACTACATTCTATGGTTGGATTATCAAATCGAATATGCCCCTTTCTAGCTTGGTAGCCTAAGAATTGGTGTTTATTATAATTGCCACCAATTGACGCGAATCCTAAAGATAGATCTATCGGGCCCAACAAGCCCCATCCGGGTTACGGATGCTTTAGTACTTCGATTTATCATGTCCGATGAGAGTCCCGGAATGATGGGGATATTCTATATGCATCTTGTTAAGGTCAGTTATCAGGTGTTCAATCCATATGAATGAATTTTAATTTGCGAGTTAGGCGTGTCAATATATGAAATCTTGTGGTCTATTAAAATGATGAAAATGAATGATTATGATAAACTAATGAACTCACCAACCTTTTGGTTGACACTTTAAAGCATGTTTATTCTCAGGTACGAAAGAAATCTTCCGCTGTACATTTGCTCATATTAGAGATATTACTTGGAGTCATTCATGACATATTTCAAAAGACGTTGCATTCGAGTCCTCGAGTTCATCAAGATTATTATTAAGTCAATTATAGTTGGATATATTATGAAATGGTATGCATGCCGTCAACTTTCAATTAAATGGAAGTTTATCTTTTAAAAACGAATGCAATGTTTGTAAAATGTATCATATAGAGGTCAAGTACCTCGCGATGTAACCAAATGTAATGTATTCGTCCAGATGGATTAGGACGGGTTACTACAATCAGCACTGCGAAAGATGGCGAGAAATAAAGCTGTGGGACCAGACCAGATCCCCATTGAGGGTGGCGTTGCCTTGGTGACGATGGTGTTGGGTGGTTGACTTGCCTTTTCAACAAGACTTTCCAAAGCTGTCAAATGCCTTTGGAATGGATACTGGGCGAGACTATTCCCATCTACAAGAACAAGGGGGATGCTCAAATTTGCGGTAACTATAGAGGCATAAAATTACTTAGTCATACTATGAAGCTTTGGGAGGGAGTGATTGAGACTAGACTTGGACGCGAAACAAGTATTGCGGAGAACTAATTTGGTTTCATGCTTGGGCGCTCTTCGATGGAGGGTAGCCTTAGAAAGTAATTGTCTACAAATTAGTAGACAAAAGACAGAATATCTTAAATGCGATTTCGATAGAAATGAAGATGAATAAGATGATGGTTCGAGCATCTGCATTGGAGATCCGATCTTGCAGCCACAAACATCATTTAGATACCTAGGCTCGGTGCTCCACAAATTGGGGAGGATTGATGAAGACGTTTCTCACCGTATTAAGGTAGGGTGGTTGAAGCGGAGAGCAGCGACTAGAGTCTTATGCGACAAGGAGATTCCCCTTCAGCTGAAAGGGAAATTCCTCAAGGTGGCAATTTGACCAGCCATGTTATACGGATCAAAGTGCTGGCCAATAATGAAGGCACAATGAAACAACCCAACCCGTATTCCATACGATAAATTTTTTTTTATATAATACACATTTACGCGCCAATTAAATATGTAAACCATTCCACAAGTTCCATTTAAACGTACATCAACTTAAATGTTTACAAAAGGCACGAAGGCCATTAATTAAGTTTTATACAAGTTTGACCCACTACAATGATAGTTTATAATCCAAACGACACTCGAGTACGGTTTGGGGCTAAACTACCTAAAACGTTAGGCCAAACTTCAAAAGCTATGCCAAAAGCACCCCCTGTCAACAGAAACGGGAGACAACTAATCCAACCATATGCCCTTACCCTTGTCCAAGCCGGAACCTATAAAATAATAAACAATGAGAGGGTAAGCAATGCTTAGTGAGTGCAACAATTATACATACATATATAACCTATCTATTTGCAATCACAATACCAAATACCTCATACGAACTTGTAACTCAAATAGCATGTCAACATACCCGTAACACTAACAAGTCGTACATTATCACACCACTTCATTAGCATATACTCAACTCAGTATATATATAATATGCTAAACAAAAACAACAATCTCAATATGGTTAACCATTAACGCTATGGTGCTACCGGCTCGTGGTTCACACCATACGCATTTGAGTCATGCTCGTTTATAGTGCTACCGGTTCGTGGTTCACACTCGATGCTACCGGCTCGTGGTTCACATCTTAGTTTATAGTGCTACCGGCTCATGGTTCACACTCAATGCTACCGGCTCGTTGTTCACATCTTAGTTTATAGTGCTACCGGCTCGTGGTTCATACTCCATCCCACACATGTCATGGCACTACCGGTACGTGGTCCATACCATAACATTCACAAATAAACATGCCATACACATGAACGCATAATTATTCCACTCACCTTGCCACAAGGATGATGATTTAGCACTTCCGAGCTTCAACGCAATGTACCTAAATCATTAAGCGCACATTCAATTTCACAACTAGTGGGATTAACCACAATACTCCCACTTGAGCATTTAATGACCCACTTTGCATTAAATGACTCAACTACTCACAACCGCCCATAAATGGCCAAGACTCGACTTTAATCACTAAGACTAGTGACTTAAAGTCTATTAACTTTAATTAACACAAAACTTAGGGTAATCCATACCCATTTTATCTAATTAGGTCAACTAGTACATCTTGACCCATTTTATATTACTTAGACTCACAATCAAGTCAAACTTACCCATTAACACTTCTTTCATAAATCTTAAAGTGTTTTAATGCTTACAACACCTTTGACACTTACAAACCTCATTTCATTAGACCAAAACCCTAGATTATGGTAATTAGGGTTTCCTTTCAACAATCTAACCTCAAATGGGTCATACAAACCCCACATGAAATAAACCCTAGCTTAAACAAAATAAAACTCAAAACATAGAGTTAAGACTTACCAATACAATCACAACGTAGCTAGAGATGTAGGGAACAACTTTAAAACTTGGATTCGGCTGAGATTTGGTCTCCTTCTTCTCCAAGTGAGCTTTCTCTCACTAAACCCTAACTCTCTCTCTCTCAATTGAATGTGGTGTAGGTGAAGATGTGTTAAATGAGTTAGGATAACTCATTTATCAGTTTTCTAGATCTAAAACCGTCCATAAGTGAAAAGACTTAAACACCCCCAAAGATGCCATTTAAATTTGGTCAAATTTGTCAAACAGCGACATCTGTCGCGTTTCGTGACAATCTGTCACGTAATGCAACGCCCAAATGCGACAAACCATAACAGAACTTGATAACCTTGACAGAACTGGGGTTCTGGAGCTGTCACGTTCCAGCCCACTTTGTCGCGTATCGCGATGCACCAGGACGCGATGAAACCCAATCAGACGCGACAGAAAGCCTGATCAAACCATTTTCCAATATTTTCACACATTAAACTAAAATAAACGATCATAGATGCAATAATAAACATACACGAGGTTAATTACGCACCTTAAGTCATATTCGAGGAAAATGGGATGTTACAACTCTCCCCCACTTAAATCAGAGCGCGTCCTCGCGATCCAAGCCGAATGACAAGAAGGAAGATAAACCAACACAAACTCTTCGGGCTCCCAAGTAAACTCGGAACCCTTACTACGACGCCATTGAAATTTAAAAGTCCTAACCTCTTTATGTCTCAACCTTTTGACCTTCTCATCAAGTATAGCAATCGGTTCCTCAATATATTCTAACTTATTGTTTAGCTCGATCACGTCTAATGGCACCCAAGATGAATCATCTGCAAGACACTTACGGAGATGGGAAACATGAAATGTATTATGGATCCCCGCAAGCTCTTCGGGTAATTTCAAACGATACGCGACTTCAGCAACACGAGCTAAAACCTTAAATGGTCCAATAAACCTAGGAGCTAACTTTCCTCGTTTCCGGAATCGAATAATACCTTTCCATGGCGAAACCTTAAGCATCACTATGTCACCTTCTTGAAATTCGATCGTTCGTCTACTATTGTCGGCATACGACTTTTGCCTATCTTGAGCCTTTTTCAAATGCTCTCGAATCATATCAATCTTATTATTGGTCTCTAAAACTAAATCGGTACTCCCAATTTCCTTTTGTCCCACTTCACCCCAACAAATCGGGGTTCGACATCTACACCCATAAAGCATCTCATAAGGTGGCATCCCAATACTAGTCTGATAACTATTATTGTACGAGAATTCCACCAAAGGCAAATGCTCGTCCCAACTACCACCAAAATCGATAATACATGCCCGTAACATATCCTCCAAAGTTTGATTTGTACGTTCGGTTTGACCGTCCGTTTGAGGATGATACGCCGTGCTCAACTTCAATTGCGTACCCATATCTTCATGAAACTTTTCCCAAAACCGAGATGTAAAATGAGTATCTCGATCCGAAACAATCGATATAGGAACACCGTGTCGAGAGACGACTTCCTTGATAAGCAACTTAGCCAAGGTCTCTGACGATATCGCTTCTTTAATGGGAAGAAACAAAGCACTTTTCGTCAATCGATCAACTATAACCCAAATCGAATCATATTGGGTTCTCGCCGTTTTAGGTAACTTTGTGATGAAATCCATGGTAATGTGCCCCCATTTCCATTTCGGGATTTCTAACGGTTGTAACTTACTATACGGCTTTTGGTGCTCGGCCTTAACTTGCAAATACGTGACACATTGTTCAACATACTTCACAACATCACGTTTCATGCCCGGCCACCAATAATCTTTCCTTAAATCAAGATACATTTTCGTCGCGCCCGGGTGAATGGAATACTTTGACTTATGTGCTTCATCAAGTAGCATTTGTCGATAATCACCCATCTTAGGCACCCACACTCTTCCTTGAAAAGACAACAAACTACGCGAACCCATTGTAATGAATTCTGATTGTCCCACAATTCGCTCCGCATGCTTGTTGTGAACGTAAGCCTCTATTTGAATCACGCAGAGTTTTTCAAGAAAATCGTTAGTAATAATCATACGTAACAATCCCAATCGTAACGCCGGGTGATGACTCTTTCGACTTAACGCATCCGCGACCACATTCGCCTTGCTCGGATGATAAAGTATCTCACAATCATAGTCTTTTACCACATCCATCCACCTACGTTGACGATAATTCAAATCTCGTTGATGAAAGAGATGTTTCAAACTCTTATGATCCGAATAAATCGTACTCTTGACACCATATAAGTAATGGCGCCAAATTTTCAACGCATGCACAACCGCCGCTGACTCAAGATCATGAGTCGGATATCTCGTCTCGTGTTCCTTTAATTGTCGAGAGGCATAAGCGATGACTTTACCTCTTTGCATTAGAACACACCCGAGTCCATTTAACGAGGCATCACAATAAACCGTCATGTCTTCCACCCCTTCCGGCAAAACTAACACCGGAGCTTGACATAACATCTCCTTTAACAATTGAAAAGCAATTTCTTGCTCGTTCTCCCAAACAAACCTCACATTCTTCCTCGTCAATTTCGTCAATGAAGAAGCGATCTTAGAAAAGTCTTGGATAAACCGACGATAATAACCGGCGAATCCGAGAAAACTTCGGACCTCCGTAGGCGTAGTCGGTTGTCTCCAACTCTTCACCGTCTCTATCTTCCCCGGATCTACTTGAATACCGTCTTTGTTCACAATGTGGCCAAGGAATTGAACTTCCCTTAGCCAAAATTCACATTTAGAGAACTTAGCATACAACTTCTCCCTTCGTAACGTCTTCAAAACCTCGCACAAATGGCGTTCATGTTCGTTCATACTCTTCGAGTAGACTAGTATGTCGTCAATAAACACAATCACCGACTTGTCCAACATAGGTTGGCACACTCGGTTCATAAGATCCATGAATGCCGCCGGTGCATTCGTAAGACCAAAAGGCATAACTACAAACTCAAAATGCCCATAACGCATTCGAAAAGCCGTTTTCTCAATATCTCCCTCACGGACCCGCATTTGGTGATAGCCGGACCGTAGGTCGATCTTAGAGAAATACGTCGCACCTTTGAGTTGGTCAAACAAATCGTCAATCCGAGGCAATGGATAACGATTCTTGATCGTCACCTTATTCAACTCCCGGTAATCGATGCACATTCGCATGCTACCATCCTTCTTCTTCACAAATAAAACCGGAGCGCCCCATGGCGAAGCACTCGGTCGTATAAAACCCTTCTCGAGCAACTCTTGGGTTTGATTTAACAACTCTTGCATTTCCGTTGGTGCTAAACGATAAGGAGTTTTAGCAATGAGAGTAGCTCCCGGAACCAACTCAATGCGAAATTCAACTTGTCTTTCCACCGGAACACCAGGTAACTCGTCCAGAAAAACGTCTTCGAATTCCCTAACCACCGGAATTTCACGAATAGGTGGTGGCTCATCACGAGTATCAACAACATGGGCAAGAAAAGCCATGCCACCACTAACAAGAAAATGACGTGCCCGTGCAAAAGAACATATCGGCACAAGTCTTCTTCGTTTATCACCGTGAATAATTAACTCTCCCCCATTAGGGGTCTTCACACGAATAACTTCTCATGGCATGCAATATCGGCTGTATTATGATCGAGCTAATCCATGCCCACAACAATATCAAAGTCGCCCAAAGTCATAGGGATAAGATCAATTTTAAAGTTTTCGGCACCAAAAACAACGTCACAATTTTTACACACATCAACCACTAGCACCATCTTGCCGTCCGCTATTTCAACTTCTACCGGACGACTTAACTTAGCTAACGTTCTATCAAGTTTAGGCACAAATTTTGGAGATACAAACGACAAATTTGCACCGCTATCAAAAAGAATCCTTGCCGGATTAGAATTAACCAAGAAGGTACCTGAGACAACTTCATTAGGTTGCTTGGCTTCATCGTTAGTCATCAAATAGTTTCGACCTCGAGCCGTACCCGCTGCCTTCTCTAGCCTTTTAACATTATCGTTGTTCAAATCGGGACACTCTGACTTTCGGTGTCCTTCTTTGTTGCAATTAAAACAAGTGATTTCGATCGACGCCTTGGTGCAATCACGGGCCATGTGTCTTCTTTGATTACAATTATAACATGTGGGCCCGAAACCCCCGTAAGCACCCTTCTTCACACTATTAATGATTTCGGAGCCTTTCTTGTCCTTTTTATTGGAAAAGTTCGAATGACTCGAACCTTCAAACTTTCTATTAGAAAAAGTGAAATCGCTTTTCCTTGGAACCTCTGGCTCAAAACCCCGAGCCAACTCAAACAACTCCTCAAAAGACTTTGCCATACCCCAACTAATCTTACCCTTCAACTCATCATTTAAAGTACGGTAGAAATCTTTCATTAATTTGTGATCGTCACCAACATATTCTGGGCAAAAACGAGTCTTTGCCAAAAAGGTAGACTTGAGAGTAACCAAGTCCATTGAACCTTGTTGCAAATGATGTAACTCGTCCCGGATTCTATCAAGGTCGGAAGAAGTTCGGTATTCTTGAAAAAATTCCTTCTTAAACTCCTCCCATGTCAAGCTCATACATTGCTCTTCACCATACAAATTGATTTTATCGTCCCACCACAACTTTCCTTCTTCACGTAACATGCTAGACCCATACCTCGTCTTCTTCTCGGGAGGACATTCCACGGTACGGGAAGCTCCCTCGATATCGAAAATCCAACAAGTGCTTTTCAATGGATCCCTCACCCCATTAAACATTGGAGGTTGAGTATCCTTGAAATTTTTGTAGTGGAAGTCCCGCCTTCCACCCCCACCATTACCTTCACCCCCTTCGCCTCGAGGATAAATGTTTCTAGCCTCTAAAGCCTCCTCTATTGAGGCTTTCATTCGATCGTTGATCATTTCGGTCACTTGTCCATCGACCGACTCTTGGAAGACCTTTCGGACATCGTCAAGAAAATCCTTCTTTAACTTTTTAAAGATGGCCTCAACCTTGGCCGTGAGGTCAACATCCTCACTCGTACCACCGTTATCATTATCGTGTCCGTTTCTCATCTTCATTCTATAAAATGGAAAAGATTAAACAAAGAATGAAAAGACATAACATGTAAGTACATACATGTACACCACACTACTCCATCTCGCTCGACAATCGTCGTACATTACTTGTTTGACACGATTTGCACCCGTAACAATGGTAGCTAATCATTGTTACGCGAGCACGTCGCATTAACTGGCTAGTACAACGTCCGTCTCGCTTGATGATTGCCAAACACAACACAAAAACAATTAGCACAAGGTTAGTTCACAAAAACCAAAGCACTAACACATCCCGATAGGACCCAAAGTCCTACAAGTCCCGCATAAAGCGCCCGCACAATAAAGTCTAAGTCTATGCACCTATCTCAAGTCGCGTAAATCCCTTAGACCATGCTCTGATACCACTTGAAACAACCCAACCCGTATTCCATACGATAATTTTTTTTTTATATAATACACATTTACGCGCCAATTAAATATGTAAACCATTCCACAAGTTCCATTTAAACGTACATCAACTTAAATGTTTACAAAAGGCACGAAGGCCATTAATTAAGTTTTATACAAGTTTGACCCAATACAATGATAGTTTATAATCCAAACGACACTCGAGCACGGTTTGGGGCTAAACTACCCAAAACGGTAGGCCAAACTTCAAAAGCTATGCCAAAAGTACCCCCTGTCAACAGAAACGGGAGACAACTAATCCAACCGTATGCCCTTACCCTTGTCCAAGCCGGAACCTATAAAATGATAAACAACGAGAGGGTAAGCAATGCTTAGTGAGTGCAACAATTATACATATATATATATAACCTATCCATTTGCAATCACAATACCAAATACCTCATACGAACTTGTAACTCAAATAGCATGTCAACATACCCGTAACACTAACAAGTCGTACATTATCACACCACTTCATTAGCATATACTCAACTCAGTATATATATAATATGCGAAACAAAAACAACAATCTCAATATGGTTAACCAATAACGCTATGGTTCTACCGGCTCGTGGTTCACACTATACGCATTTGATTCATACTTGTTTATATTGCTACCGGCTCGTGGTTCACACTCGATGCTACCAGCTCGTGGTTCACATCTTAGTTTATAGTGCTACCGGCTCGTGGTTCATACTCGATGCTACCGGCTCGTGGTTCACATCTTAGTTTATAGTGCTACCGGCTCGTGGTTCACACTCCATCCCATACATGTTATGGCACTACCGGCACGTGGTTCATACCATAACATTCACAAATAAACACGCCATATACATGAACGCATAATTATTCCACTCACCTTGTCACAAGGATGATGATTTAGCACTTCCGAGCTTCAACGCAATGTACCTAAATCATTAAGTGCACAATCAATTTCACAACTAGTGGGATTAACCACAATACTCCTACTTGAGCATTTAATGACCCACTTTGCATTAAATGACTCAACTACTCACAACCGCCCATAAATGGCCAAGACTCGACTTTAATCACTAAGACTAGTGAATTAAAGTCTATTAACTTCAATTAACACAAAACTTAGGGTAATCCATACCCATTTCATCTAATTAGGTCAACTAGTACATCTTGACCCATTTTATATTACTTAGACTCACAATCAAGTCAAACTTACCCATTAACACTTCTTTCATAAATCTTAAAGTGTTTTAATGCTTACAACACCTCAAACCTCATTTCATTAGACCAAAACCATAGATTATGGTAATTAGGGTTTCCTTTCAACAATCTAACCCAAGATCCACCCATTTATCCCTCAAATGGGTCATACAAACCCCACATGAAACAAACCCTAGCTTAAACAAAATAAAACTCAAAACATAGAGTTAAGACTTACCAATACAATCAAAATGTAGCTAGAGACGTAGGGAACAACTTTAAAACTTGGATTCGAGTGAGATTTGGTCTCCTTCTTCTCCAAGTGAGCTTTCTCTCACTAAACCCTAACTCTCTCTCTCTAAATTGTATGTGGTGTAGGTGAAGATGTGTTAAATGAGTTAGGATAACTCATTTATCAGTTTTCTAGATCTAAAACCGTCCACAAGTGAAAAGACTTAAACATCCCCAAAGATGCCATTTAAATTTGGTCAAATTTGTCAAACAGCGACATCTGTCGCGTTTCACGGATGCCCAAACGCGACAAACCATAACAGAACGTGATAACCTTGACAGAACTGGGGTTCTGGAGCTGTCGCGTTCCAGCCCACTTTGTCGCGTATCGCGACGCACCAGGACGCGATGAAACCCAATCAGATGCGATAGAAAGCCTGATCAAACCATTTTCCAATATTTTCACACATTAAACTAAAATAAACGATCATAGATGCAATAATAAACGTACACAAGGTTAATTACGCACCTTAAGTCATATTTAAGGAAAATGGGATGTTACACACAATAAAGAAGGATGGAGATAGTAGAGATGAGGATGCTTAGGTGGACATGCGGCAAAACCATGTTGGATATGATTCCAAATAGTGTTTTTAGGTAGAACCAGAAATTTAGTAGCATCATCGACAAGCTAAGAGAAGTACGCCTTCGGTGGTTTGGGCATGTGAGGAGGCGACCTATTTCTGCCCCTGTTAGGAGAGTCGAGGCACTTACGGTGGACGGCGTAAGGAGAAGGGGCAGACCTGCTCGTAGGTGGGGGGATAGAATAAAGCTCTAATTGAAGGAGCTTTTATTGACTGAGGACATGACTTCTGATAGGAATGCGTGGAGGACTAGAATTAGAATAGACGAGTAGGTTTTGGTATGTTTGTAGGCATGTGTGTATGTGCGTATGTGTGTATGTGTGCTTTTGTGTATGTGTGTATGTGTCCTCTTTTATAGTGATCTATGTATGTATGTTTATGTAGGTTTGTATCTTCATGTAGGGCGATTTATGTATTTCGCGCTTGGCGTTCTACTAGGA